>NC_133412.1:71294375-71603750 GCF_049350105.2 Macaca mulatta
AGATGAATTAACAGAACACTAAGCAGTTTCTCAGAGGGCTGCTTTCCAGATTTCATCTGAGGATATTTCCTATTTCACCATAGCCCTTTATGATCTTCCAAATATCACCTTGCCAATTCCACAAGAACTGTCTTAGCGAAAGGCTTCCTGAGGGGAAAGCTGTAACTCTGTGAGATGATTTCACAGAACACAAAGAGGTTTCTCAGAAAGCTTCTTTCTCTTTGATATCGGAGGATATTTCCTTTGGCCCTATAGTCTTCAAAGGGATCGGAAATATCTGTTCTCAGATTCCACAGAAATAAGGCTAGCAAAGAGATCCACGAAATACAGATGTAACTCTGTGAGATGAATTAACAAAACACTAAGTAGTTTCTCAGAAAGCTTCTTTCCAGATTTCATCTGAGGATATTTCCTTTTTCACCATAGCCCTCTATGGGCTTCCAAATATCACTTTGCCAATTCCACAAGAACTGTCTTAGCGAAAGGCTTCCTGAGGGGAAAGCTGTAACTCTGTGAGATGATTTCACAGAACACAAAGAAGTTTCTCAGAAAGCTTCTTTCTCTTTGTTATCGGAGGATATTTCCTTTGGCCCTATAGTCTTCAAAGGGATCCGAAATATCTGTTCTCAGATTCCACAGAAATAAGGCTAGCAAATAGATCCACGAAATACAGATGTAACTCTGTGAGATGAATTAACAAAACACTAAGTAGTTTCTCAGAAAGCTTCTTTCCAGATTTCATCTGAGGATATTTCCTTTTTCACCATAGCCCTCAATGGGCTTCCAAATATCACTTTGCCAATTCCACAAGAACTGTCTTAGCGAGAGGCTTCTTGAGGGGAAAGCTGTAACTCTTTGAGATGATTT
Organism: Macaca mulatta; assembly: GCF_049350105.2. NCBI lineage: Eukaryota > Metazoa > Chordata > Mammalia > Primates > Cercopithecidae > Macaca > Macaca mulatta. The sequence goes on from NC_133412.1 coordinate 71,295,243, forward strand.
CACAGAACACAAAGTAATTTCTCAGAAAGCTTCTTTCTCTTTGTTATCAGAGGGTATTTCCTTTGGCCCTATAGTCTTCAAAGGGATCCGAAATATCTCTTCTCAGATTCCACAGAAATAAGGCTAGCAAAGAGATCCACGAAATACAGATGTAACTCTGTGAGATGAATTAACAGAACACTAAGCAGTTTCTCAGAAAGCTTCTTTCCAGATTTCATCTGAGGATATTTCCTTTTTCACCATAGCCCACTATGGGCTTCCAAATATCACTTTGCCAATTCCACAAGAACTGTCTTAGCGAAAGGATTCTGGAGGGGAAGCTGAAACTCTGTGAGATGATTTCACAGGACACAAAGAAGTTTCTCAGAAAGCTTCTTTCTCTTTGTTATCGGAGGATATTTCCTCTGGCCCTCTAGTCTTCAAAGGGATCCGTAATATCTCTTCTCAGATTCCACAGAAATAAGGCTAGCAAAGAGATCCACGAAATACAGATGTAACTCTATGAGTGGATGTCACATATCACAGAGCAGTTTCTCAGAAAGCTTCTTTCCAGATTTCATCTGAGGATATTTCCTTTTTCACCATAGCTCTCTATGGGCTTCCAAATATCACTTTGCCAATTCAACAAGAACTGTCATAGCGAAAGGCTTCTTGATTGGAAAGCTGTAACTCTGTGAGATGATTTCACAGAACACAAAGAAGTTTCTCAGAAAGCTTCTTTCTCTTTGTTATCGGAGGATATTTCCTTTGGCCCTATATTCTTCAATGCGATCCGAAATATCTCTTCTCAGATTCCACAGAAATAAGGCTAGCAAAGAGATCCAAGAAATACAGATATAACTCTGTGAGATGAATTAACAAAACACTAAGTGGTTTCTCAGAAAGCTTATTTCCAGATTTCATCTGAGGATATTTCCTTTTTCACCATAGCCCTCTATGGGCTTCCAAATATCACTTTGCCAATTCCACAAGAACTGTCTTAGCGAAAGGATTCTTGATGGGAAAGCTGTAACTCTTTGAGATGATTTCACAAAACACAAAGAAATTTCTCAAAAGCTTCTTTCTCTTTGTTATCGGAGGATATTTCCTCTTTCCCTCTTGTCTTCAAAGGGATCCGAAATATCTGTTCTCAGATTCCACAGAAATAAGGCTAGCAAAGAGATGCACGAAATACAGGTGTAACTCTCTGAGATGAATTAACAGAACACTCAGCAGTTTCTCAGAAAGCTTCTTTCCAGATTTCATCTGAGGATATTTCCTTTTTCACCATAGCCCTCTATGGGCTTCCAAGTATCACTTTGCCAATTCCACAAGAACTGTCTTAGCGAGAGGCTTCTTGAGGGGAAAGCTGTAACTCTGTGAGATGATTTCATAGAACACAAAGAAGTTTCTCAGAAAGCTTCTTTCTCTTTGTTATCGGAGGATATTTCCTTTGGCCCTATAGTCTTCAAAGCGATCCGAAGTATCTCTTCTCAGATTCCACAGAAATAAGGCTAGCAAAGAGATCTACGAAATACAGATGTAACTCTGTGAGAAGAATTAACAGAACACTAAGCAGTTTCTCACAAAGCTTCTTTCCAGATTTCATCTGAGGATATTTCCTTTTTCACCATTGCCCTCTATGGGCTTCCAAATATCACTTTGCCAATTCCACAAGAACTGTCTTAGCGAAAAGCTTCTTGAGGGGAAAGCTGAAACTCTGTGAGATTATTTCACAGAACACAAAGAAATTTCTCAGAAAGCTTCTTTCTCTTTGTTATCGGAGGATATTTCCTTTGGCCCTATAGTCTTCAAAGGGATCCGAAATATCTGTTCTCAGATTCCACAGAAATAAGGCTAGCAAAGAGATCCACGAAATACAGATGTAACTCTATGAGTGGAAGTCACATATCACAGAGCAGTTTCTCAGAAAGCTTCTTTCCAGATTTCATCTGAGGATATTTCCTTTTTCACCATAGCCCTCTATGGGCTTCCAAATATCACTTTGCCAATTCCACAAGAACTGTCTTAGCGAAAGGATTCTTGATGGGAAAGCTGTAACTCTTTGAGATGATTTCACAAAACACAAAGAAATTTCTCAAAAGCTTCTTTCTCTTTGTTATCGGAGGATATTTCCTCTTTCCCTCTTGTCTTCAAAGGGATCCGAAATATCTGTTCTCAGATTCCACAGAAATAAGGCTAGCAAAGAGATGCACGAAATACAGGTGTAACTCTCTGAGATGAATTAACAGAACACTCAGCAGTTTCTCAGAAAGCTTCTTTCCAGATTTCATCTGAGGATATTTCCTTTTTCACCATAGCCCTCTATGGGCTTCCAAGTATCACTTTGCCAATTCCACAAGAACTGTCTTAGCGAGAGGCTTCTTGAGGGGAAAGCTGTAACTCTGTGAGATGATTTCATAGAACACAAAGAAGTTTCTCAGAAAGCTTCTTTCTCTTTGTTATCGGAGGATATTTCCTTTGGCCCTATAGTCTTCAAAGCGATCCGAAGTATCTCTTCTCAGATTCCACAGAAATAAGGCTAGCAAAGAGATCTACGAAATACAGATGTAACTCTGTGAGAAGAATTAACAGAACACTAAGCAGTTTCTCACAAAGCTTCTTTCCAGATTTCATCTGAGGATATTTCCTTTTTCACCATTGCCCTCTATGGGCTTCCAAATATCACTTTGCCAATTCCACAAGAACTGTCTTAGCGAAAAGCTTCTTGAGGGGAAAGCTGAAACTCTGTGAGATGATTTCACAGAACACAGAGAAATTTCTCAGAAAGCTTCTTTCTCTTTGTTATCGGAGGATATTTCCTTTGGCCCTATAGTCTTCAAAGGGATCCGAAATGTCTGTTCTCAGATTCCACAGAAATAAGGCTAGCAAAGAGATCCACGAAATACAGATGTAACTCTATGAGTGGAAGTCACATATCACAGAGCAGTTTCTCAGAAAGCTTCTTTCCAGATTTCATCTGAGGATATTTCCTTTTTCACCATAGCCCTCTATGGGCTTCCAAATATCACTTTGCCAATTCCACAAGAACTGCCTTAGATAGAGGCTTCTTGAGGGGAAAGCTGTAACTCTGTGAGATGATTTCATAGAACACAAAGAAGTTTCTCAGAAATCTTCTTTCTCTTTGTTATCGGTGGATATTTCCTTTGGCCCTATAGTCTTCAAAGGGATCCGAAATATCTGTTCTCAGATTCCACAGAAATAAGGCTAGCAAAGAGATCCACGAAGTACAGATATAACTCTGTGTGTGGAAGTCACACATCACAGAGCAGTTTCTCAGAAAGTTTCTTTCCAGATTTCATCTGAGGATATTTCCTTTTTCACCATAGCCCTCTGTGGGCTTCTAAATAACACTTTTCCAATTCCACAAGAACTGTCTTAGCGAAAGGCTTCTTGAGGGGAAAGCTGTAACTCAGTGAGATGATTTCACAGAACACAAAGAAGTTTCTCAGAAAGCTTCTTTCTCTTTGTTATCGGAGGATATTTCCTTTGGCCCTATAGTCTTCAAAGGGATCGGAAATATCTGTTCTCAGATTCCACAGAAATAAGGCTAGCAAAGAGATCCACGAAATACAGATGTAACTCTGTGAGATGAATTAACAGAACACTCAGGAGTTTCTCAGAAAGCTTCTTTCCAGATTTCATTTGAGGATATTTCCTTTTTCACCATAGCCCTCTACGGGCTTCCAAATATCACTTTGCCAATTCAACAAGAACTGTCATAGCGAAAGGCTTCTTGATTGGAAAGCTGTAACTCTGTGAGATGATTTCACAGAACACAAAGAAGTTTTTCAGAAAGCTTCTTTCTCTTTGTTATCGGAGGATATTTCCTTTGGCCCTGTAGTCTTCAAAGGGATCCGAAATATCTGTTCTCAGATTCCACAGAAATAAGGCTAGCAAAGAGATGCACGAAATACAGGTGTAACTCTCTGAGATGAATTAACAGAACACTCAGCAGTTTCTCAGAAAGCTTATTTCCAGATTTCATCTGAGGATATTTCCTTTTTCACCATAGCCCTCTATGGGCTTCCAAATATCACTTTGCCAATTCCACAAGAACTGTCTTAGCGAAAAGCTTCTTGAGGGGAAAGCTGAAACTCTATGAGATGATTTCACAGAACACAAAAAAATTTCTCAGAAAGCTTCTTTCTCTTTGTTATCGGAGGATATTTCCTTTGGCCCTATAGTCTTCAAAGGGATTCGAAATATCTGTTCTCAGATTCCACAGAAATAAGGCTAGGAAAGAGATCCACGAAATACAGATGTAACTCTATGAGTGGAAGTCACATATCACAGAGCAGTTTCTCAGAAAGCTTCTTTCCAGATTTCATCTGAGGATATTTCCTTTTTCACCATAGCCCTCTATGGGCTTCCAAATATCACTTTGCCAATTCCACAAGAACTGTCTTAGCGAAAGGCTTCTTGAGGGGAAAGCTGTAACTCTGTGAGATGATTTCACAGAACACAAAGAAGTTTCTCAGAAAGCTTCTTTCTCTTTCTTATCGGAGGATATTTCCTTCGGCCCTATAGTCTTCAAAGGGTTCGGAAATATCTGTTCTCAGATTCCACAGAAATAAGGCGAGCAAAGAGATCCACGAAATACAGATGTAACTCTGTGAGATGAATTAACAAAACACTAAGTAGTTTCTCAGAAAGCTTCTTTCCAGATTTCATCTGAGGATATTTCCTTTTTCACCATAGCCCTCTATGGGCTTCCAAATATCACTTTGCCAATTCCACAAGGACTGTCTTAGCGAAAGGCTTCTTGAGGGAAAAGCTGTAACTCTGTGAGATGATTTCACAGAACACAAGGAAGTTTCTCAGAAAGCTTCTTTCTCTTTGTTATCGGAGGATATTTCCTTTGGCCCTATAGTCTTCAAAGCGATACGAAATATCTCTTCTCAGATTCCACAGAAATAAGGCTAGCAAAGAGATCCACGAAATACAGATGTAACTCTGTGAGATGAATTAACAGAACCCTAAGCAGATTCTCAGAAAGCTTCTTTCCAGATTTCATCTGAGGATATTTCCTTTTTCACCATTGCCCACTATGGGCTTCCAAATATCACTTTGCCAATTCCACAAGAACTGTCTTAGCGAAAGGCTTCTTGAGGGGAAAGCTGTAACTCTTTGAGATGATTTCTCAGAACACAAAGAAGTTTCTCAGAAAGCTACTTTCTCTTTGTTATCGGAAGATATTTCCTTTGGCCCTATAGTCTTCAAAGGGATCCGAAATATCTGTTCTCAGATTCCACAGAAATAAGGCTAGCAAAGAGATCCACGAAATACAGATGTAACTCTGTGAGATGAATTAAGAGAACACTAAGCAGTTTCTCAGAGGGCTGCTATCCAGATTTCATGTGAGGATATTTCCTTTTTCACCATAGCCCTTTATGAGCTTCCAAATATCACTTTGCCAATTCCACAAGAACTGTCTTAGCGAAAGGCTTCCTGAGGGGAAAGCTGTAACTCTGTGAGATGATTTCACAGAACACAAAGAAGTTTCTCAGAAAGCTTCTTTCTCTTTGATATCGGAGGATATTTCCTTTGGCCCTATAGTCTTCAAAGGGATCGGAAATATCTGTTCTCAGATTCCACAGAAATAAGGCTAGCAGAGAGATCCACGAAATACAGATGTAACCCTGTGAGATGAATTAACAAAACACTAAGTAGTTCCTCAGAAAGCTTCTTTCCAGATTTCATCTGAGGATATTTCCTTTTTCACCATTGCCCTCTATGGGCTTCCAAATATCACTTTGCCAATTCCACAAGAACTGTCTTAGCGAAAAGCTTCTTGAGGGGAAAGCTGAAACTCTGTGAGATGATTTCACAGAACACAAAGAAATTTCTCAGAAAGCTTCTTTCTCTTTGTTATCGGAGGATATTTCCTTTGGCCCTATAGTCTTCAAAGGGATCCGAAATATCTGTTCTCAGATTCCACAGAAATAAGGCTAGCAAAGAGATCCACGAAATACAGATGTAACTCTATGAGTGGAAGTCACATATCACAGAGCAGTTTCTCAGAAAGCTTCTTTCCAGATTTCATCTGAGGATATTTCCTTTTTCACCATAGCCCTCTATGGGCTTCCAAATATCACTTTGCCAATTCCACAAGAACTGCCTTAGATAGAGGCTTCTTGAGGGGAAAGCTGTAACTCTGTGAGATGATTTCATAGAACACAAAGAAGTTTCTCAGAAATCTTCTTTCTCTTTGTTATCGGTGGATATTTCCTTTGGCCCTATAGTCTTCAAAGGGATCCGAAATATCTGTTCTCAGATTCCACAGAAATAAGGCTAGCAAAGAGATCCACGAAGTACAGATGTAACTCTGTGTGTGGAAGTCACACATCACAGAGCAGTTTCTCAGAAAGTTTCTTTCCAGATTTCATCTGAGGATATTTCCTTTTTCACCATAGCCCTCTGTGGGCTTCCAAATATCACTTTTCCAATTCCACAAGAACTGTCTTAGCGAAAGGCTTCTTGAGGGGAAAGCTGTAACTCAGTGAGATGATTTCACAGAACACAAAGAAGTTTCTCAGAAAGCTTCTTTCTCTTTGTTATCGGAGGATATTTCCTTTGGCCCTATAGTCTTCAAAGGGATCGGAAATATCTGTTCTCAGATTCCACAGAAATAAGGCTAGCAAAGAGATCCACGAAATACAGATGTAACTCTGTGAGATGAATTAACAGAACACTCAGCAGTTTCTCAGAAAGCTTCTTTCCAGATTTCATTTGAGGATATTTCCTTTTTCACCATAGCCCTCTACGGGCTTCCAAATATCACTTTGCCAATTCAACAAGAACTGTCATAGCGAAAGGCTTCTTGATTGGAAAGCTGTAACTCTGTGAGATGATTTCACAGAACACAAAGAAGTTTCTCAGAAAGCTTCTTTCTCTTTGTTATCGGAGGATATTTCCTTTGGCCCTATATTCTTCAATGCGATCGGAAATATCCCTTCTCAGATTCCACAGAAATAAGGCTAGCAAAGAGATCCAAGAAATACAGATGTAACTCTGTGAGATGAATTAACAAAACACTAAGTAGTTTCTCAGAAAGCTTATTTCCAGATTTCATCTGAGGATATTTCCTTTTTCACCATAGCCCTCTATGGGCTTCCAAATATCACTTTGCCAATTCCACAAGAACTGTCTTAGCGAAAGGATTCTTGATGGGAAAGCTGTAACTCTTTGAGATGATTTCACAAAACACAAAGAAATTTCTCAAAAGCTTCTTTCTCTTTGTTATCGGAGGATATTTCCTCTTGCCCTCTTGTCTTCAAAGGGATCCGAAATATCTCTTCTCAGATTCCACAGAAATAAGGCTAGCAAAGAGATCCAGGAAATACAGATGTAACTCTGTGAGATGAATTAACAGAACACTCAGCAGTTTCTCAGAAAGCTTCTTTCCAGATTTCATCTGAGGATATTTCCTTTTTCACCATAGCCCTCTATGGGCTTCCAAATATCACTTTGCCAATTCCACAAGAACTGTCTTGGCGAGAGGCTTCTTGAGGGGAAAGCTGAAACTCTGTGAGATGATTTCACAGAACACAAAGAAGTTTTTCAGAAAGCTTCTTTCTCTTTGTTATCGGAGGATATTTCCTTTGGCCCTGTAGTCTTCAGAGGGATCCGAAATATCTGTTCTCAGATTCCACAGAAATAAGGCTAGCAAAGAGATGCACGAAATACAGGTGTAACTCTCTGAGATGAATTAACAGAACACTCAGCAGTTTCTCAGAAAGCTTATTTCCAGATTTCATCTGAGGATATTTCCTTTTTCACCATAGCCCTCTATGGGCTTCCAAATATCACTTTGCCAATTCCACAAGAACTGTCTTAGCGAAAAGCTTCTTGAGGGGAAAGCTGAAACTCTATGAGATGATTTCACAGAACACAAAAAAATTTCTCAGAAAGCTTCTTTCTCTTTGTTATCGGAGGATATTTCCTTTGGCCCTATAGTCTTCAAAGGGATTCGAAATATCTGTTCTCAGATTCCACAGAAATAAGGCTAGGAAAGAGATCCACGAAATACAGATGTAACTCTATGAGTGGAAGTCACATATCACAGAGCAGTTTCTCAGAAAGCTTCTTTCCAGATTTCATCTGAGGATATTTCCTTTTTCACCATAGCCCTCTATGGGCTTCCAAATATCACTTTGCCAATTCCACAAGAACTGTCTTAGCGAAAGGCTTCTTGAGGGGAAAGCTGTAACTCAGTGAGATGATTTCACAGAACACAAAGAAGTTTCTCAGAAATCTTCTTTCTCTTTGTTATCGGAGGATATTTCCTTTGGCCCTATAGTCTAAAAAGGGATCGGAAATATCTGTTCTCAGATTCCACAGAAATAAGGCTATCAAAGATATCCACGAAATACAGATGTAACTCTGTGAGATGAATTAACAGAACACTCAGCAGTTTCTCAGAAAGCTTCTTTCCAGATTTCATTTGAGGATATTTCCTTTTTCACCATAGCCCTCTACGAGCTTCCAAATATCACTATGCCAATTGTACAAGAACTGTCTTAGACAATTCTTCTTGAGGGGAAAGCTGTAACTCTTTGAGATGATTTCTCAGAACACAAAAAAGTTTCTCAGAAAGCTACTTTCTCTTTGTTATCGGAGGATATTTCCCTTGGCCCTATAGTCTTCAAAGGGATCCGAAATATCTGTTCTCAGATTCCACAGAAATAAGGCTAGCAAAGAGATCCACGAAATACAGATGTAACTCTGTGAGATGAATTAACAGAACACTAAGCAGTTTCTCAGAGGGCTGCTTTCCAGATTTCATCTGTGGATATTTCCTATTTCACCTTAGCCCTTTATGAGCTTCCAAATATCACTTTGCCAGTTCCACAAGAACTGTGTTAGCGAAAGGCTTCCTGAGGGGATAGCTGTAACTCTGTGAGATGATTTGACAGAACACACAGAAGTTTCTCAGAAAGCTTCTTTCTCTTTGATATCGGAGGATATTTCCTTTGGCCCTATAGTCTTCAAAGGGATCGGAAATATCTGTTCTCAGATTCCACAGAAATAAGGCTAGCAAAGAGATCCACGAAATACAGATGTAACTCTGTGAGATGAATTAACAAAACACTAAGTAGTTTCTCAGAAAGCTTCTTTCCAGATTTCATCTGAGGACATTTCCTTTTTCACCATAGCCCTCTATGGGCTTCCAAATATCACTTTACCAATTCCACAAGAACTGTCATAGCGAAAGGCTTCTTGATTGGAAAGCTGTAACTCTGTGAGATGATTTCACAGAACACAAAGAAGTTTCTCAGAAAGCTTCTTTCTCTTTGTTATCGGAGGATATTTCCTTTGGCCCTATATTCTTCAAAGCGATCCGAAATATCTCTTCTCAGATTCCACAGAAATAAGGCTAGCAAAGAGATCCACGAAATACAGATGTAACTCTGTGAGATCAATTAACAGAACACTAAGCAGTTTCTCACAAAGCTTCTTTCCAGATTTCCTCTGAGGATATTTCCTTTTTAACCACTGCCCTCTATGGGCTTCCAAATATCACTTGCCAATTCCACAAGAACTGTCTTAGCGAAAGGCTTCTTGAGGGGAAAGCTGTAACTCTGTGAGAAGATTTCACAGAACACAAAGAAGTTTCTCAGAAAACTTCTTTCTCTTTCTTATCGGAGGATATTTCCTTTGGCCCTGTAGTCTTCAAAGGGATCCGAAATATCTGTTCTCAGATTCGACAGATATAAGGCTAGCAAAGAGATGCACGAAATACAGGTGTAACTCTGTGAGATGAATTAACAGAACACTCAGCAGTTTCTCAGAAAGCTTCTTTCCAGATTTCTTCTGAGGATATTTCCTTTTTCACCATAGCCCTCTATGGACTTCCAAATAACACTTTTCCAATTCCACAAGAACTGTCTTAGCGAATAGCTTCTCGAGGGGAAAGCTGAAACTCTGTGAGATGATTTCACAGAACACAAAGAAGTTTCTCAGAAAGCTTCTTTCTCTTTGTTATCGGAGGATATTTCCTTTGGCCCTATAGTCTTCAAAGGGATCCGAAATATCTGTTCTCAGATTCCACAGAAATAAGGCTAGCAAAGAGATCCACGAAATACAGATGTAACTCTGTGAGATGAATTTACAAAACACTAAGTAGTTTCTCAGAAAGCTTCTTTCCAGATTTCATCTGAGGATATTTACTTTTTCACCATAGCCATCTATGGGCTTCCAAATATCACATTGACAATTCCACAAGAACTGTCTTAGCGAAAGGCTTCTTGAGGGGAAAGCTGTAACTCTGTGAGATGATTTCACAGAACACAAAGAAGTTTCTCAGAGGCTTTTTTCTCTTTGTTATCGGAGGATATTTCCTTTGGCCCTATAGTCTTCAAAGGGATCCGAAATATCTGTTCTCAGATTCCACCGAAATAAGGCTAGCAAAGAGATCCACGAAATAGAGATGTAACTCTCTCTGTGGAAGTCACACATCACAGAGCAGTTTCTCAGAAAGCTTCTTTCCAGATTTCATCTGAGGATATTTCCTTTTTCACCATAGCCCTCTATGGGCTTCCAAATATCACATTGCCAATTCCACAACAACTGTCTTAGCGAAAGGCTTCTTGAGGGGAAAGCTGTAACTCTGTGAGATGATTTCACAGAACACAAAGAAGTTTCTCAGAAAGCTTCTTTCTCTTTGTTATCGGAGGATATTTCCTTTGGCCCTATAGTCTTCAAAGCGATCCGAAATATCTATTCTCAGATTGCACAGAAATAAGGCTAGCAAAGAGATCCACGAAATACAGATGTAACTCTGTGAGATGAATTAACAGAACACTAAGCAGTCTCTCAGAAAGCTTCTTTCCAGATTTCATCTGAGGATATTTCCTTTTTCACCATAGCCCTCTATGGGCTTCCAAATATCACTTTGCCAATTCCAGAAGAACTGTCTTGGCGAGAGGCTTTTTGAGGGGATAGCTGTAACTCTGTGAGATGATTTCACAGAACACAAAGAAGTTTCTCAGAAACCTTCTTTCTCTTTGTTATCGGTGGATATTTCCTTTGGCCCTGTAGTCTTCAAAGGGATCCGAAATATCTGTTCTCAGATTCCACAGAAATAAGGCTAGCAAAGAGATCCACGAAAAAGAGATGTAACTCTGTGTGTGAAAGTCACACATCACAGAGCAGTTTCTCAGAAAGCTTCTTTCCAGATTTCATCTGAGGATATTTCCTTTTTCACCATAGCCCTCTATGGGCTTCCAAATATCACTTTGACAATTCCACAAGAACTGTCTTAGCGAAAGGCTTCTTGAGGGGAAAGCTGGAACTCTGTGAGATGATTTCACAGAACACAAAGAAGTTTCTCAGAAAGCTTCTTTCTCTTTGTTATCGGAGGATATTTCCTTTGGCCCTATAGTCTTCAAAGGGATCCGAAATATCTGTTCTCAGATTCCACAGAAATAAGGCTAGCAAAGAGATCCACGAAATACAGATGAAACTCTGTGAGATGAATTAACAGAACACTAAGCAGTTTCTCAGAAAGCTTCTTTCCAGATTTCATTTGAGGATATTTCCTTTTTCACCATTGCCCTCTATGGGCTTCCAAATATCACTTTGCCAATTCCACAAGAACTGTCTTAGCGAAACGCTTCTTGAGGAGAAAGCTGTAACTGTGTGAGAAGATTTCACAGAACACAAAGAAGTTTCTCAGATAGCTTCTTTCTCTTTGTTATCGGAGGATATTTCCTTTGGCCCTGTAGTCTTCAAAGGGATCCGAAATATCTGTTCTCAGATTCCACAGCAATAAGGCTAGCATAGAGATGCACGAAATACAGGTGTAACTCTCTGAGATGAATTAACAGAACACTCAGCAGTTTCTCAGAAAGCTTATTTCCAGATTTCATCTGAGGATATTTCCTTTTTCACCCTAGCCCTCAATGGGATTCCAAATATCACTTGGCCAATTCCACAAGAACTGTATTAGCGAGAGGCTTCCTGAGGGCAAAGCTGTAACTCTGTGAGATGATTTCACAGAACACAAAGAAGTTTCTCAGAAAGCTTCTTTCTCTTTGTTATCGGAGGATATTTCCTTTGGCCCTATAGTCTTCAAAGGGATCCGAAATATCTGTTCTCAGATTCCACAGAAATAAGGCTAGCAAAGAGATCCACGAAATACAGATGTAACTCTATGAGTGGTAGTCACACATCACAGAGCAGTTTCTCAGAAAGATTCTTTCCTGATTTCATCTGAGGATATTCCCTTTTTCACCATAGCCCTCTATGGGCTTCCAAATATCACTTTGCCAATTCCACAAGAACTGTCTTAGCGAAAGGCTTCTTGAATGGAAAGCTGTAAATCTGTTAGTTGATTTCAAAGAACATAAAGAAGTTTCTCAGAAAATTTCTTTCTCTTTGTTATCGGAGGATATTTCCTTTGGACCTATAGTCTTCAAAGGGATCCGAAATATCTGTTCTCAGATTCCACAGAAATAAGGCTAGCAAAGAGATCCACGAAATACAGATGTAACTCTGTGAGATGATGAAACAGAACACTAAGCAGTTTCTCAGAAAGCTTCTTTCCAGATTTCATCTGAGGATATTTCATTTTTCACCCTAGCCCTCTTAGGGATTCCAAATATCACTTTGCCAATTCCACAAGAACTGACTTAGCCAAAGGCTTCTTGAGGGAAAAGCTGTAACTCTGTGAGATGATTTCACAGAACACAAAGAAGTTTCTCAAAAAGCTTCTTTCTCTTTGTTATCGGAGGATATTTCCTTTGGCCCTGTAGTCTCCAAAGGCAGCCGAAATATCTGTTCTCTGATTCCACAGAAATAAGGCTAGCAAAGAGATCCACGAAATACAGATATAACTCTGTGAAATGAATTAACAGAACACTCAGCACTTTCTCAGAAAGCTTCTTTCCAGATTTCATCTGAGGATATTTCCTTTTTTACCGTAGCCCTCTATGGGCTTCCAAATATCACTTTGCCAATTACACAAGAACTGTCTTAGCCAAAGGCTTCTGGAGGGGAAAGCTGTAACTCAGTGAGATGATTTCAAGAACACAAAGAAGTTTCTCAGAAAGCTTCTTTCTCTTTGTTATCGGAGGATATTTCCTTTGGCCCTACAGTCTTCAAAGGGATCCGAAATATCTGTTCTCAGATTCCACAGAAATAAGGCTAGCAAAGAGATCCACGAAATACAGATGTAACTCTGTGAGTGGAAGTCACATATCACAGAGCAGTTTCTCAGAAAGCTTCTTTCCAGATTTCATCGGAGGATATTTCCATTTTCCACATAGCCCTCTATGGGCTTCCAAATATCACTTTGCCAATTCCACAAGAACTGTCTTAGCCAAAGGCTTCTTGAGGGAAAAGCTGTAACTCTGTGAGATGATTTCACAGAACACAAAGAAGTTTCTCAGAAAGCTTCTTTCTCTTTGTTAATGGAGGATATTTCCTTTTGCCCTATAGTCTTCAAAGGGATCCGAAATATCTGTTCTCAGATTCCACAGAAATAAGGCTAGCAAAGAGATCCACGAAATACAGATGTAACTCTGTGAGATGAATTAACAGAACACTCAGCAGTTTCTCAGAAAGCTTTTTTCCAGATTTCATCTTAGGGGATTTCCTTTTTCACCATAGCCCTCTATGGGATTCCAAATATCACTTTGCCAATTCCACAAGAACTGACTTAGCGAAAGGCTTCTTGAGGGGAAAGCTGTAACTCTGTGAGATGATTTCACAGAACACAAAGAAGATTCTCAGAAAGCTTCTTTCTCTTTGTTATCGGAGGATATTTCCTTTGGCCCTATAGTCTTCAAAGGGATCGGAAATATCTGTTCTCAGATTCCACAGAAATAAGGCTAGCAAAGAGATCCACGAAAAAGAGATGTAACTCTGTGTGTGAAAGTCACACATCACAGAGCAGTTTCTCAGAAAGCTTCTTTCCAGATTTCATCTGAGGATATTTCCTTTTTTACCGTAGCCCTCTATGGGCTTCCAAATATCACTTTGCCAATTGCACAAGAACTGTCTTAGCCAAAGTCTTCTGGAGGGGAAAGCTGTAACTCAGTGAGATGATTTCAAGAACACAAAGAAGTTTCTCAGAAAGCTTCTTTCTCTTTGTTATCGGAGGATATTTCCTTTGGCCCTACAGTCTTCAAAGGGATCCGAAATATCTGTTCTCAGATTCCACAGAAATAAGGGTAGCAAAGAGATCCACGAAATACAGATGTAACTCTGTGAGATGAATTAACAGAACACTCAGCAGTTTCTCAGAAAGCTTTTTTCCAGATTTCATCTTAGGGGATTTCCTTTTTCACCACAGCCCTCTATGGGATTCCAAATATCACTTTGCCAATTCCACAAGAACTGACTTAGCGAAAGGCTTCTTGAGGGGAAAGCTGTAACTCTGTGAGATGATTTCACAGAACACAAAGAAGTTTCTCAGAAAGCTTCTTTCTCTTTGTTATCGGAGGATATTTCCTTTGGCCCTATAGTCTTCAAAGGGATCGGAAATATCTGTTCTCAGATTCCACAGAAATAAGGCTAGCAAAGAGATCCACGAAAAAGAGATGTAACTCTGTGTGTGAAAGTCACACATCACAGAGCAGTTTCTCAGAAAGCTTCTTTCCAGATTTCATCTGAGGATATTTCCTTTTTCACCATAGCCCTCTATGGGCTTCCAAATATCACTTTGCCAATTCCACAAGAACTGTCTTAGCGAAAGGCTTCTTGAGGGGAAAGCTGTAACTCTGTGAGATGATTTCACAGAACACAAAGAAGTTTCTCAGAAAGCTTCTTTCTCTTTGATATCGGAGGATATTTCCTTTGGCCCTATAGTCTTCAAAGGGATCGGAAATATCTGTTCTCAGATTCCACAGAAATAAGGCTAGCAAAGAGATCCACGAAATACAGATGTAACTCTGTGAGATGAATTAACAAAACACTAAGTAGTTTCTCAGAAAGCTTCTTTCCAGATTTCATCTGAGGACATTTCCTTTTTCACCATAGCCCTCTATGGGCTTCCAAATATCACTTTGCCAATTCCACAAGAACTGTCATAGCGAAAGGCTTCTTGATTGGAAAGCTGTAACTCTGTGAGATGATTTCACAGAACACAAAGAAGTTTCTCAGAAAGCTTCTTTCTCTTTGTTATCGGAGGATATTTCCTTTGGCCCTATATTCTTCAAAGCGATCCGAAATATCTCTTCTCAGATTCCACAGAAATAAGGCTAGCAAAGAGATCCACGAAATACAGATGTAACTCTGTGAGATGAATTAACAGAACACTAAGCAGTTTCTCACAAAGCTTCTTTCCAGATTTTCTCTGAGGATATTTCCTTTTTAACCACTGCCCTCTATGGGCTTCCAAATATCACTTTGCCAATTCCACAAGAACTGTCTTAGCGAAAGGCTTCTTGAGGGGAAAGCTGTAGCTGTGTGAGAAGATTTCACAGAACACAAAGAAGTTTCTCAGAAAGCTTCTTTCTCTTTGTTATCGGAGGATATTTCCTTTGGCCCTGTAGTCTTCAAAGGGATCCGAAATATCTGTTCTCAGATTCCACAGATATAAGGCTAGCAAAGAGATGCACGAAATACAGGTGTAACTCTGTGAGATGAATTAACAGAACACTCAGCAGTTTCTCAGAAAGCTTCTTTCCCGATTTCTTCTGAGGATATTTCCTTTTTCACCATAGCCCTCTATGGACTTCCAAATAACACTTTTCCAATTCCACAAGAACTGTCTTAGCGAATAGCTTCTCGAGGGGAAAGCTGAAACTCTGTGAGATGATTTCACAGAACACAAAGAAGTTTCTCAGAAAGCTTCTTTCTCTTTGTTATCGGAGGATATTTCCTTTGGCCCTATAGTCTTCAAAGGGATCCGAAATATCTGTTCTCAGATTCCACAGAAATAAGGCTAGCAAAGAGATCCACGAAATACAGATGTAACTCTATGAGTGGTAGTCACATATCACAGAGCAGTTTCTC
The DNA here is from genome assembly GCF_049350105.2 of Macaca mulatta. Classification (NCBI taxonomy): domain Eukaryota; kingdom Metazoa; phylum Chordata; class Mammalia; order Primates; family Cercopithecidae; genus Macaca; species Macaca mulatta. The sequence goes on from NC_133412.1 coordinate 71,311,206, forward strand.
AAAAAGCTTCTTTCCAGATTTCATCTGAGGATATTTCCTTTTTCACCATAGACCTCTAGGGGCTTCCAAATATCACTTTGCCAATTCCACAAGAACTGTCTTAGCGAGAGGCTTCTTGAGGGGAAAGCTGTAACACTGTGAGATGATTTCACAGAACACAAAGAAGTTTCTCAGAAAGCTTCTTTCTCTTTGTTATCGGAGGATATTTCCTTTGGCCCTATATTCTTCAAAGCGATCCGAAATATCTCTTCTCAGATTCCACAGAAATAAGGCTAGCAAAGAGATCCACGAAATACAGATGCAACTCTATATGTGGAAGTCACACATCACAGAGCAGTTTCTCAGAAAACTTCTTTCGAGATTTCATCTGAGGATATTTCCTTTTTCACCATAGCCCTCTATGGGCTTCCAAATATCACTTTGCCAATTCCACAAGAACGGTCTTAGCAAAAGGCTTCTTGAGGGGAAAGCTGTAACTCTGTGAGATGATTTCACAGATCACAAAGAAGTTTCTCAGAAAGCTTCTTTCTCTTTGTTATCGGAGTATATTTCCTTGGGCCCTATAGTCTTCAAAGGGATCGGAAATATCTGTTCTCAGATTCCACAGAAATAAGGCTAGCAAAGAGATCCACGAAATACAGATGTAACTCTGTGAGATGAATTAACAAAACAGTAAGTAGTTTCTCAGAAAGCTTCTTTCCAGATTTCATCTGAGGATATTTCCTTTTTCACCATAGCCCTCTATGGGCTTCCAAATATCACTTTGCCAATTCCACAAGAACTGTCTTAGCGAAAGGCTTCTTGAGGGGAAAGCTGTAACTCTGTGAGATGATTTCACAGAACACAAAGAAGTTTCTCAGAAAGCTTCTTTCTCTTTGTTATCGGAGGATATTTCCTTTGGCCCTGCAGTCTTCAAAGGGATCCGGAATATCTGTTCTCAGATTCCACAGAAATAAGGCTAGCAAATAGATGCACGAAATACAGATGTAACTCTCTGAGATGAATTAACAGAACACTCAGCAGTTTCTCAGAAAGCTTCTTTCCAGATTTCATCTGAGGATATTTCCTTTTTCACCATAGCACTCTATGGGCTTCCAAATATCACTTTGCCAATTCCACAAGAACTGTCTTAGCGAAAAGCTTCTTGACGGGAAAGCTGAAACTCTGTGAGATGATATCGCAGAACACAAAGAAATTTCTCAGAAAGCTTCTTTCTCTTTGTTATCGGAGGATATTTCCTTTGGCCATATAGTCTTCAAAGGGATCCGAAATTTCTGTTCTCAGTTCCACAGAAATAAGGCTAGCAAAGAGATCCACGAAATACAGATATAACTCTGTGAGATGAATTAACAGAACACTCAGCAGTTTCTCAGAAAGCTTCTTTCCAGATTTCATCTGAGGATATTTCCTATTTCACCATAGCACTCTATGGGCTTCCAAATATCACTTTGCCAATTCCACAAGAACTGTCTTAGCCAAAGGCTTCCTGAGGGGAAAGCTGTAACTCTCTGAGATGATTTCCCAGAACACAAAGAAGTTTCTCAGAAAGCTTCTTTCTCTTTGTTATCGGAGGATATTTCCTTTGGCCCTATAGTCTTCAAAGGGATCCGAAATATCTGTTCTCAGATTCCACAGAAATAAGGCTAGCAAAGAGATCCACGAAATACAGATGTAACTCTGTGAGATGAATTTACAAAACACTAAGTAGTTTCTCAGAAAGCTTCTTTCCAGATTTCATCTGAGGATATTTACTTTTTCACCATAGCCCTCTATGGGCTTCCAAATATCACATTGCCAATTCCACAACAACTGTCTTAGCGAAAGGCTTCTTGAGGGGAAAGCTGTAACTCTGTGAGATGATTTCCCAGAACACAAAGAAGTTTCTCAGAAAGCTTCTTTCTCTTTGTTATCGGAGGATATTTCCTTTGGCCCTATAGTCTTCAAAGCGATCCGAAATATCTATTCTCAGATTGCACAGAAATAAGGCTAGCAAAGAGATCCACGAAATACAGATGTAACTCTGTGAGATGAATTAACAGAACACTAAGCAGTCTCTCAGAAAGCGTCTTTCCAGATTTCATCTGAGGATATTTCCTTTTTCAACATAGCCCTCTATGGGCTTCCAAATATCACTTTGCCAATTCCACAAGAACTGTCTTGGCGAGAGGCTTTTTGAGGGGATAGCTGTAACTCTCTGAGATGATTTCACAGAACACAAAGAAGTTTCTCAGAAACCTTCTTTCTCTTTGTTATCGGTGGATATTTCCTTTGGCCCTGTAGTCTTCAAAGGGATCCGAAATATCTGTTCTCAGATTCCACAGAAATAAGGCTAGCAAAGAGATCCACGAAAAAGAGATGTAACTCTGTGTGTGAAAGTCACACATCACAGAGCAGTTTCTCAGAAAGCTTCTTTCCAGATTTCATCTGAGGATATTTCCTTTTTCACCATAGCCCTCTATGGGCTTCCAAATATCACTTTGCCAATTCCACAAGAACTGTCTTAGCGAAAGGCTTCTTGAGGGGAAAGCTGTAACTCTGTGAGATGATTTCACAGAACACAAAGAAGTTTCTCAGAAAGCTTCTTTCTCTTTGTTATCGGAGGATATTTCCTTTGGCCCTATAGTCTTCAAAGGGATCCGAAATATCTGTTCTCAGATTCCACAGAAATAAGGCTAGCAAAGAGATCCACGAAATACAGATGTAACTCTGTGAGATGAATTAACAGAACACTAAGCAGTTTCTCAGAAAGCTTCTTTCCAGATTTCATTTGAGGATATTTCCTTTTTCACCATTGCCCTCTATGGGCTTCCAAATATCACTTTGCCAATTCCACAAGAACTGTCTTAGCGAAACGCTTCTTGAGGAGAAAGCTGTAACTCTGTGAGAAGATTTCACAGAACACAAAGAAGTTTCTCAGAAAGCTTCTTTCTCTTTGTTATCGGAGGATATTTCCTTTGGCCCTGTAGTCTTCAAAGGGATCCGAAATATCTGTTCTCAGATTCCACAGCAATAAGGCTAGCATAGAGATGCACGAAATACAGGTGTAACTCTCTGAGATGAATTAACAGAACACTCAGCAGTTTCTCAGAAAGCTTATTTCCAGATTTCATCTGAGGATATTTCCTTTTTCACCCTAGCCCTCAATGGGATTCCAAATATCACTTGGCCAATTCCACAAGAACTGTATTAGCGAGAGGCTTCCTGAGGGCAAAGCTGTAACTCTGTGAGATGATTTCACAGAACACAAAGAAGTTTCTCAGAAAGCTTCTTTCTCTTTGTTATCGGAGGATATTTCCTTTGGCCCTATAGTCTTCAAAGGGATCCGAAATATCTGTTTTCAGATTCCACAGAAATAAGGCTAGCAAAGAGATCCACGAAATACAGATGTAACTCTATGAGTGGTAGTCACACATCACAGAGCAGTTTCTCAGAAAGATTCTTTCCTGATTTCATCTGAGGATATTCCCTTTTTCACCATAGCCCTCTATGGGCTTCCAAATATCACTTTGCCAATTCCACAAGAACTGTCTTAGCGAAAGGCTTCTTGAGTGGAAAGCTGTAAATCTGTTAGTTGATTTCAAAGAACATAAAGAAGTTTCTCAGAAAACTTCTTTCTCTTTGTTACCGGAGGATATTTCCTTTGGACCTATAGTCTTCAAAGGGATCCGAAATATCTGTTCTCAGATTCCACAGAAATAAGGCTAGCAAAGAGATCCACGAAATACAGATGTAACTCTGTGAGATGATGAAACAGAACACTAAGCAGTTTCTCAGAAAGCTTCTTTCCAGATTTCATCTGAGGATATTTCCTTTTTTACCGTAGCCCTCTATGGGCTTCCAAATATCACTTTGCCAATTACACAAGAACTGTCTTAGCCAAAGGCTTCTGGAGGGGAAAGCTGTAACTCAGTGAGATGATTTCAAGAACACAAAGAAGTTTCTCAGAAAGCTTCTTTCTCTTTGTTATCGGAGGATATTTCCTTTGGCCCTACAGTCTTCAAAGGGATCCGAAATATCTGTTCTCAGATTCCACAGAAATAAGGCTAGCAAAGAGATCCACGAAATACACATGTAACTCTGTGAGATGAATTAACAGAACACTCAGCAGTTTCTCAGAAAGCTTTTTTCCAGATTTCATCTTAGGGGATTTCCTTTTTCACCATAGCCCTCTATGGGATTCCAAATATCACTTTGCCAATTCCACAAGAACTGACTTAGCGAAAGGCTTCTTGAGGGGAAAGCTGTAACTCTGTGAGATGATTTCACAGAACACAAAGAAGATTCTCAGAAAGCTTCTTTCTCTTTGTTATCGGAGGATATTTCCTTTGGCCCTATAGTCTTCAAAGGGATCGGAAATATCTGTTCTCAGATTCCACAGAAATAAGGCTAGCAAAGAGATCCACGAAAAAGAGATGTAACTCTGTGTGTGAAAGTCACACATCACAGAGCAGTTTCTCAGAAAGCTTCTTTCCAGATTTCATCTGAGGATATTTCCTTTTTCACCATAGCCCTCTCTGGGCTTCCAAATATCACTTTGCCAATTCCACAAGAACTGTCTTAGCGAAAGGCTTCTTGAGGGGAAAGCTGTAACTCTGTGAGATGATTTCCCAGAACACAAAGAAGTTTCTCAGAAAGATTCTTTCTCTTTGTTATCGGAGGATATTTCCTTTGGCCCTATAGTATTCAAAGGGATCCGAAATATCTGTTCTCAGATTCCACAGAAATAAGGCTAGCAAAGAGATCCACGAAATACAGATGTAACTCTGTGAGATGAATTAACAGAACACTCAGCAGTTTCTCAGAAAGCTTCTTTCCAGATTTCATTTGAGGATATTTCCTTTTTCACCATTGCCCTCTATTGGCTTCCAAATATCACTTTGCAATTCCACAAGAACTGTCTTAGCGAAAGGCTTCTTGAGGAGAAAGCTGTAACTCTGTGAGAAGATCACAGAACACAAAGAAGTTTCTCAGAAAGCTTCTTTCTCTTTGTTATCGGAGGATATTTCCTTTGGCCCTGTAGTCTTCAAAGGGATCCGAAATATCTGTTCTCAGATTCCACAGCAATAAGGCTAGCAAAGTGATGCACGAAATACAGGTGTAACTCTCTGAGATGAATTAACAGAACACTCAGCAGTTTCTCAGAAAGCTTATTTCCAGATTTCATCTGAGGATATTTCCTTTTTCACCCTAGCACTCTATGGGCTTCCAAATATCACTTTGCCAATTCCACAAGAACTGTCTTAGCGAAAAGCTTCTTGAGGGGAAAGCTGAAACTCTGTGAGATGATTTCAAAGAACACAAAGAAATTTCTCAGAAAGCTTCCTTCTCTTTGTTATCGGAGGATATTTCCTTTGGCCCTATAGTCTTCAAGGGGATCAGAAATATCTGTTCTCAGATTCCACAGAAATAAGGCTAGCAAAGAGATCCACGAAATACAGATGTAACTCTATGAGTGGAAGTCACATATCACAGAGCAGTTTCTCAGAAAGCTTCTTTCCAGATTTCATCTGATTATATTTCCTTTTTCACCATAGCCCTCTATGGGCTTCCAAATATCACTTTGCCAGTTCCACAAGAACTGTCTTAGATAGAGGCTTCTTGAGGGGAAAGCTGTAACTCTGTGAGATGATTTCACAGAACACAAAGAAGTTTCTGAGAAATCTTATTTCTCTTTGTTATCGGTGGATATTTCCTTTGTCCCTATATTCTTCAAAGGGATCCGAAATATCTGTTTTCAGATTCCACAGAAATAAGGCTAGCAAAGAGATCCACGAAATACAGATGTAACTCTGTGAGATGAATTAACAGAACACTAAGCAGTCTCTCAGAAAGCTTCTTTCCAGATTTCATCTGAGGATATTTCCTTTCTCAACATAGCCCTCTATGGGCTTCCAAATATCACTTTGCCAATTCCACAAGAACTGTCTTGGCGAGAGGCTTTTTGAGGGGATAGCTGTAACTCTGTGAGATGATTTTACAGAACACAAAGAAGTTTCTCAGAAACCTTCTTTCTCTTTGTTATCGGTGGATATTTCCTTTGGCCCTGTAGTCTTCAAAGGGATCCGAAATATCTGTTCTCAGATTCCACAGAAATAAGGCTAGCAAAGAGATCCACGAAAAAGAGATGTAACTCTGTGTGTGAAAGTCACACATCACAGAGCAGTTTCTCAGAAAGCTTCTTTCCAGATTTCATCTGAGGATATTTCCTTTTTCACCATAGCCCTCTATGGGCTTCCAAATATCACTTTGCCAATTCCACAAGAACTGTCTTAGCGAAAGGCTTCTTGAGGGGAAAGCTGGAACTCTGTGAGATGATTTCACAGAACACAAAGAAGTTTCTCAGAAAGCTTCTTTCTCTTTGTTATCGGAGGATATTTCCTTTGGCCCTATAGTCTTCAAAGGGATCCGAAATATCTGTTCTCAGATTCCACAGAAATAAGGCTAGCGAAGAGATCCACGAAATACAGATGTAACTCTGTGAGATGAATTAACAGAACACTAAGCAGTTTCTCAGAAAGCTTCTTTCCAGATTTCATTTGAGGATATTTCCTTTTTCACCATTGCCCCCTATGGGCTTCCAAATATCACTTTGCCAATTCCACAAGAACTGTCTTAGCGAAAGGCTTCTTGAGGAGAAAGCTGTTACTCTGTGAGAAGATCACAGAACACAAAGAAGTTTCTCAGAAAGCTTCTTTCTCTTTGTTATCGGAGGATATTTCCTTTGGCCCTGTAGTCTTCAAAGGGATCCGAAATATCTGTTCTCAGAATCCACAGCAATAAGGCTAGCAAAGTGATGCACGAAATACAGGTGTAACTCTCTGAGATGAATTAACAGAACACTCAGCAGTTTCTCAGAAAGCTTATTTCCAGATTTCATCTGAGGATATTTCCTTTTTCACCCTAGCACTCTATGGGCTTCCAAATATCACTTTGCCAATTCCACAAGAACTGTCTTAGCGAAAAGCTTCTTGAGGGGAAAGCTGAAACTCTGTGAGATGATTTCACAGAACACAAAGAAATTTCTCAGAAAGCTTCCTTCTCTTTGTTATCGGAGGATATTTCCTTTGGCCCTATAGTCTTCAAGGGGATCAGAAATATCTGTTCTCAGATTCCACAGAAATAAGGCTAGCAAAGAGATCCACGAAATACAGATGTAACTCTATGAGTGGAAGTCACATATCACAGAGCAGTTTCTCAGAAAGCTTCTTTCCAGATTTCATCTGAGGATATTTCCTTTTTCACCATAGCCCTCTATGGGCTTCCAAATATCACTTTGCCAGTTCCACAAGAACTGTCTTAGATAGAGGCTTCTTGAGGGGAAAGCTGTAACTCTGTGAGATGATTTCACAGAACACAAAGAAGTTTCTGAGAAATCTTATTTCTCTTTGTTATCGGTGGATATTTCCTTTGTCTCTATATTCTTCAAAGGGATCCGAAATATCTGTTTTCAGATTCCACAGAAATAAGGCTACCAAAGAGATCCACGACATACAGATGTAACTCTGTGTGTGGAAGTCACACATCACAGAGCAGTTTCTCAGAAAGTTTCTTTCCAGGTTTCATCTGAGGATATTTCCTTTTTCACCATAGACCTCTATGGGCTTCCAAATATCACTTTGACAATTCTACAAGAACTGTCTTAGACAAAGGCTTCATGAGGGGAAAGCTGTAACTCTTTGAGATGATTTCTTAGAACACAAAGAAGTTTCTCAGAAAGCTACTTTCTCTTTGTTATAGGAGGATATTTCCTTTGGCCCTATACTCTTCAAAGGGATCCGAAATATCTGTTCTCAGATGCCACAGAAATAAGGCTAGCAAAGAGATCCACGAAATACAGATGTAACTCTGTGAGATGAATTAACAGAACACTAAGCAGTTTCTCAGAGGGATGCTTTCGAGATTTCCTCTTAGGATATTTCCTATTTCACCATAGCGCTTTATGAGCTTCCAAATATCACATTGCCAGTTCCACAAGAACTGTCTTAGGGAAAGGCTTCCTGAGGGGAAAGCTGTAACTCTGTGAGATGATTTCACAGAACACAAAGAAGTTTCTCAGAAAGCTTCTTTCTCTTTGTTATCGGAGGATATTTCCTTTGGCCCTATAGTCTTCAAAGGTATCCGAAATATCTGCTCTCAGATTCCACAGAAATAAGGCTAGCAAAGAGATCCACGAAAAAGAGATGTAACTCTGTGTGTGAAAGTCACACAACACAGAGCAGTTTCTCAGAAAGCTTCTTTCCAGATTTCATCTGAGGATATTTCCTTTTTCACCATAGCCCTCTATGGGCTTCCAAATATCACTTTGCCAATTCCACAAGAACTGTCTTAGCGAAAGGCTTCTTGAGGGGAAAGCTGTAACTCTGTGAGATGATTTCACAGAACACAAAGAAGTTTCTCAGAAAGCTTCTTTCTCTTTGTTATTTTGAGGATATTTCCTTTGGCCCTATAGTCTTCAAAGGGATCCGAAATATCTGTTCTCAGATTCCACAGAAATAAGGCTAGCAAAGAGATCCACGAAATACAGATGTAACTCTGTGAGATGAATTAACAGAACACTCAGCAGTTTCTCAGAAAGCTTCTTTCCAGATTTCATTTGAGGATATTTCCTTTTTCACCATAGCCCTCTATGGGCTTCCAAATATCACTTTGCCAATTCCACAAGAACTGTCTTAGCGAAAGGCTTCTTGAGGAGAAAGCTGTAACTCTGTGAGAAGATCACAGAACACAAAGAAGTTTCTCAGAAAGCTTCTTTCTCTTTGTTATCGGAGGATATTTCCTTTGGCCCTGTAGTCTTCAAAGGGATCCGAAATATCTGTTCTCAGATTCCACAGCAATAAGGCTAGCAAAGAGATGCACGAAAAACAGGTGTAACTCTCTGAGATGAATTAACAGAACACTCAGCAGTTTCTCAGAAAGCTTCTTTCCAGATTTCATCTGAGGATATTTCCTTTTTCACCCTAGCCCTCTATGGGCTTCCAAATATCACTTTGCCAATTCCACAAGAACTGTCTTAGCGAAAAGCTTCTTGAGGGGAAAGCTGAAACTCTGTGAGATGATTTCACAGAACACAAAGAAATTTCTCAGAAAGCTTCTTTCTCTTTGTTATCGGAGGATATTTCCTTTGGCCCTATAGTCTTCAACTGGATCAGAAATATCTGTTCTCAGATTCCACAGAAATAAAGCTAGCAAAGAGATCCACGAAATACAGATGTAACTCTATGAGTGGAAGTCACATATCACAGAGCAGTTTCTCATAAAGCTTCTTTCCAGATTTCATCTGAGGATATTTCCTTTTTCACCATAGCCCTCTATGGGCTTCCAAATATCACTTTGCCAATTCCACAAGAAGTGTCTTAGATAGAGGCTTCTTGAGGGGAAAGCTGTAACTCTGTGAGATGATTTCACAGAACACAAAGAAGTTTCTGAGAAATCTTATTTCTCTTTGTTATCGGTGGATATTTCCTTTGGCCCTATAGTCTTCAAAGGGATCCGAAATATCTGTTTTCAGATTCCACAGAAATAAGGCTAGCAAAGAGATCCACGAAATACAGATGTAACTCTATGAGTGGTAGTCACATATCACAGAGCAGTTTCTCAGAAAGCTTCTTTCCAGATTTCATCTGTGGATATTTCCTTTTTCACCATAGCCCTCTAGGGGTTCCAAATATCACTTTGCCAATTCCACAAGAACTGTCTTAGCGAGTAGCTTCTTGAGGGGAAAGCTGTAACACTGTGAGATGATTTCTCAGAACACAAAGAAGTTTCTCAGAAAGCTTCTTTCTCTTTGTTATCGGAGGATATTTCCTTTGGCCCTATAGTCTTCAAAGCGATCCGAAATATCTCTTCTCAGATTCCACAGAAATAAGGCTAGCAAAGAGATCCACGAAATACAGATGTAACTCTGTGAGATGAATTAACAGAACACTAAGCAATTTCTCACAAAGCTTCTTTCCAGATTTCATCTGAGGATATTTCCTTTTTCACCATTGCCCTCTATGGGCTTCCAAATATCACTTTGCCAATTCCACAAGAACTGTCTTAGCGAAAGGTTTCTCGAGGGGAAAGCTGTAACTCTGTGAGAAGATTTCACAGAACACAAAGAAGTTTCTCAGAAAGCTTCTTTCTCTTTGTTATCGGAGGATATTTCCTTTGGCCCTGTAGTCTTCAAAGGGATCCGAAATATCTGTTCTCAGATTCCACAGAAATAAGGCTAGCAAAGAGATGCACGAAATACAGGTGTAACTCTCTGAGATGAATTAACAGAACACTCAGCAGTTTCTCAGAAACTTCTTTCCAGATTTCATCTGAGGATATTTCCTTTTTCACCATAGCCCTCTATGGGCTTCCAAATATCACTTTGCCAATTCCACAAGAACTGTCTTAGCGAAAAGCTTCTTGAGGGGAAAGCTGAAACTCTGTGAGATGATTTCACAGAACACAAAGAAATTTCTCAGAAAGCTTCTTTCTCTTTGTTATCGCAGGATATTTCCTTTGGCCCTATAGTCTTCAAAGGGATCCGAAATATCTGTTCTCAGATTCCACCGAAATAAGGCTAGCAAAGAGATCCGGGATATACAGATATAACTCTGTGAGATGAATTAACAGAACACTAAGCAGTTTGTCAGAAAGCTTCTTTCCAGATTTCATCTGAGGATATTTCCTCTTTCACCATAGCCCTCTATGGGCTTCCAAATATCACTTTGCCAATTCCACAAGAACTGTCTTAGCGAAAGGCTACTTGAGGGGAAACCTGTAACTCTGTGAGAATATTTCACAGAACACAAAGAAGTTTCTCAGAAAGCTTCTTTCTCTTTGTTATCGGAGGATATTTCCTTTGGCCTTATACTCTTAAAAGGGATCCGAAATCTCTGTTCTCAGGTTCCACAGAAATAAGGCTAGCAAAGAGATCCACGAAATACAGATGTAACTCTGTGAGATGAATTTACAGAACACTAAGCAGTTTCTCAGAGGGCTTATTTCCAGATTTCATCTGAGGATATTTCCTTTTTCACCATAGACCTCTAGCAGCTTCCAAATATCACTTTGCCAATTCCACAAGAACTGTCTTAGCGAAATGCATCCTGAGGGGAAAGCTGTAACTCTGTGAGATGATATCACAGAACACAAAGAAGTTTTTCAAAAAGCTTCTTTCTCTTTGTTATCGGAGGATGTTTCCTTTGGCCCTATAGTCTCCAAAGGGATTCGAAATATCTGTTCTCAGATTCCACAGAAATAAGGCTAGCATGGAGATCCACGAAATACAGATGTAACTCTGTGGGATGAATTAACAGAACACCAAGAAGTTTCTCAGAAAGCTTCTTTCCAGATTTCATCTGAGCATATTTCCTTTTTCACCATAGCCCTCTTTGGGCTTCCAAATATCACTTTGCAAATTCCACAAGAACTGTCTTGGCGAGACGCTTCTTGAGGGGAAAGCTGTAACTCTTTGAGATGATTTCACAGAACACAAAGAAGTTTCTCAGAAATGTTCTTTCTCTTTGTTATGGGAGGGTATTTCCTTTGGCCCTATAGTCTTCAAAGGGATCCGAACTATCTGTTCTCAGTTCCACAGAAATAAGGCTAGCAAAGAGATCCACGGAATACAGATGCAACTCTGTTAGTGGAAGTCACATATCACAGAGCAGTTTCTCAGAAAGCTTCTTTCCAGATTTCATCTGAGGATATTTCCTCTTTCACCATAGCCCTCTATGGGCTTCCAAATATCACTTTGCCAATTCCACAAGAACTGTCTTAGCGAGAGGCTTCTTGAGGGGAAAGCTGCAACTCTGTGAGATGATTTCACAGAACACAAAGAAGTTTCTCAGAAAGCTTCTTTCTTTTGTTATCGGAGGATATTTCCTTTGGCCCTATAGTCTTCAAAGGGATCCGAAATATCTGTTCTCAGTTCCACAGAAATAAGGCTAGCAAAGAGATCCACGAAATACAGATGTAACTCTGTGAGTGGAAGTCACATATCAGAGAGCAGTCTCTCAGAAAGCTTCTTTCCAGATTTCATCTGAGGATATTTCCTTTTTCACCATAGCCCCCTATGGGCTTCCAAATATCACTTTGCCAATTCCACAAGAACTGTCTTGGCGAGAGGCTTCTTGAGGGGAAAGCTGTAACTCTGTGAGATGATTTCACAGAACACAAAGAAGTTTCTCAAAAAGCTTCTTTCTCTTTGTTATCGGCGGATATTTCCTTTGGCCCTATAGTCTTCAAAGGGATCCAAAATATCTTTTCTCAGATTCCACAGAAATAAGGCTAGCAAAGAGATCCACGAAATACAGATGTAACTCTGTGAGTGGAAGTAACACATCGCAGGGCAGTTTCTCAGAAAGCTTCTTTCCAGATTTCATCTGAGGATATTTCCTTTTTCACCATAGCCCTCTATGGGCTTCCAAATACCACTTTGCCAATCCCAAAAGAACTGTCTTAGTGAAAGACTTCTTGAGGGGCAAGCTGTAACTCTGGGAGATGATTTCACAGAACACAAAGAAGTTTCTCAGAAAGCTTCTTTCTCTTTGTTATCGGAGGATATTTCCTTTGGCCCTATAGTCTTCAAAGGGATCCGAAATATCTGTTCTCAGATTCCACAGAAATAAGGCTAGCAAAGAGATCCACGAAATACAGATGTAACTCTCTGAGATGAATTAACAGAACACTAAGCAGTTTCTCAGAAAGCTTCTTTCCAGATTTCCTCTGAGGATATTTCCTTTTTCACCATCGCCCTCTATGGGCTTCCAAATATCACTTTGCCAATTCCACAAGAACTGTCGTAGCGAAAGGCTTCTTGAGGGGAAAGCTGTAACTCTGTGAGATGATTTCACAGAAAACAAAGAAGTTTCTCAGAAAACTTCTTTCTCTTTGTTATCGGAGGATATTTCCTTTGGCCCTATATTCTTCAAAGGGATTCGTATTATCTGTTCTCAGTTCCACAGAAATAAGGCTAGCAAAGAGATCCACGAAATACAGATGTAACTCTGTGAGATGAATTAACAGAACACTAAGCAGTTTCTCAGAAAGCTTCCTTCCAGATTTCATCTGAGTATATTTCCTTTTTCACCATAGCCGTCTAAGGGCTTCCAAATATCACTTTGCCAATTCCACAACAACTGTCTTAGCGAAAGGCTTCTTGAGGGGAAAGCTGTAACTCTGTGAGATGATTTCACAGAACACAAAGAAGTTTCTCAGAAAACTTCTTTCTCTTTGTTGTCGGAGGATATTTCCTTTGGCCCTATAGTCTTCAAAGGGATTCGAATTATCTGTTCTGAGTTCCACAGAAATAAGGCTAGCAAAGAGATCCACGAAATACAGATGCAACTCTGTGAGTCAAAGTCAAATATCACAGAGCAGTTTCTCAGAAAGCTTCTTTCCAGATTTCATCTGAGGATATTTCCTTTTTCACCATAGCCCTCTAAGGGCTTCCAATTATCACTTTGCCAATTCCACAAGAACTGTCTTAGCGAAAGGCTTCTTGAGGGGAAAGCTGTAACTCTGTGAGACGATTTCACAAAACACAAAGAAGTTTCTCAGAAAGCTTCTTTCTCTTTGTTATCGGAGGATATTTCATTTGGCCCTGCAGTCTTCAAAGGGATCCGAAATATCTGTTCTCAGATTCCACAGAAATAAGGCTAGCAAAGAGATCCACGAAATACAGATGTAACTCTATGAGTGGAAGTCACATATCACAGAGCAGTTTCTAAGAAAGCTTCTTTCCAGATTTCATCTGAGGATATTTCCTTTTTCACCATAGCCCTCTATGGGCTTCCAAATATCACTTTGCCAATTCCACAACAACTGTCTTAGCGAAAGGCTTCTTGAGGGGAAAGCTGTAACTCTGTGAGATGATTTCACAGAACACAAAGAAGTTTCTCAGAAAGCTTCTTTCTCTTTGTTATCGGAGTATATTTCCTTTGGTCCTATAGTCTTCAAAGCGATCCGAAATATCTATTCTCAGATTGCACAGAAATAAGGCTAGCAAAGAAATTCACGAAATACAGATGTAACTCTGTGAGATGAATTAACAGAACACTAAGCAGTTTCTCAGAAAGCTTCTTTCCAGATTTCATCTGAGGATATTTTCTTTTTCACCGTAGCCCTCTATGGGCTTCCAAATATCTCTTTGCCAATTCCACAACAACTGTCTTAGCGAAAGGCTTCTTGAGGGGAAAGCTGTAACTCTTTGAGATGATTTCACAGAACACAAAGAAGTTTCTCAGAAAAATTATTTCTCTTTGTTATCGGAGGATATTTCCTTTGGCCCTATAGCCTCCAAAGGGATCCGAAATATCTGTTCTCAGATTCCACAGAAATAAGGCTAGCAAAGAGATCCACGAAATACAGATGTAACTCTGTGAGATGATGAAACAGAACACTAAGCAGTTTCTCAGAAAGCTTCTTTCCAGATTTCATCTGAGGATATTTCATTTTTCACCCTAGCCCTCTATGGGCTTCCAAATATCACTTTGCCAATTCCACAAGAACTGTCTTAGCCAAAGGCTTCTTGAGGGGAAAGCTGTAACTCTGTGAGATGATTTCACAGAACACAAAGAAGTTTCTCAAAAAGCTTCTTTCTCTTTGTTATCGGAGGATATTTCCTTTGGCCCTATAGTCTCCAAAGGCAGGCGAAATATCTGTTCTCAGATTCCACAGAAATAAGGCTAGCAAAGAGATCCACGAAATACAGATGTAACTCTGTGAGATGAATTAACAGAACACTCAGCAGTTTCTCAGAAAGCTTCTTTCCAGATTTCATCTGAGGATATTTCCTTTTTTACTGTAGCCCTCTATGGGCTTCCAAATATCACTTTGCCAATTACACAAGAACTGTCTTAGCGAAAGGCTTCTGGAGGGGAAAGCTGTAACTCTGTGAGATGATTTCAGGAACACAAAGAAGTTTCTCAGAAAGCTTCTTTCTCTTTGTTATCGGAGGATATTTCCTTTGGCCCTACAGTCTTCAAAGGGATCCGAAATATCTGTTCTCAGATTCCACAGAAATAAGGCTAGCAAAGAGATCCACGAAATACAGATGTAACTCTGTGAGATGAATTAACAGAACACTCAGCAGTTTCTCAGAAAGCTTTTTTCCAGATTTCATCTTAGGGTATTTCCTTTTTCACCATAGCCCTCTATGGGATTCCAAATATCACTTTGGCAATTCCACAAGAACTGACTTAGCGAAAGGCTTCTTGAGGGGAAAGCTGTAACTCTGTGAGATGATTTCACAGAACACAAAGAAGTTTCTCAGAAAGCTTCTTTCTCTTTGTTATCGGAGGATATTTCCTTTGGCCCTATAGTCTTCAAAGGAATCCGAAATATCTGTTCTCAGATTCCACAGAAATAAGGCTAGCAAACAGATCCACGAAATACAGATGTAACTCTGTGAGATAAATTAACAGAACACCAAGCAGTTTCTCAGAAAACATCTTTCCAGGTTTCATCTGAGGATATTTCCTTTTTCACCATAGCCCTCTATGGGCTTCCAAATATCACTTTGCCAATTCCACAAGAACTGTCTTAGCGAAAGGCTTCTTGAGGGTTAAGCTGTAACTCTGTGAGATGATTTCACAGAACACAAAAAAGTTTCTCTAAAAGCTTCTTTCTCTTTGTTATCGGAGGATATTTCCTTTGGCCCTATAGTCTTCAAAGGGATCCGAAATATCTGCTCTCAGATTCCAGAAAAATAAGGCTAGCAAAGAGATCCACGAAATACAGATGTAACTCTGTGAGATGAATTAACAGAACACTAAGCAGTTTCTCAGAAAGCTTCTTTCCAGATTTCATCTGAGGATATTTCCTATTTCACCATAGCACTCTATGGGCTTCCAAATATCACTTTGCCAATTCCACAAGAACTGTCTTAGCCAAAGGCTTTCTGAGGGGAAAGCTGTAACTCTCTGAGATGATTTCCCAGAACACAAAGAAGTTTCTCAGAAAGCTTCTTTCTCTTTGTTATCGGAGGATATTGCCTTTGGCCCTATAGTCTTCAAAGGGATCCGAAATATCTGTTCTCAGATTCCACAGAAATAAGGCTAGCAAAGAGATCCACGAAATACAGATGTAACTCTGTGAGATGAATTTACAAAACACTAAGTAGTTTCTCAGAAAGCTTCTTTCCAGGTTTCATCTGAGGATATTTACTTTTTCACCATAGCCATTTATGGGCTTCCAAATATCACATTGACAATTCCAAAAGAACTGTCTTAGCGAAAGGCTTCTTGAGGGGAAAGCTGTAACTCTGTGAGATGATTTCACAGAACACAAAGAAGTTTCTCAGAGGCTTCTTTCTCTTTGTTATCGGAGGATATTTCCTTTGGCCCTATAGTCTTCAAAGGGATCCGAAATATCTGTTCTCAGATTCCACCGAAATAAGGCTAGCAAAGAGATCCACGAAATAGAGATGTAACTCTCTCTGTGGAAGTCACACATCACAGAGCAGTTTCTCAGAAAGCTTCTTTCCAGATTTCATCTGAGGATATTTCCTTTTTCACCATAGCCCTCTATGGGATTCCAAATATCACATTGCCAATTCCACAACAACTGTCTTAGCGAAAGGCTTCTTGAGGGGAAAGCTGTAACTCTGTGAGATGATTTCCCAGAACACAAAGAAGTTTCTTAGAAAGCTTCTTTCTCTTTGTTATCGGAGGATATTTCCTTTGGCCCTATAGTCTTCAAAGCGATCCGAAATATCTATTCTCAGATTGCACAGAAATAAGGCTAGCAAAGAGATCCACGAAATACAGATGTAACTCTGTGAGATGAATTAACAGAACACTAAGCAGTCTCTCAGAAAGCTTCTTTCCAGATTTCATCTGAGGATATTTCCTTTTTCACCATAGCCCTCTATGGGCTTCCAAATATCACTTTGCCAATTCCACAAGAACTGTCTTGGCGAGAGGCTTTTTGAGGGGATAGCTGTAACTCTGTGAGATGATTTCACAGAACACAAAGAAGTTTCTCAGAAACCTTCTTTCTCTTTGTTATCGGTGGATATTTCCTTTGGCCCTGTAGTCTTCAAAGGGATCCGAAATATCTATTCTCAGATTCAACAGAAATAAGTCTAGCAAAGAGATCCACGAAAAAGAGATGTAACTCTGTGTGTGAAAGTCACACATCACAGAGCAGTTTCTCAGAAAGCTTCTTTCCAGATTTCCTCTGAGGATATTTCCTTTTTCACCATCGCCCTCTATGGGCTTCCAAATATCACTTTGCCAATTCCACAAGAACTGTCTTAGCGAAAGGCTTCTTGAGGGGAAAGCTGTAACTCTGTGAGATGATTTCACAGAACACAAAGAAGTTTCTCAGAAAACTTCTTTCTCTTTGTTATCGGAGGATATTTCCTTTGGCCCTATAGTCTTCAAAGGGATTCGAATTATCTGTTCTCAGTTCCACAGAAATAAGGCTAGCAAAGAGATCCACGAAATACAGATGTAACTCTGTGAGATGAATTAACAGAACACTAAGCAGTTTCTCAGAAAGCTTCTTTCCAGATTTCATCTGAGTATATTTCCTTTTTCACCATAGCCGTCTAAGGGCTTCCAAATATCACTTTGCCAATTCCACAACAACTGTCTTAGCGAAAGGCTTCTTGAGGGTTAAGCTGTAACTCTGTGAGATGATTTCACAGAACACAAAGAAGTTTCTCAGAAAACTTCTTTCTCTTTGTTATCGGAGGATATTTCCTTTGGCCCTATAGTCTTCAAAGGGATTCGAATTATCTGTTCTCAGTTCCACAGAAATAAGGCTAGGAAAGAGATCCACGAAATACAGATGCAACTCTGTGAGTCAAAGTCAAATATCACAGAGCAGTTTCTCAGAAAGCTTCTTTCCAGATTTCATCTGAGGATATTTCCTTTTTCACCATAGCCCTCTAAGGGCTTCCAATTATCACTTTGCCAATTTCACAAGAACTGTCTTGGCGAGAGGCTTCTTGAGGGTAAAGCTGTAACTCTGTGAGATGATTTCACAGAACACAAAGAAGTTTCTCAGAAAGCTTCTTTCTCTTTGTTATCGGCTGATATTTCCTTTGGCCCTATAGTCTTCAAAGGGATCCGAAATATCTGTTCTCAGATTCCACAGAAATAAGGCTAGCAAAGAGATCCACGAAATACAGATGTAACTCTGTGAGATGAATTAACAGAACACTAAGCAGTTTCTCAGAAAGCTTCTTTCCAGATTTCATCTGAGGATATTTCCTATTTCACCATAGCACTCTATGGGCTTCCAAATATCACTTTGCCAATTCCACAAGAACTGTCTTAGCGAAAGGCTTACTGAGGGGAAAGCTACAACTCTCTGAGATGATTTCCCAGAACACAAAGAAGTTTCTCAGAAAGCTTCTTTCTCTTTGTTATCGGAGGATATTTCCTTTGGCCCTATAGTCGTCAAAGGGATCCGAAATATCTGTTCTCAGATTCCACAGAAATAAGGCTAGTAAAGAGATCCACGAAATACAGATGTAACTCTGTGAGATGAATTTACAAAACACTAAGTAGTTTCTCAGAAAGCTTCTTTCCAGATTTCATCTCAGGATATTTCCTTTTTCACCATAGCCTTCCATGGGCTTCCAAATATCACTTTGCCAATTCCACAAGAACTGTCTTAGCGAAAGGCTTCTTGAGGGGAAAGCTGTAACTCTGTGAGATGATTACACAGAACACAAAGAAGTTTCTCAGAGGCTTCTTTCTCTTTGTTATCGGAGGAGATTTCCTTTGGCCTTATAGTCTTAAAAGGGATCCGAAATCTCTGTTCTCAGGTTCCACAGAAATAAGGCTAGCAAAGAGATCCACGAAATACAGATGTAACTCTGTGAGATGAATTTACAGAACACTAAGCAGTTTCTCAGAGGGCTTCTTTCCAGATTTCATCTGAGGATTTTTCCTTTTTCACCATAGACCTCTAGGAGCTTCCAAATATCACTTTGCCAATTCCACAAGAACTGTCTTAGCGAAAGACATCCTGAGGGGAAAGCTGTAACTCTGTGAGGTGATATGACAGAACACAAAGAAGTTTTTCAAAAAGCTTTTTCTCTTTGTTATCGGAGGATGTTTCCTTTGGCCCTATAGTCTCCAAAGGGATTCGAAATATCTGTTCTCAGATTCCACAGAAATAAGGCTAGCATGGAGATCCACGAAATACAGATGTAACTCTGTGAGATGAATTAACAGAACACCAAGAAGTTTCTCAGAAAGCTTCTTTCCAGATTTCATCTGAGGATATTTCCTTTTTCACCATAGCCATCTATGGGGTTCCAAATATCACTTTGCCAATTCCACAAGAACTGTCTTAGCGAAAGATTGCCTGAGGGGAAAGCTGTAACTCTGTTAGATGTTTTCACAGAACACAAAGAAGTTTCTCAGAAAGCTTCTTTCTCTTTGTTATCGGAGGATATTGCCTTTGGCCCTATAGTCTTCAAAGGGATCCGAAATATCTGTTCTCAGATTCCACAGAAATAAGGCTAGCAAAGAGATCCACGAAATACAGATGTAACTCTGTGAGATGAATTAACAAAACACTAAGTAGTTTCTCAGAAAGCTTCTTTCCAGATTTCATCTGAGCATATTTCCTTTTTCACCATAGCCCTCTTTGGGCTTCCAAATATCACTTTGGCAATTCCACAAGAACTGTCTTGGCGAGAGGCTTCTTGAGGGGAAAGCTGTAACTCTTTGAGATGATTTCACAGAACACAAAGAAGTTTCTCAGAAAGGTTCTTTCTCTTTGTTATGGGAGGGTATTTCCTTTGGCCCTATAGTCTTCAAAGGGATCCGAAATATCTGTTCTCAGTTCCACAGAAATAAGGCTAGCAAAGAGATCCACGGAATACAGATGTAACTCTGTTAGTGGAAGTCACATATCACAGAGCAGTTTCTCAGAAAGCTTCTTTCCAGATTTCATCTGAGGATATTTCCTTTTTCACCCTAGCCCTGTATGGGCTTCCAAATATCACTTTGCCAATTCCACAAGAACTGTCTTAGCGAGAGGCTTCTTGAGGGGAAAGCTGCAACTCTGTGAGATGATTTCACAGAACACAAAGAAGTTTCTCAGAAAGCTTCTTTCTTTTGTTATCGGAGGATATTTCCTTTGGCCCTATAGTCTTCAAAGGGATCCGAAATATCTGTTCTCAGTTCCACAGAAATAAGGCTAGCAAAGAGATCCACGAAATACAGATGTAACTCTGTGAGTGGAAGTCACATATCACAGAGCAGTCTCTCAGAAAGCTTCTTTCCAGATTTCATCTGAGGATATTTCCTTTTTCACCATAGACCTCTATGGTCTTCCAAATGTCACTTTGCCAATTCCACAAGAACTGTCTTAGCAAAAGGCTTCTTGAGGGGAAAGCTGTAACTCTGTGAGATGATTTCACAGAACACAAAGAAGTTTCTCAGAAAGCTTCTTTCTCTTTGTTATCGGACGATATTTCCTTTGGCCCTATAGTCTTCAAAGGGATCCGAAATATCTGTTCCCAGATTCCACAGAAATAAGGCTAGAAAAGAGATCTACGAAATACAGATGTAACTCTGTGAGATGAATTAACAAAACACTAAGCAGTTTCTCAGAAAGCTTCTTTCCAGATTTCATCTGAGGATATTTCCTATTTCACCATAGCACTCTATGGGCTTCCAAATATCACTTTGCCAATTCCACAAGAACTGTCTTAGCGAAAGGCTTCCTGAGGGGAAAGCCATAACTCTCTGAGATGATTTCCCAGAACACAAAGAAGTTTCTCAGAAAGCTTCTTTCTCTTTGTTATCGGAGGATATTTCCTTTGGCCCTATAGTCTTCAAAGGGATCCGAAATATCTGTTCTCAGATTCCACAGAAATAAGGCTAGTAAAGAGATCCACGAAATACAGATGTAACTCTGTGAGATGAATTTACAAAACACTAAGTAGTTTCTCAGAAAGCTTCTTTCCAGATTTCATCTCAGAATATTTCCTTTTTCACCATAGCCATCTATGGGCTTCCAAATATCACTTTGCCAATTCCACAAGAACTGTCTTAGCGAAAGGCTTCTTGAGGGGAAAGCTGTAACTCTGTGAGATGATTTCACAGAACACAAAGAAGTTTCTCAGAGGCTTCTTTCTCTTTGTTATCGGAGGATATTTCCTTTGGCCCTATAGTCTTCAAAGGGATCCGAAATATCTGTTCTCAGATTCCACCGAAATAAGGCTACCAAAGAGATCCGGGATATACAGATGTAACTCTGTGAGATGAATTAACAGAACACTATGCAGTTTGTCAGAAAGCTTCTTTCCAGATTTCATCTGAGGATATTTCCTCTTTCACCATAGCCCTCTATGGGCTTCCAAATATAACTTTGCCAATTCCACAAGAACTGTCTTAGCGAAAGGCTACTTGAGGGGAAAGCTGTAACTCTGTGAGATGATTTCACAGAACACAAAGAAGTTTCTCAGAAAGCTTCTTTCTCTTTGTTATCGGAGGATATTTCCTTTGGCCTTATAGTCTTAAAAGGGATCCGGAATCTCTGTTCTCAGGTTCCACAGAAATAAGGCTAGCAAAGAGATCCACGAAATACAGATGTAACTCTGTGAGATGAATTTACAGAACACTAAGCAGTTTCTCAGAGGGCTTCTTTCCAGATTTCATCTGAGGATATTTCCTTTTTCACCATAGACCTCTAGGAGCTTCCAAATATCACTTTGCCAATTCCACAAGAACTCTCTTAGCGAAAGGCATCCCAAGGGGAAAGCTGTAACTCTGTGAGGTGATATCACAGAACACAAAGAAGTTTTTCAAAAAGCTTCTTTCTCTTTGTTATCGGAGGATGTTTCCTTTGGCCCTATAGTCTCCAAAGGGATTCGAAATATCTGTTCTCAGATTCCATAGAAATAAGGCTAGCATGGAGATCCACGAAATACAGATGTAACTCTGTGAGATGAATTAACAGAACACCAAGAAGTTTCTCAGAAAGCTTCTTTCCAGATTTCATCTGAGGATATTTCCTTTTTCACCATAGTCATCTATGGGGTTCCAAATATCACTTTGCCAATTCCACAAGAACTGTCTTAGCGAAAGATTTCCTGAGGGGAAAGCTGTAACTCTGTTAGATGTTTTCACAGAACACAAAGAAGTTTCTCAGAAAGCTTCTTTCTCTTTGTTATCGGAGGATATTGCCTTTGGCCCTATAGTCTTCAAAGGGATCCGAAATATCTGTTCTCAGATTCCGCAGAAATAAGGCTAGCAAAGAGATCCACGAAATACAGATGTAACCCTGTGAGATGAATTAACAAAACACTAAGTAGTTTCTCAGAAAGCTTCTTTCCAGATTTCATCTGAGCATATTTCCTTTTTCACAGTAGCCCTCTTTGGGCTTCCAAATATCACTTTGGCAATTCCACAAGAACTGTCTTGGCGAGAGGCTTCTTGAGGGGAAAGCTGTAACTCTGTGAGATGATTTCACAGAACACAAAGAAGTTTCTCAGAAAGCTTCTTTCTCTTTGTTATCGGAGGATATTTCCTTTGGCCCTATAGACTTCAAGGGATCCGAAATATCTGTTCTCAGATTCCACAGAAATAAGGCTAGCAAAGTGATCCACGAAATACAGATGTAACTCTGTGAGATGAATTGACAGAACACTCTGCAGTTTCTCAGAAAGCTTCTTTCCAGATTTCATCTGAGGATATTTCCTTTTTCACCATAGCCCTCTATGGGCTTCCAAATATCACTTTGCCAATTCCTCAAGAACTGTCTTAGCGAAAGTCTTCTTGAGGGGAAAGCTGTAACTCTGTGAGATGATTTCACAGAACACAAAGAAGTTTCTCAGAAATCTTCTTTCTCTTTGTTATTGGAGGATATTTCCTTTTGCCCTATAGTCTTCAAAGGGATCCGAAATATTTTTTCTCAGATTCCACAGAAATAAGGCTAGCAAAGAGATCCACGAAATACAGATGTAACTGTGTGAGATGAATTAACAGAACACTAAGAAGTTACTCAGAGGGCTTCTTTCCAGATTTCATCTGAGGATATTGCCTTTTTCACCATAGCCCTCTATGGGCTTCCAAATATCACTTTGCCATTCCACAAGAAGTGTCTTAGCGAAAGGCTTCCTGAGGGGAATGCTGTACCTCTGTGAGATGATTTCACAGAACACAAAGAAGTTTCTCAAAAAGCTTCTTTCTCTTTGTTATCGGGGGACATTTTCTTTGGTCTTATAGTGTCCAAAGGGATCCGAAATATCTGTTCTCAGATTCCACAGAAATAAGGCTAACAAAGAGATCCACGAAATACAGATGTAACTCTGTGAGATGAATTAACAGAACACCAAGAAGTTTCTCAGAAATCTTCTTTCCAGATTTCATCTGAGGATATTTCCTTTTTCACCATAGCCCTCTATGGGCTCCCAAATATCACGTTGCCAATTCCACAAGAACTGTCTTAGTGAAAGGCTTCTTGAGGGGAAACCTGCAACTCTGTGAGATGATTTCCCAGAACACAAAGAAGTTTCTCAGAAAGCTTCTTTCTCTTTGTTATCGGAGGATATTACTTTTGGCCCTATAGTGTTCAAAGGGATCCGAAATATCTGTTCTCAGATTCCACAGGAATAAGGCTAGCAAAGAGATCCACGAAATACAGATGTAACGCTGTGAGATGAATTAACAGAACACTAAGCAGTTTCTCAGAAAACTTCTTTCCAGATTTCATCTGAGGATATTTTCTTTTTCACCATAGCCCTCTATGTGATTCCAAATAACACTTTGCCAATTCCAAAAACAACTGTCGTAGCAAAAGGCTTCCTGAGGGGAAAGCTGTAACTCTGTGAGATCATTTCACAGAACACAAAGAAGTGTCTCAGAAAACTTCTTTCTCTTTGTTATCGGAGGATATTTCTTTGGCCCTATAGTCTTCAAAGGGATCGGAAATATCTGTTCTCAGATTCCACAGAAATAAGGCTAGCAAAGAGATCCACGAAATACAGATGTAACTCTGTGAGATGAATTAACAGAACACTCAGCAGTTTCTCAGAAAGCTTCTTCCCAGATTTCACCTGAGGATATTTCCTTTTTTACCATCGCCCTCTATGGGCTTCCAAATATCACTTTGCCAATTCCACAAGAACTGTCTTAGCGAAAGGCTTCCTGAGGGGAAAGCTGTAACACTCTGAGATGATTTCACAAAACAAAAAGAAGTTTCTCAGAAAGCTTCTTTCTCTTTCTTATCGGAGGATATTTCCTTTGGCCCTATAGTCTTCAAAGGGATCCGAAATATCTGCTCTCAGATTCCACAGAAATAAGGCTATCAAAGAGATCCATGAAATACAGATGTAACTCTGTGAGATGAATTAACAGAACACTAAGCAGTTTCTCAGAAAGCTTCTTTCCAGATTTCATCTGAGGATATTTCCTTTTTCACCATAGCCCTCTATGGGCTTCCAGATATCACTTTGACAATTCCACAAGAACTGTCTTAGCGAAAGGCTTATTGAGGGGAAAGCTGTAACTCTGTGAGATGATTTCACAGAACACAAAGAAGTTTCTCAATAAGCTACTTTCTCTTTTTTATCGGAGGATATTTCCTTTCGCCCTGTAGTCTTCAAAGGGATCCGAACTATCTGTTCTCAGATTCCACAGAAATAAGGCTAGCAAAGAGATCCACGAAATACAGATGTAACTCTGGGAGATGAATTAACAGAACACTAAGCAGTTTCTCAGAAATCTTCTTTCCAGATTTCATCTGAGGATATTTCCTTTTTCACCATACCCTCTATGGGCTTCCAAATATCACTTTGCCAATTCCACAAGAACTGTCTTAGCGAAAGGCTTCCTGAGGGGAAAGCTGTAACTCTGTGAGATCATTTCACAGAACACAAAGAAGTTTCTCAAAAAGCTTCTTTCTCTTTGTTATCGGGGGATATTTCCTTTGGCCCTATAGTCTTCAAAGGGATCCGAAATATCTGTTCTCAGATTCCACAGAAATAACGCTAGCAAAGATATCCACGAAATACAGAGGTAACTCTGTGAGATGAATTAACAGTACACTCAGCAGTTTCTCAGAAAGCTTCTTTCCAGATTTCATCTGAAGATACTTCCTTTTTCACCATAGCCCTCTATGGGCTTCCAAATATCACTTGGCCAATTCCACAAGAACTGTCTTAGCGACAGGCTTCTTGAGGGGAAAGCTCTAACTCTGTGAGATGATTTCACAGAACACAAAGAAGTTTCTCAGAAAGCTTCTTTCTCTTTGTTATCGGAGGATATTTCCTTTGGCCCTATAGTCTTCAAAGGGATTCGAAATATCTGTTCTCAGATTCCACAGAAATAAGGCTAGCAAAGAGATCCAGGAAATACAGACGTAACCCTGTGAGATGAATTAACAAAACACTAAGTAGTTTCTCAGAAAGCTTCTTTCGAGATTTCATCCGAGGATATTTCGTTTTTCACCATAGCCCTCTATGGGCTTCCAAATATCACTTTGCCAATTCCACAAGAACTATCTTAGCGAGAGGCTTCTTGAGGGGAGAGCTGTAACTCTGTGAGATGATTTCACAGAACACAAAGAAGTTTCTCAGAAATCTTCTTTCTCCTTGTTATCGGAGGATATATCCTTTGGCTCTATAGTCTTCAAAGGGATCCGAAATATCTTTTCTCAGATTCCACAGAAATAAGGCTAGCAAAGAGATCCACGAAATACAGATGTAACTCTGTGAGTGGAAGTCACACATCGCAGAGCAGTTTCTCAGAAAGCTTCTTTCCAGATTTCATCTGAGGATATTTCCTTTTTCACCATAGCCCTCTATGGGCTTCCAATTATCACTTTGCCAATTCCACAAGAACTGTCTTACGGAAAGGCTGTATGAGGGGAAAGCTGTAACTCTGGGAGATGATTTCACAGAACGCAAAGAAGTTTCTCAGAAAGCTTCTTTTTCTTTGTTATCGGAGGATATTTCCTCTGGCCCTATAGTCTTCAAAGGGATCCGAAATATCTGTTCTCAGATTCCACAGAAATAAGGCTACAAAAGACATCCACGAAATACAGATGTAACTCTGTGAGTGGAAGTCACATATCACAGAGCAGTTTCTCAGAAAGCTTCTTTCCAGATTTCATCTGAGGATATTTCCTTTTTCACCATCGCCCTCTATGGGCTTCCAAATATCACTTTGACAATTCCACAAGAACTGTCTTAGCGAAAGGATTCTGGTGGGGAAAGCTGTAACTCAGTGAGATGATTTCAAGAACACAAAAAAGATTCTCAGAAAGCTTCTTTCTCTTTGTTTTCGAGGATATTTCCTTTGGCCCTACAGTCTTCAAAGGGATCGGAAATATCTGTTCTCAGATTCCACAGAAATAAGGCTAGCAAAGAGATCCACGAAATACAGATGTAACTCTGTGAGATGAATTAACAGAACACTCAGCAGTTTCTCAGAAAGCTTCTTCCCAGATTTCACCTGAGGATATTTCCTTTTTTACCATCGCCCTCTATGGGCTTCCAAATATCACTTTGCCAATTCCACAAGAACTGTCTTAGCGAAAGGCTTCCTGAGGGGAAAGCTGTAACACTCTGAGATGATTTCACAAAACAAAAAGAAGTTTCTCAGAAAGCTTCTTTCTCTTTCTTATCGGAGGATATTTCCTTTGGCCCTATAGTCTTCAAAGGGATCCGAAATATCTGCTCTCAGATTCCACAGAAATAAGGCTATCAAAGAGATCCATGAAATACAGATGTAACTCTGTGAGATGAATTAACAGAACACTAAGCAGTTTCTCAGAAAGCTTCTTTCCAGATTTCATCTGAGGATATTTCCTTTTTCACCATAGCCCTCTATGGGCTTCCAGATATCACTTTGACAATTCCACAAGAACTGTCTTAGCGAAAGGCTTATTGAGGGGAAAGCTGTAACTCTGTGAGATGATTTCACAGAACACAAAGAAGTTTCTCAATAAGCTACTTTCTCTTTTTTATCGGAGGATATTTCCTTTCGCCCTGTAGTCTTCAAAGGGATCCGAACTATCTGTTCTCAGATTCCACAGAAATAAGGCTAGCAAAGAGATCCACGAAATACAGATGTAACTCTGGGAGATGAATTAACAGAACACTAAGCAGTTTCTCAGAAATCTTCTTTCCAGATTTCATCTGAGGATATTTCCTTTTTCACCATACCCTCTATGGGCTTCCAAATATCACTTTACCAATTCCACAAGAACTGTCTTAGCGAAAGGCTTCCTGAGGGGAAAGCTGTAACTCTGTGAGATCATTTCACAGAACACAAAGAAGTTTCTCAAAAAGCTTCTTTCTCTTTGTTATCGGGGGATATTTCCTTTGGCCCTATAGTCTTCAAAGGGATCCGAAATATCTGTTCTCAGATTCCACAGAAATAACGCTAGCAAAGATATCCACGAAATACAGAGGTAACTCTGTGAGATGAATTAACAGTACATTCAGCAGTTTCTCAGAAAGCTTCTTTCCAGATTTCATCTGAAGATACTTCCTTTTTCACCATAGCCCTCTATGGGCTTCCAAATATCACTTGGCCAATTCCACAAGAACTGTCTTAGCGACAGGCTTCTTGAGGGGAAAGCTCTAACTCTGTGAGATGATTTCACAGAACACAAAGAAGTTTCTCAGAAAGCTTCTTTCTCTTTGTTATCGGAGGATATTTCCTTTGGCCCTATAGTCTTCAAAGGGATTCGAAATATCTGTTCTCAGATTCCACAGAAATAAGGCTAGCAAAGAGATCCAGGAAATACAGACGTAACCCTGTGAGATGAATTAACAAAACACTAAGTAGTTTCTCAGAAAGCTTCTTTCGAGATTTCATCCGAGGATATTTCGTTTTTCACCATAGCCCTCTATGGGCTTCCAAATATCACTTTGCCAATTCCACAAGAACTATCTTAGCGAGAGGCTTCTTGAGGGGAGAGCTGTAACTCTGTGAGATGATTTCACAGAACACAAAGAAGTTTCTCAGAAATCTTCTTTCTCCTTGTTATCGGAGGATATATCCTTTGGCTCTATAGTCTTCAAAGGGATCCGAAATATCTTTTCTCAGATTCCACAGAAATAAGGCTAGCAAAGAGATCCACGAAATACAGATGTAACTCTGTGAGTGGAAGTCACACATCGCAGAGCAGTTTCTCAGAAAGCTTCTTTCCAGATTTCATCTGAGGATATTTCCTTTTTCACCATAGCCCTCTATGGGCTTCCAATTATCACTTTGCCAATTCCACAAGAACTGTCTTACCGAAAGGCTGTATGAGGGGAAAGCTGTAACTCTGGGAGATGATTTCACAGAACGCAAAGAAGTTTCTCAGAAAGCTTCTTTTTCTTTGTTATCGGAGGATATTTCCTCTGGCCCTATAGTCTTCAAAGGGATCCGAAATATCTGTTCTCAGATTCCACAGAAATAAGGCTACAAAAGAGATCCACGAAATACAGATGTAACTCTGTGAGTGGAAGTCACATATCACAGAGCAGTTTCTCAGAAAGCTTCTTTCCAGATTTCATCTGAGGATATTTCCTTTTTCACCATCGCCCTCTATGGGCTTCCAAATATCACTTTGACAATTCCACAAGAACTGTCTTAGCGAAAGAATTCTGGTGGGGAAAGCTGTAACTCAGTGAGATGATTTCAAGAACACAAAAAAGATTCTCAGAAAGCTTCTTTCTCTTTGTTTTCGAGGATATTTCCTTTGGCCCTACAGTCTTCAAAGGGATCCGAAATATCTGTTCTCAGATTCCACAGAAATAAGGCTAGCAAACAGATCCACGAAATACAGATGTAACTCTGTGAGATGAATTAACAGAACACTCAGCAGTTTCTCAGAAAGCTTCTTTAGAGATTTCATCTTTGGATTTTTCCTTTTTCACCATAGCGCTGTATGGCTTCCAAATATCACGTTGCCAATTCCACAAGAACTGTCTTAGCAAAAGGCTTCTTGAGGGGAAAGCTGTAACTCTGTGAGTTGATTTCACAGAACACAAAGAAGTTTCTCAGAAAGCTTCTTTCTCTTTGTTATCGGAGGATATTTCCTTTGGCCCTACAGCCTCCAAAGGGATCCGAAATATCTGTTCTCAGATTCCACAGAAATAAGGCTAGCAAAGAGATCCATGAAATACAGATGTAACTCTGTGAGATGAATTAACAGAACACTAAGCAGTTTCTCAGAAAGCTTCTTTCCAGATTTCATCTGAGGATATTTCCTTTTTCACCATAGCCCTCTATGGGCTTCCAGATATCACTTTGACAATTCCACAAGAACTGTCTTAGCGAAAGGCTTATTGAGGGGAAAGCTGTAACTCTGTGAGATGATTTCACAGAACACAAAGAAGTTTCTCAATAAGCTACTTTCTCTTTTTTATCGGAGGATATTTCCTTTCGCCCTGTAGTCGTCAAAGGGATCCGAACTATCTGTTCTCAGATTCCACAGAAATAAGGCTAGCAAAGAGATCCACGAAATACAGATGTAACTCTGGGAGATGAATTAACAGAACACTAAGCAGTTTCTCAGAAATCTTCTTTCCAGATTTCATCTGAGGATATTTCCTTTTTCACCATACCCTCTATGGGCTTCCAAATATCACTTTGCCAATTCCACAAGAACTGTCTTAGCGAAAGGCTTCCTGAGGGGAAAGCTGTAACTCTGTGAGATCATTTCACAGAACACAAAGAAGTTTCTCAAAAAGCTTCTTTCTCTTTGTTATCGGGGGATATTTCCTTTGGCCCTATAGTCTTCAAAGGGATCCGAAATATCTGTTCTCAGATTCCACAGAAATAACGCTAGCAAAGATATCCACGAAATACAGAGGTAACTCTGTGAGATGAATTAACAGTACACTCAGCAGTTTCTCAGAAAGCTTCTTTCCAGATTTCATCTGAAGATACTTCCTTTTTCACCATAGCCCTCTATGGGCTTCCAAATATCACTTGGCCAATTCCACAAGAACTGTCTTAGCGACAGGCTTCTTGAGGGGAAAGCTCTAACTCTGTGAGATGATTTCACAGAACACAAAGAAGTTTCTCAGAAAGCTTCTTTCTCTTTGTTATCGGAGGATATTTCCTTTGGCCCTATAGTCTTCAAAGGGATTCGAAATATCTGTTCTCAGATTCCACAGAAATAAGGCTAGCAAAGAGATCCAGGAAATACAGACGTAACCCTGTGAGATGAATTAACAAAACATTAAGTAGTTTCTCAGAAAGCTTCTTTCGAGATTTCATCCGAGGATATTTCGTTTTTCACCATAGCCCTCTATGGGCTTCCAAATATCACTTTGCCAATTCCACAAGAACTATCTTAGCGAGAGGCTTCTTGAGGGGAGAGCTGTAACTCTGTGAGATGATTTCACAGAACACAAAGAAGTTTCTCAGAAATCTTCTTTCTCCTTGTTATCGGAGGATATATCCTTTGGCTCTATAGTCTTCAAAGGGATCCGAAATATCTTTTCTCAGATTCCACAGAAATAAGGCTAGCAAAGAGATCCACGAAATACAGATGTAACTCTGTGAGTGGAAGTCACACATCGCAGAGCAGTTTCTCAGAAAGCTTCTTTCCAGATTTCATCTGAGGATATTTCCTTTTTCACCATAGCCCTCTATGGGCTTCCAATTATCACTTTGCCAATTCCACAAGAACTGTCTTACCGAAAGGCTGTATGAGGGGAAAGCTGTAACTCTGGGAGATGATTTCACAGAACGCAAAGAAGTTTCTCAGAAAGCTTCTTTTTCTTTGTTATCGGAGGATATTTCCTCTGGCCCTATAGTCTTCAAAGGGATCCGAAATATCTGTTCGCAGATTCCACAGAAATAAGGCTACAAAAGAGATCCACGAAATACAGATGTAACTCTGTGAGTGGAAGTCACATATCACAGAGCAGTTTCTCAGAAAGCTTCTTTCCAGATTTCATCTGAGGATATTTCCTTTTTCACCATCGCCCTCTATGGGCTTCCAAATATCACTTTGACAATTCCACAAGAACTGTCTTAGCGAAAGGATTCTGGTGGGGAAAGCTGTAACTCAGTGAGATGATTTCAAGAACACAAAAAAGATTCTCAGAAAGCTTCTTTCTCTTTGTTTTCGAGGATATTTCCTTTGGCCCTACAGTCTTCAAAGGGATCCGAAATATCTGTTCTCAGATTCCACAGAAATAAGGCTAGCAAACAGATCCACGAAATACAGATGTAACTCTGTGAGATGAATTAACAGAACACTCAGCAGTTTCTCAGAAAGCTTCTTTAGAGATTTCATCTTTGGATTTTTCCTTTTTCACCATAGCGCTGTATGGGCTTCCAAATATCACGTTGCCAATTCCACAAGAACTGTCTTAGCAAAAGGCTTCTTGAGGGGAAAGCTGTAACTCTGTGAGTTGATTTCACAGAACACAAAGAAGTTTCTCAGAAAGCTTCTTTCTCTTTGTTATCGGAGGATATTTCCTTTGGCCCTACAGCCTCCAAAGGGATCCGAAATATCTGTTCTCAGATTCCACAGAAATAAGGCTAGCAAAGAGATCCACGAAATACACATGTAACTATGTGAGATGAATTAGCAGAACACTAAGCAGTTTCTCAGATGGCTTCTTTCCAGATTTCGCTGAGGATATTTCCTTTTTCACCATAGCCCTCTATGATCTTCCAAATATCCCTTTGCAAATTCCACAAGAACTGTCTTAGCGAAAAGCTTTCTGAGGGGAAAGAAGTAACTCTGTGAGATGATTTCACAGAACACAAAGAAGTTTCTCAGAAAGGTTCTTTCTCTTTGTTATCGGAGGATATTTCCTTTGGCCCTATAGTCTTCAAAGGGATCCGAAATATCTGTTCTCAGATTCCACAGAAATAAGGCTAGCAAAGAGATCCACGAAATACAGATGTAACTCTGTGAGTGGAAGTCACATATCACAGAGCAGTTTCTCAGAAAGCTTCTTTCCAGATTTTATCTGAGGATATTTCCTTTTTCACCATAGCCCTCTATGGGCTTCCAAATATCACTTTGCCAATTCCACAAGAAATGTCTTAGTGAGAGGCTTCTTGAGGGGAGAGCTGTAACTCTGTGAGATGATTTCACAGAACACAAAGAAGTTTCTCAGAAATCTTCTTTCTCCTTGTTATCGGAGGATATATACTTTGGCCCTATAGTCTTCAAAGGGATCCGAAATATCTTTTCTCAGATTCCACAGAAATAAGGCTAGCAAAGAGATCCACGAAATACAGATGTAACTCTGTGAGTGGAAGTCACACATCGCAGAGCAGTTTCTCAGAAAGCTTCTTTCCAGGTTTCATCTGAGGATATTTTCTTTTTCACCATAGCCCTCTATGGGCTTCCAAATATCACTTTGCCAATTCCAAGAGAACTGTCTTAGCGAAAGGCTTCTTGAGGGGAAAGCTGTAACTCTGTGAGATGATTTCACAGAACACAAAGAAGTTTCTCAGAAATCTTCTTTCTCTTTGGTATCGGAGGATATTTCCTTTGGCCCTATAGTCTCCAAAGGGATCCGAAATATCTGTTCTCAGATTCCACAGAAATAAGGCTAGCAAACAGATCCACGAAATACAGATGTAACTCTGAGAGATGAATTAACAGAACACTCAGCAGTTTCTAAGAAAGCTTCTTTCCAGATTTCATCTGAGATTATTTCCTTTTTCACCATAGCCCTCTAGGTGCTTCCAAATATCACTTTGCCAATTCCACAAGAACTGTCTTCGCGAAAGGCTTCTTGAGGGGAAAGCTGTAACTCTGTTTGATGATTTCACAGAGCACAAAGAAGTTTCTCAGAAAGCTTCTTTCTCTTTGTTATCGGAGGATATTTCCTTTGGCCCTATTGTCTTCAAAGGGATCCGAAATATCTGTTCTCAGATTCCACAGAAATAAGGCTAGCAAAGAGATCCACGAAATACAGATGTAACTCTGTGAGGGGAATTAACAGAACACTAAGCAGTTTCTCAGAAAGCTTCTTTCCTGATTTCATCTGAGGATATTTCCTTTTTCACCATCGCCCTCTATGGGCTTCCAAATATCACTTTGCCAATTCCACAAGAACTGTCTTAGCGAAAGGCTTCTTGAGGTGAAAGCTGTACCTCTGTGAGGTGATTTCACAGAACATAAAGAAGTTTCTCAGAAAGCTTCTTTCTCTTTGTTATCGGAGGATATTTCCTTTGGCCCTGTAGTCTCAAAGGGATCCGAAATATCTGTTCTCAGATTCCACAGAAATAAGACTAGCAAAGAGATCCACGAAATACAGATGTAACTCTCTGAGATGAATTAACAAAACACTAAGCAGTTTCTCAGAAAGCTTCTTTGCAGATTTCATCTGAGGATATTTCCTTTTTCACCATAGCCCTCTATGGGCTTCCAAATATCACTTTGCAAATTCCACAAGAACTGTCTTAGCGAAAGGCTTCTTTACTGGAAAGCTGTAACTCTATGAGATGATTTCACAGAACACAAAGAAGTTTCTCAGAAAGCTTCTTTCTCTTTGTTATCGGAGGATATTTCCTTAGGCCCTATAGTCTTCAAAGGGATCCGAAATATCTGTTCTCAGATTCCACAGAAATAAGGCTAGCAAAGAGATCCACGAAATACAGATGTAACTCTGTGAGTGGATATCAGACATCACAGAGCAGTTTCTCAGAAAGCTTCTTTCCAGATTTCATCTGAGGATATTTCCTTTTTCACCATAGCCCTCTATGGGCTTCCAAATATCACTTTGCCAATTCCACAAGAAATGTCTTAGCGAAAGGCTTCCTGAGGGGAAAGCTGTAACTCTGTGAGATGATTTCACAGAACACAAAGAAGTTTCTCAGAAAGCTTCTTTCTCTTTGTTATCGGAGGATATTTCCTTTGGCCCTATAGTCTTCAAAGGGATCCGAAATATCTGTTCTCAGATTCCACAGAAATAAGTCTAGCAAAGAGATCCACGAAATACAGATGTAACTCTGTGAGAAGAATTAACAGAACACTCAGCAGTTTCTCAGAAAGCCTCTTCCAGATTTCATCTGAGGATATTTCCTTTTTCTCCATTGCCCTCTACGGGCTTCCCAATATAACTTTGCCAATTCCACAAGAACTGTCTTAGCGAAAGGCTTCTTGAGGGGAAAGCTGTTACTCTGTGAGATGATTTCACAAAACACAAAGAAGTTTCTCAGAAAGCTTCTTTCTCTTTGTTATCGGAGGATATTTCCTTTGGCCCTATAGTCTCCAAAGGGATCCGAAATATCTGTACTCAGATTCCACAGAAATAAGGCTAGCAAAGAGATCCACGAAGTACAGATGTAACTCTGTGAGATGAATTTACAGAACACTAAGCAGTTTCTCAGAAAGCTTCTTTCCACATTTCATCTGAGGATTTTTCCATTTTCTCCATAGCCCTCTATGGGCTGCCAAATATCACTTTCCCAATTCCACAAGAACTGTCTTAGCGAAAGGTTGCCTGATGGAAAAGCTGTAACTCTGTGAGATGATATCAAAGAACACAAAGAAGTTTCTCAAAAAGCTTCTTTCTCTTTGTTATCGGAGGATATTTCCTTTGGCCCAGTAGTCTCCAAAGAGATCCGAAATATCTGTTCTCAGATTCCACAGAAAAAAGGCAAGCAAAGATATCCACGAAATAGAGATGTAACTCTGTGAGATGAATTAACAGAACACTAAGCAGTTTATCACAAAGCTTCTTTCCAGATTTCATCTGAGGATATTTCCTTTTTCACCATAGCCCTCTATGGGCTTCCAAATATCAGTTTGCCAATTCCACAAGAACTGTCTTACCGAAAGGCTTTTTGAGGGGAAAGCTGTAACACTGTGACATGATTTCACAGAACACAAAGAAGTTTCTCAGAAAACTTCTTTCTCTTTGTTATCAGAGGATGTTTCCTTTGGCCCTATAGTCTTCAAAGGGATTCGAAATGTCTGTTCTCAGATTCCACAGAAAAAAGGCTAGCAAAGAGATCCACGAAATACAGATGTAACTCTGTGAGATGAATTAACAGAACACTAAGCAGTTTCTCAGAAAGCTTCTTTCCAGATTTCATCTGAGTATAATTCCTTTTTCACCATTGCCCTCTACGGGCTTCCCAATATAACTTTGCCAATTCTACAAGAACTATCTTAGCGAAAGGCTTCTTGAGGGAAAGCTGTAACTCTGTGAGATGATTTCACAGAACACAAAGAAGTTTCTCAGACAGCTTCTTTCTCTTTGTTATCGGAGGATATTTCCTTTGGCCCTATAGTCTTCAAAGGGATCCGAAATATCTGTTCTCAGATTCCACAGAAATAAGGCTAGCAAAAAGATCCACGAAATACAGATGAAACTTTGTGAGTGGAAGTCACACATCATAGAGCAGTTTCTCAGAAAGCTTCTTCCCAGATTTCATCTGAGGATATTTCCTTTTTCACCATAGCCCTCTATGGGCTCCCAAATATCACTTTGCCAATTCCACAAGAACTGTCTTAGCGAAAGGCTTCTTGAGGGGAAAGCTGTACCTCTGTGAGATGATTTCACAGAACATAAAGAAGTTTCTCAGAAAGCTTCTTTCTCTTTGTTATTGGAGGATATTTCCTTTGGCCCTGTAGTCTCAAAGGGATCCGAAATATCTGTTCTCAGATTCCACATAAATAAGACAAGCAAAGAGATCCACGAAATACAGATGTAACTCTCTGAGATGAATTAACAGAACACTAAGCAGTTTCTCAGAAAGCTTCTCTGCAGATTTCATCTGAGGATATTTCCTTTTTCACCATAGCCCTCTATGGGCTTCCAAATATCACTTTGCCAATTCCACAAGAACCGCCTTATCGAAAGGCTTCTTGAGGGGAAAGCTGTAACTCTGTGAGATGATTTCACAGAACACAAAGATGTTTCTCAGAAAGCTTCTTTCTCTTTGTTATCGGAGGATATTTCCTTTGGCCCTGTAGTCTCAAAGGGATCCGAAATATCTGTTCTCAGATTCCGCAGAAATAAGACTAGCAAAGAGATCCACGAAATAAAGATGTAACTCTCTGAGATGACTTAACAGAACACTAAGCAGTTTCTCAGAAAGCTTCTTTGCAGATTTCATCTGAGGATATTTCCTTTTTCACCATAGCCCTCTATGGGCTTCCAAATAACACTTTTCCAATTCCACAAGAACTGTCTTAGCGAAAGGCTTCTTGAGGGGAAAGCTGTAACTCTGTGAGATGATTTCACAGAACACAAAGAAGTTTCTCAGAAGGCTTCTTTCTCTTTGTTATCGGAGGATATTTCTTTTGGCCCTATAGTCTTCAAAGGGATCCGAAATATCTGTTCTCAGATTCCACAGAAATAAGGCTAGCAAAGAGATCCAAGAAATACAGATGTAACTCTCTGAGATGAATTAACAGAACACTAAGCAGTTTCTCAGAAAGCTTCTTACTAGATTTCATCTGAGGATATTTTTTTTTCACCGTAGCCCTCTATGGGCTTCCAAATATCACTTTGCCAATTCCACAAGAACTGTCTTAGCGAAAGGCTTCTTGAGGGGAAAACTGTAACTCTTTGAGGTGATTTCACAGAACACAAAGAAGTTTCTCAGAAAGCTTCTTTCTCTTTGTTATCGGAGGATATTTCCTTTGGCCCTATAGTCTTCAAAGGGATCCGAAATATCTGTTCTCAGATTCCCGTGAAATAAGGCTAGCAAAGAGATCCACGAAATACAGGTGAAACTCTGTGAGATGAATTAACAGAACACTAAGCAGTTTCTCAGCAAGCTTCTTTCCAGATTTCATCTGAGGATATTTCCTTTTTCACCATATCCCTCTAGGGGCTTCCAAATAACACTATGCCAATTACACAAGAACAGTCTTAGCAAAAGGCTTCTGGAGGGGAAAGCTGTAACTCTGTGAGACGATTTCACAGAACACAAAGAAGTTTCTCAGAAAACTTCTTTCTCTTTGTTATCGGAGGATATTTCCTCTGGCCCTATAGTCTTCAAAGGGATCCGAAATATCTGTTCTCAGATTCCACAGAAATAAGGCTAGCAAAGAGATCCACGAAATACAGATGTAAGTCTGTGAGTGGTAATCACATATAACTGAGCATTTTCTCAGAAATCGTCTTTACAGATTTCATCTGAGGATATTTCCTTTTTCACCATAGCCCTCTTTGGGCTTCCAAATATCACTTTTCCAATTCCACAAGAACTGTCTTAGCGAAAGGCTTCTTGAGGGGAAAGCTGTAACTCTGTGAGATGATTTCACAGAACACAAAGATGTTTCTCAGAAAGCTTCTTTCTCTTGGTTATCGGAGGATATTCCCTTTGGCCCTCTAGTCTTCAAAGGGATCCGAAGTATCTGTTCTCAGATTCTACAGAAATAAGGCTAGCAAAAAGATCCACGAAATACAGATGTAACTCTGTGAGTGGAAGTCACACATCACAGAGCAGTTTCTCAGAAAGCTTCTTTCCAGATTTCATCTGAGGATATTTCCTTTTTCACCGTAGCCCTCTATGGGCTTCCAAATATCACTTTACCAATTCCACAAGAACTGTCTTAGGGAAAGGCTTCTTGAGGGGAAAGCTGTAACTCTGTGAGATGGGTTCACAGAACACAAAGAAGTTTCTCAGAAAGTTTCTTTCTCTTTGTTATCGGAGGATATTTCCTTTGGCCCTATAGTCTTCAAAGGGATCCGAAATATCTGTTCTCAGATTCCACAGAAAAAAGGCAAGCAAACAGATACACGAAATACAGATGTAACTCTGTGAGATGAATTAACAGAACACTAAGCAGTTTCTCAGAAAACTTCTTTCCAGATTTCATCTGAGGATATTTCCTTTTTCACCATAGCCCTCTAGGGGCTTCCAAATATCACTTTGCCAATTACACAAGAACAGTCTTAGCAAAAGGCTTCTTGAGGGGAAAGCTGTAACTCTGTGAGATGATTTCACAGATCACAAAGAAGTTTTTCAGAAAACTTCTTTCTCTTTTTTATCGGAGGATATTTCCTCTGGCCCTATAGTCTTCAAAGGGATCCGAAATATCTGTTCTCAGATTCCACAGAAATAAGGCTAGCAAAGTGATCCACGAAATACTGATGTAACTCTCTGAGATGAATTAACAGAACACTAAGCAGTTTCTCAGAAACCTTCTTTGCAGATTTCATCTGAGGATATTTCCTTTTTCACCATTGCCCTCTATGGGCTTCCAAATATCACTTTGACAATACCACAAGAACTGTCTTAGCGAAAGGCTTCCTGAGGGGAAAGCTGTAACTCTGTGAGGTGATTTCACAGAACATAAAGATGTTTCTCAGAAATCTTCTTTCTCTTTGTTATCGGAGGATATTTCCTTTGGCCCTATAGTCTCCAAAGGGATCCGAAATATCTGTTCTCAGATTCCGCAGAAATAAGGCTAGCAAAAGGATCCACGAAATAAAGATGTAAATCTGGGAGTGGAAGTCACACATCACAGAGCAGTTTCTCAGAAAACTTCGTTCCAGAATTCATCTGAGGATATTTCCTTTTTCACCATTGCCCTCTATGGGCTTCCAAATATCACTTTGCCAATTCCACAAGAACTGTCTTAGCGAAAGGCTTCCTGAGGGGAAGCTGTAACTCTGTGAGTTGATTTCACAGAACGTAAAGAAGTTTCTCAGAAAGCTTCTTTCTCTTTGTTATCGGAGGATATTTCCTTTGGCCCTATAGTCTCCAAACGGATCTGAAATATCTGTTCTCAGATTCCACAGAAATAAGGCTAGCAAAGAGATCCACGAAATACAGATGTAACTCTGTGAGATGAATTAAAAGTACACTAAGCAGTTTCTCAGAAAGCTTCTTTGCAGATTTCATCTCAGGATATTTCCTTTTTCACCATAGCCCTCTATGGGCTTGCAAATATCACTTTGCCAATTCCACAAAAACTGTCTTTGCGAAAGGCTTCTTGAGGGGAAAGCTGTAACTCTGTGAGATGATTTCACAGAACACAAAGAAGTTTCTCGAAATCTTCTTTCTCTTTGTTATCGGAGGATATTTCTTTTGGCCCTATAGTCTTCAAAGGAATCCGAAATATCTGTTCTCAGATTCCACAGAAATAAGGCTAGCAAAGAGATCCACGAAATACAGATGTGACTCTGTGAGATGAATTAACAGAACACTGAGCAGTTTCTCAGAAAGCTTCTTTCCAGATTTCATCTGAGTATATTTCCTTTTTCACCATCGCCCTCTAAGGGCTTCCAAATATCACTTTACCAATTCCAGAAGAACTGTCTTAGCGAAAGGCTTCTTGAGGGGAAAGCTGTAACTCTGTGAGATGATTCCACAGAACACAAAGAAGTTTCTCAGAAAGCTTCTTTCTCTTTGTTATCGGAGGATATTTCCTTTGGCCCTGTAGTCTCAATGGAATCGGAAATATCTGTTCTCAGATTCCACAGAAATCAGACTAGCAAAGAGATCCACGAAATACAGATGTAACACTCTGAGATGAATTAACAGAACACTAAGCAGTTTCTCAGAAAGCTTCTTTGCAGATTTCATCTGAGGATATTTCCTTTTTCACCATAGCCCTCTATGGGCTTCCAAATATCACTTTGCCAATTCCACAAGAACTGTCTTAGCGAAAGGCTTCTTGAGGGGAAAGCTGTAACTCTATGAGATGATTTCACAGAACACAGAGAAGTTTCTCAGAAAGCTTCTTTCTCTTTGTTATCGGAGGATATTTACTTTGGCCCTCTAGTCTTCAAAGGGATCCGAAGTATCAGTTCTCAGATTCCACAGAAATAAGGCTAGCAAAAAGATCCACGAAATACAGATGTAACTCTGTGAGTGGAAGTCACACATCACAGAGCAGTTTCTCAGAAAGCTTCTTTCCAGATTTCATCTGAGGATATTTCCTTTTTCACCATTGCCCTCTATGGGCTTCCAAATATCACTTTGCCAATACCACAAGAACTGTCTTAGCGAAAGGCTTCCTGAGGGGAAAGCTGTAACTCTGTTAGGTGATTTCACAGAACATAAAGATGTTTCTCAGAAATCTTCTTTCTCTTTGTTATCGGAGGATATTTCCTTTGGCCCTATAGTCTCCAAAGGGATCCGAAATATCTGTTCTCAGATTCCACAGAAATAAGGCTAGCAAAGAGATCCACGAAATACTGATGTAACTCTTTGA
Organism: Macaca mulatta; assembly: GCF_049350105.2. Classification (NCBI taxonomy): domain Eukaryota; kingdom Metazoa; phylum Chordata; class Mammalia; order Primates; family Cercopithecidae; genus Macaca; species Macaca mulatta. The sequence continues at coordinate 71,351,259 of NC_133412.1, forward strand.
GATGAATTAACAGAACACTAAGCAGTTTCTCAGAAAGCTTCTTTGCAGATTTCATCTGAGGATATTTCCTTTTTCACCATAGCCCTCTATGGGCTGCCAAATATCACTTTGCCAATTCCACAAGAACTGTCTTAGCGAAAGGCTTCTTTAGGGGAAAGCTGTAATTCTGTGAGATGATTTCACAGAACACAAAGAAGTTTCTAGAAAGCTTCTTTCTCTTTGTTATCGGAGGATATTTCCTTTGGCCCTATAGTCTTCAAAGGGATCCGAAATATCTCATCTCAGATTCCACAGAAATAAGGCTAGCAAAGAGATCCACGAAATACAGATGTAACTCTGTTAGATGAATTAACAGAACACTCAGCATTTTCTCAGAAAGCTTCTTTCCAGATTTCATCTAAGGATATTTCCTTTTTCACCATAGCCCTCTATGGGCTTCCAAATATCACTTTGCCAATTCCAAAAGAACTGTCTTAGCGAAAGGTTTCCTGAGGGGAAAGCTGTAACTCTGTGAGATGATTTCACAGAACACAGAGAAGTTTCTCAGAAAGCTTCTTTCTCTTTGTTATCGGAGGATATTTCCTTTGGCCCTATAGTCTTCAAAGGGATCCGAAATATCTGTTCTCAGATTTCACAGAAATAAGGCTGGCAAAGAGATCCACGAAACACAGATGTAACTCTGTGAGATGAATTAACAAAACACTCAGCATTTTCTCAGAAAGCTTCTTTCCAGATTTCATCTGAGGATATTTCCTTTTTCAGCCTAGCCCTCTATGGGCTTCCAAATATCACTTTGCCAATTCCGCAAGAACTGTATTACCGAAAGGCTTCTTGAGGGGAAAGCTGTAACTCTGTGAGATGATTTCACAGAACACAAAGAAGTTTCTTAGAAAGCTTCCTTCTCTTTGTTATCGGAGGATATTTCCTTTGGCCCTATAGTCTTCAAAGGGAACCGAAATATCTGTTCTCAGATTCCACAGAAATAAGGCTAGCAAAGAGATCCACGAAATACAGATGTAACTCTGTGAGATGAATTAACAGAACACTCAGCAGTTTCTCAGAAAGCTTCTTTCCAGAATTCATCTGAGGATATTTCCTTTTTCACCATAGCCTTCTATGGGCCTCCAAATATCACTTTGCCAATTCCACAAGAACTGTATTAGCGAAAGGCTTCTTGAGGGGAAAGCTGTAACTCTGTGAGATGATTTCACTGAACACTAAGAAGTTTCTCAGAAAGCTTCTTTTGCTTTGTTATCGGATGATATTTCCTTTGGCCCTATAGTCTCCAAAGGGATCCGAAATATCTGTTCTCAGATTCCACAGAAATAAGGCTAGCAAAGAGATCCACGAAATACAGATGTAACTCTGTGAGATGAATTAACAGAAAACTAAGCAGTTTCTCAGAAAGCTTCTTTCCAGATTTCATCTGAGGATATTTCCTTTTTCACCATAGCCATCTAGGGGCTTCCAAATATCACTATTCCAGTTCCACAAGAACTCTCTCAGCAAAAGGCTTCCTGAATTGAAAGCTGTAAGTCTGTGAGAGGATTTCACAGAACACAAAGAAGTTTCTCAAAAAGCTTCTTTCTCATTGTTATCGGAGGATATTTCCTTCGTCCCTATAGTCTCCAAAGGGATCCAGAATATCTGTTCTCAGATTCCAAAGAAACAGGGTTAGCAAAGAGATCCACGAAATACAGATGTAACTCTGTGACATGAATTAACAGAACACTCAGCAGTTTCTCAGAAACTTCTTTCCAGATTTCATCTGAGGATATTTCCTTTTTCACCATAGAACTCTATGGGCTTCCAAATATCACTTTGCCAATTCCACAAGAACTGTCTTAGCGAAAGGCTTCTTGAGGGGAAAGCTGTAACTCTGTGAGATGATTTCACAGAACACAAAGAAGTTTCTCAGAAAGCTTCTTTCTCTTTGTTATCGGAGGATATTTCTTTTGGCCCTATAGTCTTCAAAGGGATCCGAAATATCTGTTCTCAGATTCCACAGAAATAAGGCTAGCAAAGAGATCCATGAAATACAGAAGTAACTCTGTGAGTGGAAGTCAAACATCACAGAGCAGTTTCTCAGAAAGCTTCTTTCCAGATTTCATCTCTGGATATTTCCTTTTTCACCATAGCCCACTATGGGCTTCCAAATATCACTTTGCCAATTTCACAAGAACTGTCTTAGCGAAAGGCTTCTTGAGGGGAAAGCTGTAACTCTGTGAGATGATTTCACAGAACACAAAGAAGTTTCTCAGAAAGCTTCTTTCTCTTTGTTATCGGAGGATATTTCCTTTGGTCCTGTAGTCTTCAAAGGGATCCGAACTATCTGTTCTCAGATACCACAGAAATAAGGCTAGCAAAGAGATCCACGAAATACAGATGTAACACTGTGAGATGAATTAACAGAACACTAAGCAGTTTCTCAGAAAACTTCTTTCCAGATTTCATCTGAGGATATTTCCTTTTTCACCACAGAACTCTATAGGCTGCCAAATATCACTTTGCCAATTCCACAAGAACTGTCTTAGCGAAAGGTTTCCTGAGGGGAAAGCTGTAACTCTGTGAGATGATTTCAAAGAACACAAAGAAGTTTCTCAAAAAGCTTCTTTCTCTTTTTATTGGAGGATATTTCCTTTGGCCCTATAGTCTCCAAAGGGATCCGAAATATCTGTTCTCAGATTCCACAGAAATAAGGCTAGCAAAGAGATCCACGAAATACAGATGTAACTCTGTGAGATGAATTAACAGAACACTAAGCAGTTTCTCAGAAAGCTTCTTTCCATGTTTCATCTGAGGATATTCCCTTATTCAACATAGCCCTCTATGGGCCTCCAAATATCACTTTGCCAATTCCACAAGAACTGTCTTAGCGAAAGGCTTCTTGAAGGGAAAGCTGTAACTCTGTGAGATGATTTCACAGAACACAAAGAAGTTTCTCAGAAGCTTCTTTCTCTTTGTTATCGGATTATATTTCTTTTGGCCCTGTAGTCTTCAAAGGGATCCAAAATATCTGTTCTCAGATTCCACAGAAAAAAGGCTAGCAAAGAGATCCACGAAATACAGATGGAACTCTGTGAGATGAATTAACAGAACACTAAGCAGTTTCTCAGAAAGCTTCTTTCCAGATTTCATCTGAGGATATTTCCTTTTGCACCATAGCCATCTACGGGCTTCCAAATATCACTTTGCCAATTCCACAACAACTGTCTTAGCGAAAGGCTTCTTGAGGGGAAAGCTGTAATTCTGTGAGATGATTTCACAGAACACAAAGAAGTTTCTCAGAAAGCTTCTTTCTCTTTGTTATCGGAGGATATTTCCTTTGGCCCTATAGTCTTCAAAGGGATCCGAAATATCTGTTCTCAGATTCCACAGAAATAAGGCTAGCAAGGAGATCCACGAAATACAGATGTAACTCTGTGAGATTAATTAACACAACACTTAGCAGTTTCTCAGAAAGCTTCTTTCCAGATTTCATCTGAGGATATTTCCTTTTTCACCCTAGCCCTCTATGGGCTTCCAAAAATCACTTTGCCAATTCCACAAGAAATGTCTTAGCGAAAGGCTTCTTGAGGGGAAAGCTGTAACTCTGTGAGATGATTTCACAGAACACAAAGAAGTTTCCCAGAAAGCTTCTTTCTCTTTGTTATCGGAGGATATTTCCTTTGGCCCTATATTCTTCAAAGGGATCCGAAATATCTCTTCTCAGATTCAACAGAAATAAGGCTAGCAAAGAGATCCACGAAATACAGATGTAACTCTGTGAGTGGAAGTCACATATCACAGAGCAGTTTCTCAGAAACCTTCTTTCCAGATTTCATCTGAGAATAGTTCCTTTTTCACCATAGCCCTCTATGGGCTTCCCAATATCACTTAGCCAATTCCAGAAGAACTGTATTAGCGAGAGGCTTCTTGAGGGGAAAGCTGTAAATCTGTGAGATGATTTCAAAGAACACAAAGAAGTTTCTCAGAAAGCTTCTTTCTCTTTGTTATCGGAGGATATTTCCTTTGGCCCTATAGTCTTCAAAGGGATCCGAAATATCTGTTCTCAGATTCCACAGAAATAAGGCTAGGAAAGAGATCCACGAAAAAGAGATGTAACTCTGTGAGTGGAAGTCACATATCACACAGCAGTTTCTCAAAAAGCTTCTTTCCAGATTTCATCTGAGGATATTTCCTTTTTCAACATAGCCCTCTATGGGCTTCCACATATCACTTTGCCAATTCCACAAGACCTGTCTTAGCGAAAGGCTTCTTGAGGGGAAAGCTGTAACTCTGTGAGATGATTTCACAGAACACAAAGAAGTTTCTCAGAAAGCTTCTTTCTCTTTGTTATCGGAGGATATTTCCTTTGGCCCTATATTCTTCAAAGGGATCCGAAATATCTCTTCTCAGATTCAACAGAAATAAGGCTAGCAAAGAGATCCACGAAATATAGATGTAACTCTGTGAGTGGAAGTCACATATCACACAGCAGTTTCTCAAAAAGCTTCTTTCCAGATTTCATCTGAGGATATTTCCTTTTTCACCATAGCCCTCTATGGGCTTCCAAATATCACTTTGCCAATTCCACAAGAACTGTCTCAGCGAAGGGCTTCTTGAGGGGAAAGCTGTGACTCTGTGTGATGATTTCACTAAACACAGAGAAGTTTCTCAGAAACCTTCTTTCTTTTGTCATTGGAGGATATTTCCCTTGGCCCTAAAGTCTTCAAAAGAACCCGAAATATCTGTTCTCAGATTCCACAGAAATAAGGCTAGCAAAGAGATCCACGAAATACAGATGTAACTCTGTGAGATGAATTAACCGAACACTAAGCAGTTTCTCAGAAAGCTTCTTTCCAGATTTCATGTGAGGATATTTCCTTTTTCACCCTAGCCCTCTATGGGCTTCCAAATATCACTTTGCCAATTCCACAAGAACTGTCTTAGCGAAAGGCTTCTTGAGGGGAAAGTTGTAACTCTGTGAGATGATTTCACAGATCACAAAGAAGTTTTTCAGAAAACTTCTTTCTCTTTTTTATCGGAGGATATTTCCTCTGGCCCTATAGTCTTCAAAGGGATCCGAAATATCTGTTCTCAGATTCCACAGAAATAAGGCGAGCAAAGAGATCCACGAAATACAGATGTAACTCTGTGAGTGGAAATCACATATCACTGAGCATTTTCTCAGAAATATTCTTTCCAGATTTCATCTGAGGATATTTCCTTTTTCACCATAGCCCTCTTTGGGCTTCCAAATATCACTTTCCCAATTCCACAAGAACTGTCTTAGCGAAAGGTTTCTTGAGGGGAAAGCTGTAACTCTGTGAGATGATTTCACAGAACACAAAGAAGTTTCTCAGAAAGCTTCTTTCTCTCTGTTATCGGAGGATATTTCCTTTGGCCCTGTAATCTCAAAGGGATCCGAAATATCTGTTCTCAGATTCCACAGAAATAAGGCTAGCAAAGTGATCCACGAAATACTGATGTAACTCTCTGAGATGAATTAACAGAACACTAAGAAGTTTCTCAGAAACCTTCTTTGCAGATTTCATCTGAGGATATTTCCTTTTTCACCATTGCCCTCTATGGGCTTCCAAATATCACTTTGACAATACCACAAGAACTGTCTTAGCGAAAGGCTTCCTGAGGGGAAAGCTGTAACTCTGTGAGGTGATTTCACAGAACATAAAGATGTTTCTCAGAAATCTTCTTTCTCTTTGTTATCGGAGGATATTTCCTTTGGCCCTATAGTCTCCAAAGGGATCCGAAATATCTGTTCTCAGATTCCACAGAAATAAGGCTAGCAAAAGGATCCACGAAATAAAGATGTAAATCTGGGAGTGGAAGTCACACATCACAGAGCAGTTTCTCAGAAAACTTAGTTCCAGATTTCATCTGAGGATATTTCCTTTTTTACCATTGCCCTCTATGGGCTTCCAAATATCACTTTGCCAATTCCACAAGAACTGTCTTAGCGAAAGGCTTCCTGAGGGGAAGCTGTAACTCTGTGAGTTGATTTCACAGAACGTAAAGAAGTTTCTCAGAAAGCTTCTTTCTCTTTGTTATCGGAGGATATTTCCTTTGGCCCTATAGTCTCCAAACGGATCTGAAATATCTGTTCTCAGATTCCACAGAAATAAGGCTAGCAAAGAGATCCACGAAATACAGATGTAACTCTGTGAGATGAATTAAAAGTACACTAAGCAGTTTCTCAGAAAGCTTCTTTGCAGATTTCATCTCAGGATATTTCCTTTTTCACCATAGCCCTCTATGGGCTTGCAAATATCACTTTGCCAATTCCACAAAAACTGTCTTTGCGAAAGGCTTCTTGAGGGGAAAGCTGTAACTCTGTGAGATGATTTCACAGAACACAAAGAAGTTTCTCGAAATCTTCTTTCTCTTTGTTATCGGAGGATATTTCTTTTGGCCCTATAGTCTTCAAAGGGATCCGAAATATCTGTTCTCAGATTCCACAGAAATAAGGCTAGCAAAGAGATCCACGAAAAACAGATGTAACTCTGTGAGATGAATTAACAGAACACTGAGCAGTTTCTCAGAAAGCTTCTTTCCAGATTTCATCTGAGTATATTTCCTTTTTCACCATCGCCCTCTATGGGCTTCCAAATATCACTTTACCAATTCCAGAAGAACTGTCTTAGCGAAAGGCTTCTTGAGGGGAAAGCTGTAACTCTGTGAGATGATTCCACAGAACACAAAGAAGTTTCTCAGAAAGCTTCTTTCTCTTTGTTATCGGAGGATATTTCCTTTGGCCCTGTAGTCTCAATGGAATCGGAAATATCTGTTCTCAGATTCCACAGAAATCAGACTAGCAAAGAGATCCACGAAATACAGATGTAACACTCTGAGATGAATTAACAGAACACTAAGCAGTTTCTCAGAAAGCTTCTTTGCAGATTTCATCTGAGGATATTTCCTTTTTCACCATAGCCCTCTATGGGCTTCCAAATATAACTTTGCCAATTCCACAAGAACTGTCTTAGCGAAAGGCTTCTTGAGGGGAAAGCTGTAACTCTATGAGATGATTTCACAGAACACAGAGAAGTTTCTCAGAAAGCTTCTTTCTCTTTGTTATCGGAGGATATTTCCTTTGGCCCTCTAGTCTTCAAAGGGATCCGAAGTATCAGTTCTCAGATTCCACAGAAATAAGGCTAGCAAAAAGATCCACGAAATACAGATGTAACTCTGTGAGTGGAAGTCACACATCACAGAGCAGTTTCTCAGAGGGCTTCTTTCCAGATTTCATCTGAGGATATTTCCTTTTTCACCATTGCCCTCTATGGGCTTCCAAATATCACTTTGCCAATACCACAAGAACTGTCTTAGCGAAAGGCTTCCTGAGGGGAAAGCTGTAACTCTGTTAGGTGATTTCACAGAACATAAAGATGTTTCTCAGAAATCTTCTTTCTCTTTGTTATCGGAGGATATTTCCTTTGGCCCTATAGTCTCCAAAGGGATCCGAAATATCTGTTCTCAGATTCCACAGAAATAAGGCTAGCAAAGAGATCCACGAAATACTGATGTAACTCTTTGAGATGAATTAACAGAACACTAAGCAGTTTCTCAGAAAGCTTCTTTGCAGATTTCATCTGAGGATATTTCCTTTTTCACCATAGCCCTCTATGGGCTGCCAAATATCACTTTGCCAATTCCACAAGAACTGTCTTAGCGAAAGGCTTCTTTAGGGAAAAGCTGTAATTCTGTGAGATGATTTCACAGAACACAAAGAAGTTTCTAGAAAGCTTCTTTCTCTTTGTTATCGGAGGATATTTCCTTTGGCCCTATAGTCTTCAAAGGGATCCGAAATATCTCATCTCAGATTCCACAGAAATAAGGCTAGCAAAGAGATCCACGAAATACAGATGTAACTCTGTTAGATGAATTAACAGAACACTCAGCATTTTCTCAGAAAGCTTCTTTCCAGATTTCATCTAAGGATATTTCCTTTTTCACCATAGCCCTCTATGGGCTTCCAAATATCACTTTGCCAATTCCAAAAGAACTGTCTTAGCGAAAGGTTTCCTGAGGGGAAAGCTGTAACTCTGTGAGATGATTTCACAGAACACAGAGAAGTTTCTCAGAAAGCTTCTTTCTCTTTGTTATCGGAGGATATTTCCTTTGGCCCTATAGTCTTCAAAGGGATCCGAAATATCTGTTCTCAGATTTCACAGAAATAAGGCTGGCAAAGAGATCCACGAAACACAGATGTAACTCTGTGAGATGAATTAACAAAACACTCAGCATTTTCTCAGAAAGCTTCTTTCCAGATTTCATCTGAGGATATTTCCTTTTTCAGCCTAGCCCTCTATGGGCTTCCAAATATCACTTTGCCATTTCCGCAAGAACCGTCTTAGCGAAATGGTTCTTGAGGGGAAAGCTGTAACTCTGTGAGATGATTTCACAGAACACAAAGATGTTTCTCAGAAAGCTTCTTTCTCTTTGTTATCGGAGGATATTTCCTTTGGCCCTATAGTCTTCAAAGGGAACCGAAATATCTATTCTCAGATTCCACAGAAATAAGGCTAGCAAAGAGATCCACGAAATACAGATGTAACTCTGTGAGATGAATTAACAGAACACTCAGCAGTTTCTCAGAAAGCTTCTTTCCAGGTTTCATCTGAGGATATTTACTTTTTCACCATAGCCTTCTATGGGCTTCCAAATATCACTTTGCCAATTCCACAAGAACTGTATTAGCGAAAAGCTTCTTGAGGGGAAAGCTGTAACTCTGTGAGATGATTTCACAAAACACAAAGAAGTTTCTCAAAAAGCTTCTTTCTCTTTGTTATCAGAGGATAATTCCTTTGGCCCTACAGTCTCCAAAGTGATCCGAAATATCTGTTCTCAGATTCCACAGAAATAAGGCTAGCAAAGAGATCCACGAAATACAGATGTAACTCTGTGAGATGAATTAACAGAACACTAAGCAGTTTCTCAGAAAGCTTCTTTCCAGATTTCATCTGAGGATATTTCCTTTTTCAACATAGCCCTCTATGGGCTTCCAAATATCACTTTGCCAATTCCACAAGAACTGTCTTAGCGAAAGGCTTCTTGAGGGGAAAGCTGTAACTCTGTGAGATGATTTCACAGAACACAAGGAAGTTTCTCAGAAAGCTTCTTTCTCTTTGTTATCGGAGGATATTTCTTTTTGCCCTATAGTCTTCAAAGGGATCCGAAATATCTGTTCTGAGATTCCACAGAAATAAGGCTAGCAAAGAGATCCACGAAACACAGATGTAACTCTGTGAGATGAATTAACAAAACACTCAGAATTTTCTCAGAAAGCTTCTTTCCAGATTTCATCTGAGGATATTTCCTTTTTCAGCATAGCCCTCTATGGGCTTCCAAATATCACTTTTCCAATTTCACAAGAACTGTCTTAGCGAAAGGCTTCTTGAGGTGAAAGCTGTAGCTCTGTGAGATGATTTCACAGAACACATAGAAGTTTCTCAGAAAGCTTCTTTCTCTTTGTTATCGGAGGATATTTCCTTTGGCCCTGTAGTCTTCAAAGGGATCCGAAATATCTGTTCTCAGATTCCACAGAAATAAGGCTAGCAAAGAGATCCACGAAATACAGATGTACCTCTTTGAGATGAATTCACAGAACACTCAGCAGTGTCTCAGAAGACTTCTTTCCAGATTTCATCTGAGGATATTTCCTTTTTCACCATATCCTGCTATGGGCTTCCAAATATCACTTTGCCAATTCCACAAGAACTGTATTACCGAAAGGCTTCTTGAGGGGAAAGCTGTAACTCTGTGAGATGATTTCACAGAACACAAAGAAGTTTCTTAGAAAGCTTCCTTCTCTTTGTTATCGGAGGATATTTCCTTTGGCCCTATAGTCTTCAAAGGGAACCGAAATATCTGTTCTCAGATTCCACAGAAATAAGGCTAGCAAAGAGATCCACGAAATACAGATGTAACTCTGTGAGATGAATTAACAGAACACTCAGCAGTTTCTCAGAAAGCTTCTTTCCAGAATTCATCTGAGGATATTTCCTTTTTCACCATAGCCTTCTATGGGCCTCCAAATATCACTTTGCCAATTCCACAAGAACTGTATTAGCGAAAGGCTTCTTGAGGGGAAAGCTGTAACTCTGTGAGATGATTTCACTGAACACTAAGAAGTTTCTCAGAAAGCTTCTTTTGCTTTGTTATCGGATGATATTTCCTTTGGCCCTATAGTCTCCAAAGGGATCCGAAATATCTGTTCTCAGATTCCACAGAAATAAGGCTAGCAAAGAGATCCACGAAATACAGATGTAACTCTGTGAGATGAATTAACAGAAAACTAAGCAGTTTCTCAGAAAGCTTCTTTCCAGATTTCATCTGAGGATATTTCCTTTTTCACCATAGCCATCTAGGGGCTTCCAAATATCACTATTCCAGTTCCACAAGAACTCTCTCAGCAAAAGGCTTCCTGAATTGAAAGCTGTAAGTCTGTGAGAGGATTTCACAGAACACAAAGAAGTTTCTCAAAAAGCTTCTTTCTCATTGTTATCGGAGGATATTTCCTTCGTCCCTATAGTCTCCAAAGGGATCCAGAATATCTGTTCTCAGATTCCAAAGAAACAGGGTTAGCAAAGAGATCCACGAAATACAGATGTAACTCTGTGACATGAATTAACAGAACACTCAGCAGTTTCTCAGAAACTTCTTTCCAGATTTCATCTGAGGATATTTCCTTTTTCACCATAGAACTCTATGGGCTTCCAAATATCACTTTGCCAATTCCACAAGAACTGTCTTAGCGAAAGGCTTCTTGAGGGGAAAGCTGTAACTCTGTGAGATGATTTCACAGAACACAAAGAAGTTTCTCAGAAAGCTTCTTTCTCTTTGTTATCGGAGGATATTTCTTTTGGCCCTATAGTCTTCAAAGGGATCCGAAATATCTGTTCTCAGATTCCACAGAAATAAGGCTAGCAAAGAGATCCATGAAATACAGAAGTAACTCTGTGAGTGGAAGTCAAACATCACAGAGCAGTTTCTCAGAAAGCTTCTTTCCAGATTTCATCTCTGGATATTTCCTTTTTCACCATAGCCCACTATGGGCTTCCAAATATCACTTTGCCAATTCCACAAGAACTGTCTTAGCGAAAGGCTTCTTGAGGGGAAAGCTGTAACTCTGTGAGATGATTTCACAGAACACAAAGAAGTTTCTCAGAAAGCTTCTTTCTCTTTGTTATCGGAGGATATTTCTTTTGGCCCTATAGTCTTCAAAGGGATCCGAAATATCTGTTCTCAGATTCCACAGAAATAAGGCTAGCAAAGAGATCCATGAAATACAGAAGTAACTCTGTGAGTGGAAGTCAAACATCACAGAGCAGTTTCTCAGAAAGCTTCTTTCCAGATTTCATCTCTGGATATTTCCTTTTTCACCATAGCCCACTATGGGCTTCCAAATATCACTTTGCCAATTTCACAAGAACTGTCTTAGCGAAAGGCTTCTTGAGGGGAAAGCTGTAACTCTGTGAGATGATTTCACAGAACACAAAGAAGTTTCTCAGAAAGCTTCTTTCTCTTTGTTATCGGAGGATATTTCCTTTGGTCCTGTAGTCTTCAAAGGGATCCGAACTATCTGTTCTCAGATACCACAGAAATAAGGCTAGCAAAGAGATCCACGAAATACAGATGTAACACTGTGAGATGAATTAACAGAACACTAAGCAGTTTCTCAGAAAACTTCTTTCCAGATTTCATCTGAGGATATTTCCTTTTTCACCACAGAACTCTATAGGCTGCCAAATATCACTTTGCCAATTCCACAAGAACTGTCTTAGCGAAAGGTTTCCTGAGGGGAAAGCTGTAACTCTGTGAGATGATTTCAAAGAACACAAAGAAGTTTCTCAAAAAGCTTCTTTCTCTTTTTATTGGAGGATATTTCCTTTGGCCCTATAGTCTCCAAAGGGATCCGAAATATCTGTTCTCAGATTCCACAGAAATAAGGCTAGCAAAGAGATCCACGAAATACAGATGTAACTCTGTGAGATGAATTAACAGAACACTAAGCAGTTTCTCAGAAAGCTTCTTTCCATGTTTCATCTGAGGATATTCCCTTATTCAACATAGCCCTCTATGGGCCTCCAAATATCACTTTGCCAATTCCACAAGAACTGTCTTAGCGAAAGGCTTCTTGAAGGGAAAGCTGTAACTCTGTGAGATGATTTCACAGAACACAAAGAAGTTTCTCAGAAGCTTCTTTCTCTTTGTTATCGGATTATATTTCTTTTGGCCCTGTAGTCTTCAAAGGGATCCAAAATATCTGTTCTCAGATTCCACAGAAAAAAGGCTAGCAAAGAGATCCACGAAATACAGATGGAACTCTGTGAGATGAATTAACAGAACACTAAGCAGTTTCTCAGAAAGCTTCTTTCCAGATTTCATCTGAGGATATTTCCTTTTGCACCATAGCCATCTACGGGCTTCCAAATATCACTTTGCCAATTCCACAACAACTGTCTTAGCGAAAGGCTTCTTGAGGGGAAAGCTGTAATTCTGTGAGATGATTTCACAGAACACAAAGAAGTTTCTCAGAAAGCTTCTTTCTCTTTGTTATCGGAGGATATTTCCTTTGGCCCTATAGTCTTCAAAGGGATCCGAAATATCTGTTCTCAGATTCCACAGAAATAAGGCTAGCAAGGAGATCCACGAAATACAGATGTAACTCTGTGAGATTAATTAACACAACACTTAGCAGTTTCTCAGAAAGCTTCTTTCCAGATTTCATCTGAGGATATTTCCTTTTTCACCCTAGCCCTCTATGGGCTTCCAAAAATCACTTTGCCAATTCCACAAGAAATGTCTTAGCGAAAGGCTTCTTGAGGGGAAAGCTGTAACTCTGTGAGATGATTTCACAGAACACAAAGAAGTTTCCCAGAAAGCTTCTTTCTCTTTGTTATCGGAGGATATTTCCTTTGGCCCTATATTCTTCAAAGGGATCCGAAATATCTCTTCTCAGATTCAACAGAAATAAGGCTAGCAAAGAGATCCACGAAATACAGATGTAACTCTGTGAGTGGAAGTCACATATCACAGAGCAGTTTCTCAGAAACCTTCTTTCCAGATTTCATCTGAGAATAGTTCCTTTTTCACCATAGCCCTCTATGGGCTTCCCAATATCACTTAGCCAATTCCAGAAGAACTGTATTAGCGAGAGGCTTCTTGAGGGGAAAGCTGTAAATCTGTGAGATGATTTCAAAGAACACAAAGAAGTTTCTCAGAAAGCTTCTTTCTCTTTGTTATCGGAGGATATTTCCTTTGGCCCTATAGTCTTCAAAGGGATCCGAAATATCTGTTCTCAGATTCCACAGAAATAAGGCTAGGAAAGAGATCCACGAAAAAGAGATGTAACTCTGTGAGTGGAAGTCACATATCACACAGCAGTTTCTCAGAAAGCTTCTTTCCAGATTTCATCTGAGGATATTTCCTTTTTCAACATAGCCCTCTATGGGCTTCCACATATCACTTTGCCAATTCCACAAGACCTGTCTTAGCGAAAGGCTTCTTGAGGGGAAAGCTGTAACTCTGTGAGATGATTTCACAGAACACAAAGAAGTTTCTCAGAAAGCTTCTTTCTCTTTGTTATCGGAGGATATTTCCTTTGGCCCTATATTCTTCAAAGGGATCCGAAATATCTCTTCTCAGATTCAACAGAAATAAGGCTAGCAAAGAGATCCACGAAATATAGATGTAACTCTGTGAGTGGAAGTCACATATCACAGAGCAGTTTCTCAGAAACCTTCTTACCAGATTTCATCTGAGGATATTTCCTTTTTCACCACAGAACTCTATAGGCTGCCAAATATCACTTAGCCAATTCCAGAAGAACTGTATTAGCGAGAGGCTTCTTGAGGGGAAAGCTGTAACTCTGTGAGATGATTTCAAAGAACACAAAGAAGTTTCTCAGAAAGCTTCTTTCTCTTTGTTATCGGAGGATATTTCCTTTGGCCCTATAGTCTTCAAAGGGATCCGAAATATCTGTTCTCAGATTCCACAGAAATAAGGCTAGGAAAGAGATCCACGAAATACAGATGTAACTCTGTGAGTGGAAGTCACATATCACACAGCAGTTTCTCAAAAAGCTTCTTTCCAGATTTCATCTGAGGATATTTCCTTTTTCACCATAGCCCTCTATGGGCTTCCAAATATCACTTTGCCAATTCCACAAGAACTGTCTCAGCGAAGGGCTTCTTGAGGGGAAAGCTGTGACTCTGTGTGATGATTTCACTAAACACAGAGAAGTTTCTCAGAAACCTTCTTTCTTTTGTCATTGGAGGATATTTCCCTTGGCCCTAAAGTCTTCAAAAGAACCCGAAATATCTGTTCTCAGATTCCACAGAAATAAGGCTAGCAAAGAGATCCACGAAATACAGATGTAACTCTGTGAGATGAATTAACCGAACACTAAGCAGTTTCTCAGAAAGCTTCTTTCCAGATTTCATGTGAGGATATTTCCTTTTTCACCCTAGCCCTCTATGGGCTTCCAAATATCACTTTGCCAATTCCACAAGAACTGTCTTAGCGAAAGGCTTCTTGAGGGGAAAGCTGTAACTCTGTGAGATGATTTCACAGATCACAAAGAAGTTTTTCAGAAAACTTCTTTCTCTTTTTTATCGGAGGATATTTCCTCTGGCCCTATAGTCTTCAAAGGGATCCGAAATATCTGTTCTCAGATTCCACAGAAATAAGGCGAGCAAAGAGATCCACGAAATACAGATGTAACTCTGTGAGTGGAAATCACATATCACTGAGCATTTTCTCAGAAATATTCTTTCCAGATTTCATCTGAGGATATTTCCTTTTTCACCATAGCCCTCTTTGGGCTTCCAAATATCACTTTCCCAATTCCACAAGAACTGTCTTAGCGAAAGGTTTCTTGAGGGGAAAGCTGTAACTCTGTGAGATGATTTCACAGAACACAAAGAAGTTTCTCAGAAAGCTTCTTTCTCTCTGTTATCGGAGGATATTTCCTTTGGCCCTGTAATCTCAAAGGGATCCGAAATATCTGTTCTCAGATTCCACAGAAATAAGGCTAGCAAAGTGATCCACGAAATACTGATGTAACTCTCTGAGATGAATTAACAGAACACTAAGAAGTTTCTCAGAAACCTTCTTTGCAGATTTCATCTGAGGATATTTCCTTTTTCACCATTGCCCTCTATGGGCTTCCAAATATCACTTTGACAATACCACAAGAACTGTCTTAGCGAAAGGCTTCCTGAGGGGAAAGCTGTAACTCTGTGAGGTGATTTCACAGAACATAAAGATGTTTCTCAGAAATCTTCTTTCTCTTTGTTATCGGAGGATATTTCCTTTGGCCCTATAGTCTCCAAAGGGATCCGAAATATCTGTTCTCAGATTCCACAGAAATAAGGCTAGCAAAAGGATCCACGAAATAAAGATGTAAATCTGGGAGTGGAAGTCACACATCACAGAGCAGTTTCTCAGAAAACTTAGTTCCAGATTTCATCTGAGGATATTTCCTTTTTTACCATTGCCCTCTATGGGCTTCCAAATATCACTTTGCCAATTCCACAAGAACTGTCTTAGCGAAAGGCTTCCTGAGGGGAAGCTGTAACTCTGTGAGTTGATTTCACAGAACGTAAAGAAGTTTCTCAGAAAGCTTCTTTCTCTTTGTTATCGGAGGATATTTCCTTTGGCCCTATAGTCTCCAAACGGATCTGAAATATCTGTTCTCAGATTCCACAGAAATAAGGCTAGCAAAGAGATCCACGAAATACAGATGTAACTCTGTGAGATGAATTAAAAGTACACTAAGCAGTTTCTCAGAAAGCTTCTTTGCAGATTTCATCTCAGGATATTTCCTTTTTCACCATAGCCCTCTATGGGCTTGCAAATATCACTTTGCCAATTCCACAAAAACTGTCTTTGCGAAAGGCTTCTTGAGGGGAAAGCTGTAACTCTGTGAGATGATTTCACAGAACACAAAGAAGTTTCTCGAAATCTTCTTTCTCTTTGTTATCGGAGGATATTTCTTTTGGCCCTATAGTCTTCAAAGGGATCCGAAATATCTGTTCTCAGATTCCACAGAAATAAGGCTAGCAAAGAGATCCACGAAAAACAGATGTAACTCTGTGAGATGAATTAACAGAACACTGAGCAGTTTCTCAGAAAGCTTCTTTCCAGATTTCATCTGAGTATATTTCCTTTTTCACCATCGCCCTCTATGGGCTTCCAAATATCACTTTACCAATTCCAGAAGAACTGTCTTAGCGAAAGGCTTCTTGAGGGGAAAGCTGTAACTCTGTGAGATGATTCCACAGAACACAAAGAAGTTTCTCAGAAAGCTTCTTTCTCTTTGTTATCGGAGGATATTTCCTTTGGCCCTGTAGTCTCAATGGAATCGGAAATATCTGTTCTCAGATTCCACAGAAATCAGACTAGCAAAGAGATCCACGAAATACAGATGTAACACTCTGAGATGAATTAACAGAACACTAAGCAGTTTCTCAGAAAGCTTCTTTGCAGATTTCATCTGAGGATATTTCCTTTTTCACCATAGCCCTCTATGGGCTTCCAAATATAACTTTGCCAATTCCACAAGAACTGTCTTAGCGAAAGGCTTCTTGAGGGGAAAGCTGTAACTCTATGAGATGATTTCACAGAACACAGAGAAGTTTCTCAGAAAGCTTCTTTCTCTTTGTTATCGGAGGATATTTCCTTTGGCCCTCTAGTCTTCAAAGGGATCCGAAGTATCAGTTCTCAGATTCCACAGAAATAAGGCTAGCAAAAAGATCCACGAAATACAGATGTAACTCTGTGAGTGGAAGTCACACATCACAGAGCAGTTTCTCAGAGGGCTTCTTTCCAGATTTCATCTGAGGATATTTCCTTTTTCACCATTGCCCTCTATGGGCTTCCAAATATCACTTTGCCAATACCACAAGAACTGTCTAAGCGAAAGGCTTCCTGAGGGGAAAGCTGTAACTCTGTTAGGTGATTTCACAGAACATAAAGATGTTTCTCAGAAATCTTCTTTCTCTTTGTTATCGGAGGATATTTCCTTTGGCCCTATAGTCTCCAAAGGGATCCGAAATATCTGTTCTCAGATTCCACAGAAATAAGGCTAGCAAAGAGATCCACGAAATACTGATGTAACTCTTTGAGATGAATTAACAGAACACTAAGCAGTTTCTCAGAAAGCTTCTTTGCAGATTTCATCTGAGGATATTTCCTTTTTCACCATAGCCCTCTATGGGCTGCCAAATATCACTTTGCCAATTCCACAAGAACTGTCTTAGCGAAAGGCTTCTTTAGGGAAAAGCTGTAATTCTGTGAGATGATTTCACAGAACACAAAGAAGTTTCTAGAAAGCTTCTTTCTCTTTGTTATCGGAGGATATTTCCTTTGGCCCTATAGTCTTCAAAGGGATCCGAAATATCTCATCTCAGATTCCACAGAAATAAGGCTAGCAAAGAGATCCACGAAATACAGATGTAACTCTGTTAGATGAATTAACAGAACACTCAGCATTTTCTCAGAAAGCTTCTTTCCAGATTTCATCTAAGGATATTTCCTTTTTCACCATAGCCCTCTATGGGCTTCCAAATATCACTTTGCCAATTCCAAAAGAACTGTCTTAGCGAAAGGTTTCCTGAGGGGAAAGCTGTAACTCTGTGAGATGATTTCACAGAACACAGAGAAGTTTCTCAGAAAGCTTCTTTCTCTTTGTTATCGGAGGATATTTCCTTTGGCCCTATAGTCTTCAAAGGGATCCGAAATATCTGTTCTCAGATTTCACAGAAATAAGGCTGGCAAAGAGATCCACGAAACACAGATGTAACTCTGTGAGATGAATTAACAAAACACTCAGCATTTTCTCAGAAAGCTTCTTTCCAGATTTCATCTGAGGATATTTCCTTTTTCAGCCTAGCCCTCTATGGGCTTCCAAATATCACTTTGCCATTTCCGCAAGAACCGTCTTAGCGAAATGGTTCTTGAGGGGAAAGCTGTAACTCTGTGAGATGATTTCACAGAACACAAAGATGTTTCTCAGAAAGCTTCTTTCTCTTTGTTATCGGAGGATATTTCCTTTGGCCCTATAGTCTTCAAAGGGAACCGAAATATCTATTCTCAGATTCCACAGAAATAAGGCTAGCAAAGAGATCCACGAAATACAGATGTAACTCTGTGAGATGAATTAACAGAACACTCAGCAGTTTCTCAGAAAGCTTCTTTCCAGGTTTCATCTGAGGATATTTACTTTTTCACCATAGCCTTCTATGGGCTTCCAAATATCACTTTGCCAATTCCACAAGAACTGTATTAGCGAAAAGCTTCTTGAGGGGAAAGCTGTAACTCTGTGAGATGATTTCACAAAACACAAAGAAGTTTCTCAAAAAGCTTCTTTCTCTTTGTTATCAGAGGATAATTCCTTTGGCCCTACAGTCTCCAAAGTGATCCGAAATATCTGTTCTCAGATTCCACAGAAATAAGGCTAGCAAAGAGATCCACGAAATACAGATGTAACTCTGTGAGATGAATTAACAGAACACTAAGCAGTTTCTCAGAAAGCTTCTTTCCAGATTTCATCTGAGGATATTTCCTTTTTCAACATAGCCCTCTATGGGCTTCCAAATATCACTTTGCCAATTCCACAAGAACTGTCTTAGCGAAAGGCTTCTTGAGGGGAAAGCTGTAACTCTGTGAGATGATTTCACAGAACACAAGGAAGTTTCTCAGAAAGCTTCTTTCTCTTTGTTATCGGAGGATATTTCTTTTTGCCCTATAGTCTTCAAAGGGATCCGAAATATCTGTTCTGAGATTCCACAGAAATAAGGCTAGCAAAGAGATCCACGAAACACAGATGTAACTCTGTGAGATGAATTAACAAAACACTCAGAATTTTCTCAGAAAGCTTCTTTCCAGATTTCATCTGAGGATATTTCCTTTTTCAGCATAGCCCTCTATGGGCTTCCAAATATCACTTTTCCAATTTCACAAGAACTGTCTTAGCGAAAGGCTTCTTGAGGTGAAAGCTGTAGCTCTGTGAGATGATTTCACAGAACACATAGAAGTTTCTCAGAAAGCTTCTTTCTCTTTGTTATCGGAGGATATTTCCTTTGGCCCTGTAGTCTTCAAAGGGATCCGAAATATCTGTTCTCAGATTCCACAGAAATAAGGCTAGCAAAGAGATCCACGAAATACAGATGTACCTCTTTGAGATGAATTCACAGAACACTCAGCAGTGTCTCAGAAGACTTCTTTCCAGATTTCATCTGAGGATATTTCCTTTTTCACCATATCCTGCTATGGGCTTCCAAATATCACTTTGCCAATTCCACAAGAACTGTATTACCGAAAGGCTTCTTGAGGGGAAAGCTGTAACTCTGTGAGATGATTTCACAGAACACAAAGAAGTTTCTTAGAAAGCTTCCTTCTCTTTGTTATCGGAGGATATTTCCTTTGGCCCTATAGTCTTCAAAGGGAACCGAAATATCTGTTCTCAGATTCCACAGAAATAAGGCTAGCAAAGAGATCCACGAAATACAGATGTAACTCTGTGAGATGAATTAACAGAACACTCAGCAGTTTCTCAGAAAGCTTCTTTCCAGAATTCATCTGAGGATATTTCCTTTTTCACCATAGCCTTCTATGGGCCTCCAAATATCACTTTGCCAATTCCACAAGAACTGTATTAGCGAAAGGCTTCTTGAGGGGAAAGCTGTAACTCTGTGAGATGATTTCACTGAACACTAAGAAGTTTCTCAGAAAGCTTCTTTTGCTTTGTTATCGGATGATATTTCCTTTGGCCCTATAGTCTCCAAAGGGATCCGAAATATCTGTTCTCAGATTCCACAGAAATAAGGCTAGCAAAGAGATCCACGAAATACAGATGTAACTCTGTGAGATGAATTAACAGAAAACTAAGCAGTTTCTCAGAAAGCTTCTTTCCAGATTTCATCTGAGGATATTTCCTTTTTCACCATAGCCATCTAGGGGCTTCCAAATATCACTATTCCAGTTCCACAAGAACTCTCTCAGCAAAAGGCTTCCTGAATTGAAAGCTGTAAGTCTGTGAGAGGATTTCACAGAACACAAAGAAGTTTCTCAGAAAGCTTCTTTCTCATTGTTATCGGAGGATATTTCCTTCGTCCCTATAGTCTCCAAAGGGATCCAGAATATCTGTTCTCAGATTCCAAAGAAACAGGGTTAGCAAAGAGATCCACGAAATACAGATGTAACTCTGTGACATGAATTAACAGAACACTCAGCAGTTTCTCAGAAACTTCTTTCCAGATTTCATCTGAGGATATTTCCTTTTTCACCATAGAACTCTATGGGCTTCCAAATATCACTTTGCCAATTCCACAAGAACTGTCTTAGCGAAAGGCTTCTTGAGGGGAAAGCTGTAACTCTGTGAGATGATTTCACAGAACACAAAGAAGTTTCTCAGAAAGCTTCTTTCTCTTTGTTATCGGAGGATATTTCTTTTGGCCCTATAGTCTTCAAAGGGATCCGAAATATCTGTTCTCAGATTCCACAGAAATAAGGCTAGCAAAGAGATCCATGAAATACAGAAGTAACTCTGTGAGTGGAAGTCAAACATCACAGAGCAGTTTCTCAGAAAGCTTCTTTCCAGATTTCATCTCTGGATATTTCCTTTTTCACCATAGCCCACTATGGGCTTCCAAATATCACTTTGCCAATTCCACAAGAACTGTCTTAGCGAAAGGCTTCTTGAGGGGAAAGCTGTAACTCTGTGAGATGATTTCACAGAACACAAAGAAGTTTCTCAGAAAGCTTCTTTCTCTTTGTTATCGGAGGATATTTCTTTTGGCCCTATAGTCTTCAAAGGGATCCGAAATATCTGTTCTCAGATTCCACAGAAATAAGGCTAGCAAAGAGATCCATGAAATACAGAAGTAACTCTGTGAGTGGAAGTCAAACATCACAGAGCAGTTTCTCAGAAAGCTTCTTTCCAGATTTCATCTCTGGATATTTCCTTTTTCACCATAGCCCACTATGGGCTTCCAAATATCACTTTGCCAATTTCACAAGAACTGTCTTAGCGAAAGGCTTCTTGAGGGGAAAGCTGTAACTCTGTGAGATGATTTCACAGAACACAAAGAAGTTTCTCAGAAAGCTTCTTTCTCTTTGTTATCGGAGGATATTTCCTTTGGTCCTGTAGTCTTCAAAGGGATCCGAACTATCTGTTCTCAGATACCACAGAAATAAGGCTAGCAAAGAGATCCACGAAATACAGATGTAACACTGTGAGATGAATTAACAGAACACTAAGCAGTTTCTCAGAAAACTTCTTTCCAGATTTCATCTGAGGATATTTCCTTTTTCACCCCAGAACTCTATAGGCTGCCAAATATCACTTTGCCAATTCCAGAAGAACTGTCTTAGCGAAAGGTTTCCTGAGGGGAAAGCTGTAACTCTGTGAGATGATTTCAAAGAACACAAAGAAGTTTCTCAAAAGCTTCTTTCTCTTTTTATTGGAGGATATTTCCTTTGGCCCTATAGTCTCCAAAGGGATCCGAAATATCTGTTCTCAGATTCCACAGAAATAAGGCTAGCAAAGAGATCCACGAAATACAGATGTAACTCTGTGAGATGAATTAACAGAACACTAAGCAGTTTCTCAGAAAGCTTCTTTCCATGTTTCATCTGAGGATATTCCCTTTTTCAACATAGCCCTCTATGGGCCTCCAAATATCACTTTGCCAATTCCACAAGAACTGTCTTAGCGAAAGGCTTCTTGAAGGGAAAGCTGTAACTCTGTGAGATGATTTCACAGAACACAAAGAAGTTTCTCAGAAGCTTCTTTCTCTTTGTTATCGGATTATATTTCTTTTGGCCCTGTAGTCTTCAAAGGGATCCAAAATATCTGTTCTCAGATTCCACAGAAAAAAGGCTAGCAAAGAGATCCACGAAATACAGATGGAACTCTGTGAGATGAATTAACAGAACACTAAGCAGTTTCTCAGAAAGCTTCTTTCCAGATTTCATCTGAGGATATTTCCTTTTGCACCATAGCCATCTATGGGCTTCCAAATATCACTTTGCCAATTCCACAACAACTGTCTTAGCGAAAGGCTTCTTGAGGGGAAAGCTGTAATTCTGTGAGATGATTTCACAGAACACAAAGAAGTTTCTCAGAAAGCTTCTTTCTCTTTGTTATCGGAGGATATTTCCTTTGGCCCTATAGTCTTCAAAGGGATCCGAAATATCTGTTCTCAGATTCCACAGAAATAAGGCTAGCAAAGAGATCCACGAAATACAGATGTAACTCTGTGAGATTAATTAACACAACACTTAGCAGTTTCTCAGAAAGCTTCTTTCCAGATTTCATCTGAGGATATTTCCTTTTTCACCCTAGCCCTCTATGGGCTTCCAAAAATCACTTTGCCAATTCCACAAGAAATGTCTTAGCGAAAGGCTTCTTGAGGGGAAAGCTGTAACTCTGTGAGATGATTTCACAGAACACAAAGAAGTTTCCCAGAAAGCTTCTTTCTCTTTGTTATCGGAGGATATTTCCTTTGGCCCTATATTCTTCAAAGGGATCCGAAATATCTCTTCTCAGATTCAACAGAAATAAGGCTAGCAAAGAGATCCACGAAATACAGATGTAACTCTGTGAGTGGAAGTCACATATCACAGAGCAGTTTCTCAGAAACCTTCTTTCCAGATTTCATCTGAGAATAGTTCCTTTTTCACCATAGCCCTCTATGGGCTTCCCAATATCACTTAGCCAATTCCAGAAGAACTGTATTAGCGAGAGGCTTCTTGAGGGGAAAGCTGTAAATCTGTGAGATGATTTCAAAGAACACAAAGAAGTTTCTCAGAAAGCTTCTTTCTCTTTGTTATCGGAGGATATTTCCTTTGGCCCTATAGTCTTCAAAGGGATCCGAAATATCTGTTCTCAGATTCCACAGAAATAAGGCTAGGAAAGAGATCCACGAAATACAGATGTAACTCTGTGAGTGGAAGTCACATATCACACAGCAGTTTCTCAGAAAGCTTCTTTCCAGATTTCATCTGAGGATATTTCCTTTTTCAACATAGCCCTCTATGGGCTTCCAAATATCACTTTGCCAATTCCACAAGACCTGTCTTAGCGAAAGGCTTCTTGAGCGGAAAGCTGTAACTCTGTGAGATGATTTCACAGAACACAAAGAAGTTTCTCAGAAAGCTTCTTTCTCTTTGTTATCGGAGGATATTTCCTTTGGCCGTATATTCTTCAAAGGGATCCGAAATATCTCTTCTCAGATTCAACAGATAAAGGCTAGCAAAGAGATCCACGAAATACAGATGTAACTCTGTGAGTGGAAGTCACATATCACAGAGCAGTTTCTCTGAAACCTTCTTTCCAGATTTCATCTGAGAATAGTTCCTTTTTCACCATAGCCCTCTATGGGCTTCCCAATATCACTTAGCCAATTCCAGAAGAACTGTATTAGCGAGAGGCTTCTTGAGGGGAAAGCTGTAACTCTGTGAGATGATTTCAAAGAACACAAAGAAGTTTCTCAGAAAGCTTCTTTCTCTTTGTTATCGGAGGATATTTCCTTTGGCCCTATAGTCTTCAAAGGGATCCGAAATATCTGTTCTCAGATTCCACAGAAATAAGGCTAGCAAAGAGATCCACGAAATACAGATGTAACTCTGTGAGTGGAAGTCACATATCACACAGCAGTTTCTCAAAAAGCTTCTTTCCAGATTTCATCTGAGGATATTTCCTTTTTCACCATAGCCCTCTATGGGCTTCCAAATATCACTTTGCCAATTCCACAAGAACTGTCTCAGCGTAGGGCTTCTTGAGGGGAAAGCTGTGACTCTGTGTGATGATTTCACAAAACACAGAGAAGTTCCTCAGAAACCTTCTTTCTTTTGTCATTGGAGGATATTTCCCTTGGCCCTAAAGTCTTCAAAAGAACCCGAAATATCTGTTCTCAGATTCCACAGAAATAAGGCTAGCAAAGAGATCCACGAAATACAGATGTAACTCTGTGAGATGAATTAACCGAACACTAAGCAGTTTCTCAGAAAGCTTCTTTCCAGATTTCGTGTGAGGATATTTCCTTTTTCACCCTAGCCGTCTATGGGCTTCCAAATATCACTTTGCCAATTCCACAAGAACTGTCTTAGCGAAAGGCTTCTTGAGGGGAAAGCTGTAACTCTGTGAGATGATTTCACTGAACACAAAGAAGTTTCTCAGAAAGCTTCTTTTGCTTTGTTATCGGATGATATTTCCTTTGGCCCTATAGTCTCCAAAGGGATCCGAAATATCTGTTCTCAGATTCCACAGAAATAAGGCTAGCAAAGAGATCCACGAAATACAGATGTAACTCTGTGAGATGAATTAACAGAACACTAAGTAGTTTCTCAGAAAGCTTCTTTCCAGATTTCATCTGAGGATATTTCCTTTTTCACTATAGCCATCTATCGGCTTCCAAATATCACTTTTCCAATTCCACAAGAACTCTCTCAGCGAAAGGCTTCCTGAGTTGAAAGCTGTAAGTCTGTGAGTGGATTTCCCAGAACACAAAGAAGTTTCTCAAAAAGCTTCTTTCTCATTGTTATCGGAGGATATTTCCTTCGGCCCTATAGTCTCCAAAGGGATCCAAAATATCTCTTCTCAGATTCCAAAGAAATAGGGTTAGCAAAGAGATCCACGAAATACAGATGTAACTCTGTGAGATGAATTAACAGAACACTCAGCAGTTTCTCAGAAACTTCTTTCCAGATTTCATCTGAGGATATTTCCTTTTTCACCATAGAACTCTATGGGCTTCCAAATATCACTTTGCCAATTCCACAAGAACTGTCTTAGCGAAAGGCTTCTAGAGGGGAAAGCTGTAACTCTGTGAGATGATTTCACAGAACACAAAGAAGTTTCTCAGAAAGCTTCTTTCTCTTTGTTATCGGAGGATATTTTTTTGGCCCTATAGTCTTCAAAGGGATCCGAAATATCTGTTCTCAGATTCCACAGAAATAAGGATAGCAAAGAGATCCACGAAATACAGATGTAACTCTGTGAGGGGAAGTCAAACATCACAGAGCAGTTTCTCAGAAAGCTTCTTTCCAGATTTCATCTGTGGATATTTCCTTTTTCACCATAGCCCTGTATGGGCTTCCAAATATCACTTGGCCAATTTCACAAGAACTGTCTTAGCGAAAGGCTTCTTGAGCGGAAAGCTGTAACTCTGTGAGATGATTTCACAGAACACAAACAAGTTTCTCAGAAATCTTCTTTCTCTTTGTTATCGCAGGATATTTCCTTTGGTCCTATACTCAACAAAGGGATCCGAAATATCTGTTCTCAGATTGCACAGAAATAAGGCTAGCAAAGAGATCCACGAAATACAGATGTAACTCTGTGAGATGAATTAACAGAACACTAAGCAGTTTCTCAGAAAGCTTCTTTCCATGTTTCATCTGAGGATATTCCCTTTTTCAACATAGCCCTCTATGGGCCTCCAAATATCACTTTGCCAATTCCACAAGAACTGTCTTAGCGAAAGGCTTCTTGAAGGGAATGCTGTAACTCTGTGAGATGATTTCAAAGAACACAAAGAAGTTTCTCAAAAAGCTTCTTTCTCTTTTTATTGGAGGATATTTCCTTTGGACCTATAGTCTCCAAAGGGATCCGAAATATCTGTTCTCAGATTCCACAGAAATAAGGCTAGCAAAGAGATCCACGAAATACAGATGTAACTCTGTGAGATGAATTAACAGAACACTAAGCAGTTTCTCAGAAAGCTTCTTTCCATGTTTCATCTGAGGATATTCCCTTTTTCAACATAGCCCTCTATGGGCCTCCAAATATCACTTTGCCAATTCCACAAGAACTGTCTTAGCGAAAGGCTTCTTGAAGGGAAAGCTGTAACTCTGTGAGATGATTTCACAGAACACAAAGAAGTTTCTCAGAAGCTTCTTTCTGTTTGTTATCGGATTATATTTCTTTTGGCCCTGCAGTCTTCAAAGGGATCCAAAATATCTGTTCTCAGATTCCACAGAAAAAAGGCTAGCAAAGAGATCCACGAAATACAGATGTAACTCTGTGAGATGAATTAACAGAACACTAAGCAGTTTCTCAGAAAGCTTCTTTTCAGATTTCATCTGAGAATATTTCCTTTTTCACCATAGCCCTCTTTGGGCTTCCAAATATCACCTTGCCAATTCCACAAGAACTGTCTTAGCGAAAGGCTTTTTGGGAGGAAAGCTGTAACCTTGTGAGATGATTTCACAGAACACAAAGTAGTTTCTCAGAAAGCTTATTTCTCTTTGTTATCGGGAGATATTTCCTTTGACCCTATAGTCTTCAAAGGGAACCGAAATATCTGTTCTCAGATTCCTCAGAAATAACGCTAGCAAAGAGATCCACGAAATACAGATGTAATTCTGTGAGATGAATTAACAGAACACTCAGCAGTTTCTCAGAAAGCTTCTTTCCAGAATTCATCTGAGGATATTTCCTTTTTCACCATAGCATTCTATGGGCTTCCAAATATCACTTTGCCAATTCCACAACAACTGTCTTAGCGAAAGGCTTCTTGAGGGGAAAGCTGTAACTCTGTGAGATGATTTCACTGAACACAAAGAAGTTTCTCAGAAAGCTTCTTTTGCTTTGTTATCCGATGATATTTCCTTTGGCCCTATAGTCTCCAAAGGGATCCGAAATATCTGTTCTCAGATTCCACAGAAATAAGGCTAGCAAAGAGATCCACGAAATACAGATGTAACTCTGTGAGATGAATTAACAGAACACTAAGCAGTTTCTCAGAAAGCTTCTTTCCAGATTTCATCTGAGGATATTTCCTTTTCCACCATAGCCATCTATGGGCTTCCAAATATCACTTTTCCAATTCCACAAGAACTCTCTCAGCGTAAGGCTTCCTGAGTTGAAAGCTGTAAGTCTGTGAGAGGATTTCCCAGAACACAAAGAAGTTTCTCAAAAAGCTTCTTTCTCATTGTTATCGGAGGATATTTCCTTCGGCCCTATAGTCTCCAAAGGGATCCAAAATATCTGTTCTCAGATTCCAAAGAAATAGGGTTAGCAAAGAGATCCACGAAATACAGATGTAACTCTGTGAGATGAATTAACAGAACACTCAGCAGTTTCTCAGAAACTTTTTTCCAGATTTCATCTGAGGATATTTCCTTTTTCACCATAGAACTCTATGGGCTTACAAATATCACTTTGCCAATTCCACGAGAACTGTCTTAGCGAAAGGCTTCTTGAGGGAAAAGCTGTAACTCTGTGAGATGATTTCACAAAACACAAAGAAGTTTCTCGGAAAACTTCTTTCTCTTTGTTATCGGCGTATATTTTTTTGGCCCTATAGTCTTCAAAGGGATCCGTAATATCTGTTCTCAGATTCCACAGAAATAAGGCTAGCAAAGAGAACCACGAAATACAGATGTAACTCTGTGAGTGGAAGACAAACATCACAGAGCAGTTTCTCAGAAAGCTTCTTTACAGATTTCAACTGTGGATATTTCCTTTTTCACCATAGCCCACTATGGGTTTCCAAATATCACTTTGCCAATTTCACAAGAACTGTCTTAGCGAAAGGCTTCTTGAGGGGAAAGCTGTAACTCTGTGAGAGGATTTCAGAGAACACAAAGAAGTTTCTCAGAATGCTTCTTTCTCTTTGTTATCGGAGGATATTCCCTTTGGCCCTACAGTCTTCAAAGGGATCCGAAATATCTGTTCTGAGATTCCACAGAAATAAGGCTAGCAAAGAGATCCACGAAATACAGATGTAACTCTGTGAGATGAATTAACAGAACACTAAGCAGTTTCTCAGAAAACTTCTTTCCATGTTTCATCAGAGGATATTCCGTTTTTCAACATAGCCCTCTATGGGCCTCCAAATATCACTTTGCCAATTCCACAAGAACTGTCTTAGCGAAAGGCTTCTTGAAGGGAAAGCTGTAACTCTGTGAGATGATTTCACAGAACACAAAGAAGTTTCTCAGAAGCTTCTTTCTCTTTGTTATCGGATTATATTTCTTTTGGCCCTGTAGTCTTCAAAGGGATCCAAAATATCTGTTCTCAGATTCCACAGAAAAAAGGCTAGCAAAGAGATCCACGAAATACAGATGTAACTCTGTGAGATGAATTAACAGAACACTAAGCAGTTTCTCAGAAAGCTTCTTTCCAGATTTCATCTGAGGATATTTCCTTTTTCACCCTAGCCCTCTATGGGCTTCCAAATATCACTTTGCAAATTCCACAAGAACTGTCTTAGCGAAAGGCTTTTAGAGGGGATAGCTGTAACTCTGTGAGATGATTTCACAGAACACAAAGAAGTTTCTCAGAAAGCTTCTTTCTCTTTGTTATCGGAGGATATTTCCTTTGGCCCTATAGTCTTCAAAGGAATCCGAAATATCTGTTCTCAGATTCCACAGAAATAAGGCTAGCAAGGAGATCCACGAAATACAGATGTAACTCTGTCAGTGGAAGTCACATATCACAGAGCAGTTTCTCAGAAACCTTCTTTCCAGATTTCATCTGAGAATAGTTCCTTTTTCACCATAGCCCTCTATGGGCTTCCCAATATCACTTAGCCAATTCCAGAAGAACTGTATTAGCGAGAGGCTTCTTGAGGGGAAAGCTGTAACTCTGTGAGATGATTTCAAAGAACACAAAGAAGTTTCTCAGAAAGCTTCTTTCTCTTTGTTATCGGAGGATATTTCCTTTGGCCCTATAGTCTTCAAAGGGATCCGAAATATCTGTTCTCAGATTCCACAGAAATAAGGCTAGGAAAGAGATCCACGAAATACAGATGTAACTCTGTGAGTGGAAGTCACATATCACACAGCAGTTTCTCAGAAAGCTTCTTTCCAGATTTCATCTGAGGATATTTCCTTTTTCAACATAGCCCTCTATGGGCTTCCAAATATCACTTTGCCAATTCCACAAGAACTGTCTCAGCGAAGGGCTTTTGAGGGGAAAGCTGTGACTCTGTGTGATGATTTCACAAAACACAGAGAAGTTTCTCAGAAACCTTCTTTCTCTTTGTCATTGGAGGATATTTCCCTTGGCCCTAAAGTCTTCAAAGGGATCCAAAATATCTGTTCTCAGATTCCACAGAAAAAAGGCTAGCAAAGAGATCCACGAAATACAGATGTAACTCTGTGAGATGAATTAACAGAACACTAAGTAGTTTCTCAGAAAGCTTCTTTCCAGATTTCATCTGAGGATATTTCCTTTTTCACTATAGCCATCTATCGGCTTCCAAATATCACTTTTCCAATTCCACAAGAACTCTCTCAGAGAAAGGCTTCCTGAGTTGAAAGCTGTAAGTCTGTGAGTGGATTTCCCAGAACACAAAGAAGTTTCTCAAAAAGCTTCTTTCTCATTGTTATCGGAGGATATTTCCTTCGGCCCCATAGTCTCCAAAGGGATCCAAAATATCTGTTCTCAGATTCCAAAGAAATAGGGTTAGCAAAGAGATCCACGAAATACAGATGTAACTCTGTGAGATGAATTAACAGAACACTCAGCAGTTTCTCAGAAACTTCTTTCCACATTTCATCTGAGGATATTTCCTTTTTCACCATAGAACTCTATGGGCTTCCAAATATCACTTTGCCAATTCCACAAGAACTGTCTTAGCGAAAGGCTTCTTGAGGGGAAAGCTGTAACTCTGTGAGATGATTTCACAGAACACAAAGAAGTTTCTCAGAAAGCTTCTTTCTCTTTGTTATCGGAGTATATTTTTTTGGCCCTATAGACTTCAAAGGGATCCGAAATATCTGTTCTCAGATTCCACAGAAATAAGGCTAGCAAAGAGATCCACGAAATACAGATGTAACTCTGTGAGTGGAAGTCAAACATCACAGAGCAGTTTCTCAGAAAGCTTCTTTCCAGATTTCATCTGTGGATATTTCCTTTTTCACCATAGCCCACTATGGGCTTCCAAATATCACTTTGCCAATTTCACAAGAACTGTCTTAGCGAAAGGCTTCTTGAGGGGAAAGCTGTAACTCTGTGAGATGATTTCACAGAACACAAAGAAGTTTCTCAGAAAGCTTCGTTCTCTTTGTTATCGGAGGATATTTCCTTTGGTCCTATAGTCTTCAAAGGGATCCGAAATATCTGTTCTCAGATTCCACAGAAATAAGGCTAGCAAAGAGATCCACGAAATACAGATGTAGCTCTGTGAGATGAATTAACAGAACACTAAGCAGTTTCTCAGAAAACTTCTTTCCAGATTTCATCTGAGGATATTTCCTTTTTCACCACAGCCCTCTATGGGCTGCCAAATACCACTTTGCCAATTCCAAAAGAACTGTCTTAGCGAAAGATTTCCTGAGGGGAAAGCTGTAACTCTGTGAGATGATTTCAAAGAACACAAAAAAGTTTCTCAAAAAGCTTCTTTCTCTTTTTATTGGAGGATATTTCCTTTGGCCCTATAGTCTCCAAAGGGATCCGAAATATCTGTTCTCAGATTCCACAGAAATAAGGTTAGCAAAGAGATCCACGAAATACAGATGTAACTCTGTGAGATGAATTAACAGAACACTAAGCAGTTTCTCAGAAAGCCTCTTTCCATGTTTCATCTGAGGATATTCCCTTTTTCAACATAGCCCTCTATGGGCCTCCAAATATCACTTTGCCAATTCCACAAGAACTGTCTTAGCGAAAGGCTTCTTGAAGGGAAAGCTGTAACTCTGTGAGATGATTTCACAGAACACAAAGAAGTTTGTCAGAAGCTTCTTTCTCTTCGTTATCGGATTATATTTCTTTTGGCCCTGTAGTCTTCAAAGGGATCCAAAATATCTGTTCTCAGATTCCACAGAAAAAAGGCTAGCAAAGAGATCCACGAAATACAGATGTAACTCTGTGAGATGAATTAACAGAACACTAAGCAGTTTCTCAGAAAGCTTCTTTCCAGATTTCATCTGAGAATATTTCCTTTTTCACCATAGCCCTCTTTGGGCTTCCAAATATCACCTTGCCAATTCCACAAGAACTGTCTTAGTGAAAGGCTTCTTGAGGGGAAAGCTGTAACTCTGTGAGATGATTTCACAGAACACAAAGAAGTCTCTCAGAAAGCTTCTTTCTCTTTGTTATCGGAGGATATTTCCTTTGGCCCTATAGTCTTCAAAGGGATCCGAAATATCTGTTCTCAGATTCCACAGAAATAAGGCTAGCAAAGAGATCCAAGAAATACAGATGTAACTCTGTGAGTGGAACTCACACATCACATAGTAGTTTCTCAGAAAGCTTCTTTCCGGATTTCATCTGAGGATATTTCCTTTTTCACCTTAGCCCTCTATGGGCTTCCAAATATCACTTTGCCAATTCCACAAGAACTGTCTTAGCGAAAGGCTTCCTGAGCGGAAAGCTGTAACTCTGTGAGATAATTTCACAGAACACAAACAAGTTTCTCAGAAATCTTCTTTCTCTTTGTTATCGCAGGATATTTCCTATGGCCCTATACTCAACAAAGGGATCTGAAATATCTGTTCTCAGATTGCACAGAAATAAGGCTAGCAAAGAGATCCACGAAATACAGATGTAACTCTGTGAGATGAATTAACAGAACACTCAGCAGTTTCTCAGAAAGCTTCTTTCCTGATTTCATCTGAGGATATTTCATTTTTCACCATAGCCCTCTTGGGCTTCCAAATATCACTTTGCCAATTCCACAAGAACTGTCTTAGCCAAAGGCTTCTTGAGGGGAAAGCTGTAACTCTGTGAGATGATTTCACAGAACACAAAGAAGTTTCTCAGAAAGCTTCTTTCTCTTTGTTATCGGAGGATATTTCCTTTGGCCCTATAGTCTTCAAAGGGATCCGAAATATCTGTTCTCAGATTCCACAGAAATAAGGCTAGCAAAGAGATCCACGAAATACAGATGTAACTCTGTGAGATTAATTAACAGAACACTCAGCAGTTTCTCAGAAAGCTTCTTTCCAGATTTCATCTGAGGATATTTCCTTTTTCACCCTAGCCCTCTATGGGCTTCCAAATATCACTTTGCCAATTCCACAAGAACTGTCTTAGAGAAAGGCTTCTTGAGGGGATAGCTGTAACTCTGTGAGATGATTTCACAGAACACAAAGAAGTTTCTCAGAAAGCTTCTTTCTCTTTGTTATCGGAGGATATTTCCTTTGGCCCTATAGTCTTCAAAGGGATCCGAAATATCTCTTCTCAGATTCCACAGAAATAAGGCTAGCAAAGAGATCCACGAAATACAGATGTAACTCTGTGAGTGGAAGTCACATATCACAGAGCAGTTTCTCAGAAACCTTCTTTCCAGATTTCATCTGAGAATAGTTCCTTTTTCACCATAGCCCTCTATGGGCTTCCCAATATCACTTAGCCAATTCCACAAGAACTGTATTAGCGA
Source organism: Macaca mulatta (assembly GCF_049350105.2). NCBI lineage: Eukaryota > Metazoa > Chordata > Mammalia > Primates > Cercopithecidae > Macaca > Macaca mulatta. The sequence goes on from NC_133412.1 coordinate 71,383,601, forward strand.
GAGGCTTCTTGAGGGGAATGCTGTAACTCTGTGAGATGATTTCAAAGAACACAAAGAAGTCTCTCAGAAAGCTTCTTTCTCATTGTTATTGGAGGATTTTTCCTTTGGCCCTATAGTCGTCAAAGGGATCCGAAATATCTGTTCTCAGATTCCACAGAAATAAGGCTAGGAAAGAGATCCACGAAATACAGATGTAACTCTGTGAGTGGAAGTCACATATCACACAGCAGTTTCTCAGAAAGCTTCTTTCCAGATTTCATCTGAGGATATTTCCTTTTTCAACATAGCCCTCTATGGGCTTCCAAATATCACTTTGCCAATTCCACAAGAACTGTCTCAGCGAAGGGCTTCTTGAGGGGAAAGCTGAGACTCTGTGTGATGATTTCACAAAACACAAAGAAGTTTCTCAGAAAGCTTCTTTCTCTTTGTCATTGGAGGATATTTCCCTTGGCCCTAAAGTCTTCAAAAGAATCCGAAATATCTGTTCTCAGATTCCACAGAAATAAGGCTAGCAAAGAGATCCACGAAATACAGATGTAACTCTGTGAGATGAATTAACCGAACACTAAGCAGTTTCTCAGAAAGCTTCTTTCCAGATTTCTTCTGAGGATATTTCCTTTTTCACCATAGCCCTCTATGGGCTTCCAAATATCACTTTGCCAATTCCACAAGAACTGTATTAGCGAAAGGCTTCTTGAGGGGAAAGCTGTAACTCTGTGAGATGATTTCACTGAACACAAAGAAGTTTCTCAGAAAGCTTCTTTTGCTTTGTTATCGGATGATATTTCCTTTGGCCCTATAGTCTCCAAAGGGATCCGAAATATCTGTTCTCAGATTCCACAGAAATAAGGCTAGCAAAGAGATCCACGAAATACAGATGTAACTCTGTGAGATGAATTAACAGAACACTAAGCAGTTTCTCAGAAAGCTTCTTTCCAGATTTAATCTGAGGATATTTCCTTTTTCACCATAGCCATCTATGGGCTTCCAAATATCAGTTTACCAGTTCCACAAGAACTCTCTCAGCGAAAGGCTTCCTGAGTTGAAAGCTGTAATTCTGTGAGAGGATTTCCCAGAACACAAAGAAGTTTCTCAAAAAGCTTCTTTCTCATTGTTATCGGAGGATATTTCCTTCGGCCCTATAGTCTCCAACTGGATCCAAAATATCTGTTCTCAGATTCCAAAGAAATAGGGCTAGCAAAGAGATCCACGAAATACAGAGGTAACTCTGTGAGATGAATTAACAGAACACTCAGCAGTTTCTCAGAAACTTCTTTCCAGATTTCATCTGAGGATATTTCCTTTTTCACCATAGAACTCTACGGGCTTCCAAATATCACTTTGCCAATTCCACAAGAACTGTCTTAGCGAAAGGCTTCTTGAGGGGAAAGCTGTAACTCTGTGAGATGATTTCACAGAACACAAAGAAGTTTCTCAGAAAGCTTCTTTCTCTTTGTTATCAGAGTATATTTTTTTGGCCCTATAGTCTTCAAAGGGATCCGAAATATCTGTTCTCAGATTCCACAGAAATAAGGCTAGCAAAGAGATCCACGAAATACAGATGTAACTCTGTGAGTGGAAGTCAAACATCACAGAGCAGTTTCTCAGAAAGCTTCTTTCCAGATTTCATCAGTGGATATTTCCTTTTTCACCATAGCCCAATATGGGCTTCCAAATATCACTTTGCCAATTCCACAAGAACTGTCTTAGTGAAAGGCTTCTTGAGGGGAAAGCTGTAACTCTGTGAGATGATTTCACAAAAGACAAAGAAGTTTCTCAGAAAGCTTCGTTCTCTTTTTTATCGGAGGATATTTCCTTTGGTCCTATAGTCTTCAAAGGGATCCGAAATATCTGTTCTCAGATACCAAAGAAATAAGGCTAGCAAAGAGATCCACGAAAGACAGATGTAACTCTGTGAAATGAATTAACAGAACACTAAGCAGTTTCTCAGAAAGCCTCTTTCCATGTTTCATCTGAGGATATTCCTTTTTTCAACATAGCCCTCTCTGGGCCTCCAAATATCACTTTGCCAATTCCACAGAACTGTCTTAGCGAAAGGCTTCTTGAAGGGAAAGCTGTAACTCTGTGAGATGATTTCACAGAACACAAAGAAGTTCGTCAGAAGCTTCTTTCTCTTTGTTATCGCAGGATGTTTCCTTTGGCCCTATACTCAACAAAGGGATCCGAAATATCTGTTCTCAGATTGCACAGAAATAAGGCTAGCAAAGAGATCCACGAAATACAGATGTAACTCTGTGAGATGAATTAACAGAACACTCAGCAGTTTCTCAGAAAGCTTCTTTCCAGATTTCATCTGAGGATATTTTATTTTTCACCATAGACCTCTATGGGCTTCCAAATATCACTTTGCCAATTCCACAAGAACTGTCTTAGCCAAAGGCTTCTTGAGGGGAAAGCTGTAACTCTGTGAGATGATTTCACAGAACACAAAGAAGTTTCTCAGAAAGCTTCTTTCTCTTTGTTATCAAAGGATATTTCCTTTGGCCCTATAGTCTTCAAAGGCATCCGAAATATCTGTTCTCAGTTCCACAGAAATAAGGCTAGCAAAGAGATTCACGAAATACATATGTAACTGTGTGAGATGAATTCACAGAACAGTCAGCAGTTTCTCAGAAAGCTTCTTTCCAGATTTCATCTGAGGATATTTCCTTTTTCACCATAGCCCTCTCTGGGCTTCCAAATATCACTTTGCCAATTCCACAACAACTGTCTTAGCAAAAGGCTTCTTGAGGGGAAAGCTGTAATTCTGTGAGATGATTTCACAGAACACATAGAAGTTTCTCAGAAAGCTTCTTTCTCTTTTTTATCGGAGGATATTTCCTTTGGCCCCATAGTCTTCAAAGGGATCCGAAATATCTGTTCTCAGATTCCACAGAAATAAGGCTAGCAAAGAGATCCACGAAATACAGATGTAACTCTGTGAGATTAATTAACAGAACACTAAGCAGTTTCTCAGAAAGCTTCTTTCCAGATTTCATCTGAGGATATTTCCTTTTTCACCCTAGCCCTCTATGGGCTTCCAAATATCACTTTGCCAATTCCACAAGAACTGTCTTAGCGAAAGGCTTCTTGAGGGGATAGCTGTAACTCTGTGAGATGATTTCACAGAACACAAAGAAGTTTCTCAGAAAGCTTCTTTCTCTTTGTTATCGGAAGGATATTTCCTTTGGCCCTATAGTCTTCAAAGGGATCCGAAATATCTCTTCTCAGATTCCACAGAAATAAGACTAGCAAAGAGATCCACGAAATACAGATGTAACTCTGTGAGTGGAAGTCACATATCACAGAGCAGTTTCTCAGAAACCTTCTTTCCAGATTTCATCTGAGAATAGTTCCTTTTTCACTATAGCCCTCTATGGGCTTCCCAATATCACTTAGCCAATTCCACAAGAACTGTATTAGCGAGAGGCTTCTTGAGGGGAAAGCTGTAACTCTGTGAGATGATTTCAAAGAACACAAAGAAGTTTCTCAGAAAGCGTCTTTCTCTTTGTTATCGGAGGATATTTCCTTTGTCCCTATAGTCTTCAAAGGGATCCGAAATATCTGTTCTCAGATTCCACAGAAATAAGGCTAGCAAAGAGATCCACGAAATACAGATGTAACTCTGTGAGATGAATTAACAGAACACTAAGCAGTTTCTCAGAGGGCTGCTATCCAGATTTCATCTGAGGATATTTCCTTTTTCAACATTGCCCTCCATGGGCTTCCAAATATCACTTTGCCAATTCCACAAGAACTGTCTCAGCGAAGGGCTTCTTGAGGGGAAAGCTGTGACTCTGTGTGATGATTTCACAAAACACAAAGAATTTTCTCAGAAAGCTTCTTTCTCTTTGTCATTGGAGGATATTTCCCTTGGCCCAAAAGTCTTCAAAAGAATCCGAAATATCTGTTTTCAGATTCCACAGAAATAAGGCTAGCAAAGAGATCCACGAAATACAGATGTAACTCTGTGAGATGAATTAACCGAACACTAAGCAGTTTCTCAGAAAGCTTCTTTCCAGATTTCATGTGAGGATATTTCCTTTTTCACCATAGCCCTCTATGGGCTTCCAAATATCACTTTGCCAATTCCACAAGAACTGTCTTACCGAAAGGCTTCTTGAGGGGAAAGGTATAACTCTGTGAGATGATTTCACAGAACACAAAGAAGTTTCTCAGAAAGCTTCTTTCCAGATTTCATCTGAGGATATTTCCTTTTTCAACATAGCCCTCTATGGGCTTCCAAATATCACTTTGCCAATTCCACAAGAACTGTCTTAGCGGAAGGCTTCTTGAGGGGAAAGCTGTAACTCTGTGAGATGATTTCACAGAACACAAAGAAATTGCTCAGAAAGCTTCTTTCTCTCTGTTATCGGAGGATATTTCCTTTGGTACAATAGTCTTCAAAGGAATCCGAAATATCTGTTCTTAGATTCCCCAGAAATACGGCTAGAAAAGAGATCCACGAAATACAGATGTAACTCTGTGAGATGAATTAACAGAACACTAAGCATTTTCTCAGAAAGCTTCTTTCCAGATTTCATCTGAGAATATTTACTATTTCACCATAGCCCTCTATGGGCTTCCAAATAACTCTTTGCCAATTCCAAAAGAACTGTCTTAGCGAAAGTCTTTTTGAGGGGAAAGCTGTAACTCTGTGAGATGGTTTCAAAGAATACAAAGAAGTTTTTCAGAAAACTTCTTTCTCTTTGTTATCGGAGGATATTTCCTTTGGCCCTATAGTCTTCAAAGGGATCCGAAATATATGTTCTCAGTTCCACAGAAATAAGTCTAGCAAAGAGATCCACACAGATGTAACTCTGTGAAATGAATTAACAGAACACTCAGCAGTTTCTCAGAAAGCTTCTTTCCAGATTTCATCTGAGGATATTTCCTTTTTCACCATAGCCCTTTACGGGCTTCCAAATATCACTTTGCCAATTCCACAAGAACTGTCTTAGTGAGAGGCTTCTTGTGTGGAAAGCTGTAACTCTGTTAGATGATTTCACAGAACACAAAGAAGTTTCTCAGAAAGGTTCTTTCTCTTTGTTATCGGAGGATATTTCCTTTGGCCCTATAGTCTCCAACGGGATCCGAAATATCTGTTCTCAGATTCCACAGAAATAAGGCTAGCAAAGAGATCCACGAAATACAGATGTAGCTCTGAGAGATGAATTCACAGAACACTCAGCAGTTTCTCAGAAAGCTTCTTTTCAGATTTCATCTGAGGATATTTCCTTTTTCACCATAGCCCTCTATGGGCTTCAAATATCACTTTGCCAAATCCACAAGAACTGTCTTAGCGAGAGGCTTCATGAGGGGAAAGCTGTAACTCTGTGAGATGATTTCACAGAACACAAAGAAGTTTCTCCGAAAGCTTCCTTCTCTTTCTTATCGGAGGATATTTCCTTTGGCCCTATAGGCTTCCAAGGGATCCAAAATATCTGTTCCCAGATTCCACAGAAATAAGGCTAGCAAAGAGATCCACGAAATACAGATGTAACTCTGCGACATGAATTAACAGAACACTAAGCAGTATCTCAGAAAGCTTCTTTCCAGATTTCATCTGAGGATATTTCCTTTTTCACCGCAGCCCTCTATGGGCTTTGAAATATCACTTTGCCAATTCCACAAGAACTGTATTAGCGAAAGGCTTCTTGAGGGGAAAGGTGTAACATTGTGAGATGATTTCACAGAACACAAAGAAGTTTCTCAGAAAGCTTCTTTCTCTTTGTTATCAAAGGCTATTTCCTTTGGCCCTATAGTCTTCGAAGGGATCCGAAATATCTGTTCTCAGATTCCACAGAAATAAGGCTAGCAAAGAGATCCACGAAATACAGATGTAACTCTGTGAGTGGATGTCACACATCACAGAGCAGTTTCTCATAAAGCTTCTTTCCAGATTTCATCTGAGGATATTTCCTTTTTCACCATAGCCCTCTAAGGGCTTCCAAATATCACTTTGCCAATTCCACAAGAAATGTCTTAGCCAAAGGCTTCTTGAGGAGAAAGCTGTAACTCTGTGAGATGATTTCACAGAACAGAAAGAAGTTTCTCAGAAAATTTCTTTCTCTTTGTTATCGGAGGATATTTCCTTTGGCCAAATAGTCTTCAAAGGGATCCGAAATATCTGTTCTCAGATTCCACAGAAATAATGCTAGCAAATAGATCCACGAAATACAGAGGTGACTCTGTGAGATGAATTAACAGAACACTAAGCAGTTTCTCAGAAAGCTTCTTTCCAGATTTAATGTGAGGATATTTCCTTTTTCGCCATAGCCCTCTAAAGGCTTCCAAATATCACTTTGCCAATTCCACAAGAACTGTCTTATCGAAAGGCTTCCTGAGTGAAAGCTGTAACTCTGTGAGATGATTTCTCAGAACACAAAGAAGTTTTTCAGAAAGCTTCTTTCTCTTTGTTATCGGAGGATATTTCCTATGGCCCTATAGTCTTCAAAGGGATGCGAATATCTGTTCTCAGATTCCACAGAAATAAGGCTAGCAAAGAGATCCACGAAATACAGATGTAACTCTGTGAGATGATTTAACAGAACACTAAGCAGTTTCTCAGATAGCTTCTTTCCAGATTTCATCTGAGGATATTTCCTTTTTCACCATAGCCCTCTATGGGCTTCCAAATATCACTTTGCCAATTCCACAAGAACTGTCTTAGCGAGAGACTTCTTGAGGGGAAAGCTGTAACTCTGTGAGATGATTTCACAGAACACAAAGAAGTTTCTCAGAAAGCTTCTTTCTCTTTGTTATCGGAGGATTTTCATTTGGCCCTATAGTCTCCAAAGGATCCGAAATATCTGTTCTCAGATTCCACAGAAATAAGGCTAGCAAAGAGATCCACGAAATACAGATGTAACTCTGAGAGATGAATTCACAGAACACTCAGCAGTTTCTCAGAAAGCTTCTTTTCAGATTTCATCTGAGGATATTTCCTTTTTCAACATAGCCCTCTATGGGCTTCCAAATATCACTTTGCCAATTCCACAAGAACTGTCTTAGCGAAAGGCTTCTTGAGGGGAAAGGTATAACTCTGTGAGATGATTTCACAGAACACAAAGAAGTTTCTCAGAAAGCTTCTTTCTCTTTGTTATCGGAGGATATTTCCTTTGGCCCTATAGTCTTCAAAGGGATCCGAAATATCTGTTCTCAGATTCCACAGAAATAAGGCTAGCAAAGAGATCCACGAAATACAGATGTAAATTTGTGAGATGAATTAACAGAACACTCAGCAGTTTCTCAGAAAGCTTCTTTCCAGATTTCATCTGAGGATATTTCCTTTTTCAACATAGCCCTCTATGGGATTCCAAATATCACATTGCAATTCCACAAGACCTGTATTAGCGAAAGGCTTCCTGAGGCGAAAGCTGTAACTCTGTGAGATGATTTCAAAGAACACAAAAAGTTTCTCAGAAAGGTTCTTTCTATTTGTTATCGGAGGATATTTCCTTTGCCCCTGTAGACTTCAAAGGGATCCGAAATATCTGTTCTCAGATTCCACAGAAATCAGGCTAGCAAAGAGATCCACGTAATACAGACGAAACTCTGTGAGTGGAAGTCACATATCACAGATCAGTTTCTCCGAAAGCTTCTTTCCAGATTTCATCTGAGGATATTTCCTTTTTCACCATAGCCCTCTATGGGCTTCCAAATATCACTTTGCCAATTCCACAAGAACTGTCTTAGCGAGAGGCTTCTTGAGGGAAAGCTGTAACTCTGTGAGATGATTTCACAGAACACAAAGAAGTTTCTCAGAAAGCTTCTTTCTCTTTCTTATTGGAGGATATTTCCTTTGGCCCTATAGTCTTCAAAGGGATCCGAAATATCTGTTCTCAGATTCCACAGAAATAAGGCTAGCAAAGAGATCCAAGAAATACAGTTGTAACTCTGTGAGTGGAAGTCACGCATCACAGAGCAGTTTCTCAGAAAGCTTCTTTCCAGATTTCATCTGAGGATATTTCCTTTTTCACCATAGCCCTCTATGGGCTTCCAACTATCACTATGCCAATTCCACAAGAACTGTCTTAGCGAAAGGCTTCTTGAGGGGAAAGCTGTAACTCTGTGAGATGATTTCACAGAACACAAACAAGTTTTTCAGAAAGCTTCTTTCTCTTTGTTATCGGAGGATATTTCCTTTGGCCCTATAGTCTTCAAAGGGATCCGAAATATGTGTTCTCAGATTCCACAGAAATAAGGCTAGCAAAGAGATCCACGAAATACAGATGTAACTCTCTGAGATGAATTAACAGAACACTAAGCAGTTTCTCAGAAAACTTCTTTCCAGATTTCATCTGAGGATATTTCCTTTTTCACTACAGCCCTCTATGGGCTGCCAAATACCACTTTGCCAATTCCACAAGAACTGTCTTAGCGTAAGGTTTCCTGAGGGGAAAGCTGTAACTCTGTGAGATGATTTCAAAGAACACAAAGAAGTTTCTCAAAAAGCTTCTTTCTCTTTTTATTGGAGGATATTTCCTTTGGCCCTATAGTCTCCAAAGGGATCCGAAATATCTGTTCTCAGATTCCACAGAAATAAGGCTAGCAAAGAGATCCACGAAATACAGATGTAACTCTGTGAGATGAATTAACAGAACACTAAGCAGTTTCTCAGAAAGCCTCTTTCCATGTTTCATCTGAGGATATTCCCTTTTTCAACATAGCCCTCTATGGGCCTCCAAATATCACTTTGCCAGTTCCACAAGAACTGTCTTAGCGAAAGGCTTCTTGAAGGGAAAGCTGTAACTCTGTGAGATGATTTCACAGAACACAAAGAAGTTTGTCAGAAGCTTCTTTCTCTTTGTTATCGGATTATATTTCTTTTGGTCCTGTAGTCTTCAAAGGGATCCAAAATATCTGTTCTCAGATTCCACAGAAAAAAGGCTAGCAAAGAGATCCACGAAATACAGATGTAACTCTGTGAGATGAATTAACAGAACACTAAGCAGTCTCTCAGAAAGCTTCTTTCCAGATTTCATCTGAGAATATTTCCTTTTCCACCATAGCCCTCTATGGGCTTCCAAATATCACCTTGCCAATTCCACAAGAACTGTCTTAGCGAAAGGCTTCTTGAGGGTAAAGCTGTAACTCTGTGAGATGATTTCAAAGAACACAAAGAAGTCTCTCAGAAAGCTTCTTTCTGTTTGTTATCGGAGGATATTTCCTTTGGCCCTATAGTCTTCAAAGGGATCAGAAATATCTGTTCTCACATTCCACAGAAATAAGGCTAGCAAAGAGATCCATGAAATACAGATGTAACTCTGTGAGTGGAAGTCACATATCACACAGCAGTTTCTCAGAAAGCTTCTTTCCAGATTTCATCTGAGGATATTTCCTTTTTCAACATTGCCCTCCATGGGCTTCCAAATATCACTTTGCCAATTCCACAAGAACTGTCTAAGCGAAGGGCTTCTTGAGGGGAAAGCTGTGACTCTGTGTGATGATTTCACAAAACACAAAGAAGTTTCTCAGAAAGCTTCTTTCTCTTTGTCATTGGAGGATATTTCCCTTGGCCCAAAAGTCTTCAAAAGAATCCGAAATATCTGTTTTCAGATTCCACAGAAATAAGGTTAGCAAAGAGATCCACGAAATACACATGTAACTCTGTGAGATGAATTAACCGAACACTAAGCAGTTTCTCAGAAAGCTTCTTTCCAGATTTCATGTGAGGATATTTCCTTTTTCACCATAGCCCTCTATGGGCTTCCAAATATCACTTTGCCAATTCCACAAGAACTGTCTTACCGAAAGGCTTCTTGAGGGGAAAGGTATAACTCTGTGAGATGATTTCACAGAACACAAAGAAGTTTCTCAGAAAGCTTCTTTCCAGATTTCATCTGAGGATATTTCCTTTTTCAACATAGCCCTCTATGGGCTTCCAAATATCACTTTGCCAATTCCACAAGAACTGTCTTAGCGGAAGGCTTCTTGAGGGGAAAGCTGTAACTCTGTGAGATGATTTCACAGAACACAAAGAAATTGCTCAGAAAGCTTCTTTCTCTCTGTTATCGGAGGATATTTCCTTTGGTACAATAGTCTTCAAAGGAATCCGAAATATCTGTTCTTAGATTCCCCAGAAATACGGCTAGAAAAGAGATCCACGAAATACAGATGTAACTCTGTGAGATGAATTAACAGAACACTAAGCATTTTCTCAGAAAGCTTCTTTCCAGATTTCATCTGAGAATATTTACTATTTCACCATAGCCCTCTATGGGCTTCCAAATAACACTTTGCCAATTCCAAAAGAACTGTCTTAGCGAAAGTCTTTTTGAGGGGAAAGCTGTAACTCTGTGAGATGGTTTCAAAGAATACAAAGAAGTTTTTCAGAAAACTTCTTTCTCTTTGTTATCGGAGGATATTTCCTTTGGCCCTATAGTCTTCAAAGGGATCCGAAATATATGTTCTCAGTTCCACAGAAATAAGTCTAGCAAAGAGATCCACACAGATGTAACTCTGTGAAATGAATTAACAGAACACTCAGCAGTTTCTCAGAAAGCTTCTTTCCAGATTTCATCTGAGGATATTTCCTTTTTCACCATAGCCCTTTACGGGCTTCCAAATATCACTTTGCCAATTCCACAAGAACTGTCTTAGTGAGAGGCTTCTTGTGTGGAAAGCTGTAACTCTGTTAGATGATTTCACAGAACACAAAGAAGTTTCTCAGAAAGGTTCTTTCTCTTTGTTATCGGAGGATATTTCCTTTGGCCCTATAGTCTCCAACGGGATCCGAAATATCTGTTCTCAGATTCCACAGAAATAAGGCTAGCAAAGAGATCCACGAAATACAGATGTAGCTCTGAGAGATGAATTCACAGAACACTCAGCAGTTTCTCAGAAAGCTTCTTTTCAGATTTCATCTGAGGATATTTCCTTTTTCACCATAGCCCTCTATGGGCTTCAAATATCACTTTGCCAAATCCACAAGAACTGTCTTAGCGAGAGGCTTCATGAGGGGAAAGCTGTAACTCTGTGAGATGATTTCACAGAACACAAAGAAGTTTCTCCGAAAGCTTCCTTCTCTTTCTTATCGGAGGATATTTCCTTTGGCCCTATAGGCTTCCAAGGGATCCAAAATATCTGTTCCCAGATTCCACAGAAATAAGGCTAGCAAAGAGATCCACGAAATACAGATGTAACTCTGCGACATGAATTAACAGAACACTAAGCAGTATCTCAGAAAGCTTCTTTCCAGATTTCATCTGAGGATATTTCCTTTTTCACCACAGCCCTCTATGGGCTTTGAAATATCACTTTGCCAATTCCACAAGAACTGTATTAGCGAAAGGCTTCTTGAGGGGAAAGGTGTAACATTGTGAGATGATTTCACAGAACACAAAGAAGTTTCTCAGAAAGCTTCTTTCTCTTTGTTATCAAAGGCTATTTCCTTTGGCCCTATAGTCTTCGAAGGGATCCGAAATATCTGTTCTCAGATTCCACAGAAATAAGGCTAGCAAAGAGATCCACGAAATACAGATGTAACTCTGTGAGTGGATGTCACACATCACAGAGCAGTTTCTCATAAAGCTTCTTTCCAGATTTCATCTGAGGATATTTCCTTTTTCACCATAGCCCTCTAAGGGCTTCCAAATATCACTTTGCCAATTCCACAAGAAATGTCTTAGCCAAAGGCTTCTTGAGGAGAAAGCTGTAACTCTGTGAGATGATTTCACAGAACAGAAAGAAGTTTCTCAGAAAATTTCTTTCTCTTTGTTATCGGAGGATATTTCCTTTGGCCAAATAGTCTTCAAAGGGATCCGAAATATCTGTTCTCAGATTCCACAGAAATAATGCTAGCAAATAGATCCACGAAATACAGAGGTGACTCTGTGAGATGAATTAACAGAACACTAAGCAGTTTCTCAGAAAGCTTCTTTCCAGATTTAATGTGAGGATATTTCCTTTTTCGCCATAGCCCTCTAAAGGCTTCCAAATATCACTTTGCCAATTCCACAAGAACTGTCTTATCGAAAGGCTTCCTGAGTGAAAGCTGTAACTCTGTGAGATGATTTCTCAGAACACAAAGAAGTTTTTCAGAAAGCTTCTTTCTCTTTGTTATCGGAGGATATTTCCTATGGCCCTATAGTCTTCAAAGGGATGCGAATATCTGTTCTCAGATTCCACAGAAATAAGGCTAGCAAAGAGATCCACGAAATACAGATGTAACTCTGTGAGATGATTTAACAGAACACTAAGCAGTTTCTCAGATAGCTTCTTTCCAGATTTCATCTGAGGATATTTCCTTTTTCACCATAGCCCTCTATGGGCTTCCAAATATCACTTTGCCAATTCCACAAGAACTGTCTTAGCGAGAGACTTCTTGAGGGGAAAGCTGTAACTCTGTGAGATGATTTCACAGAACACAAAGAAGTTTCTCAGAAAGCTTCTTTCTCTTTGTTATCGGAGGATTTTCATTTGGCCCTATAGTCTCCAAAGGATCCGAAATATCTGTTCTCAGATTCCACAGAAATAAGGCTAGCAAAGAGATCCACGAAATACAGATGTAACTCTGAGAGATGAATTCACAGAACACTCAGCAGTTTCTCAGAAAGCTTCTTTTCAGATTTCATCTGAGGATATTTCCTTTTTCAACATAGCCCTCTATGGGCTTCCAAATATCACTTTGCCAATTCCACAAGAACTGTCTTAGCGAAAGGCTTCTTGAGGAGAAAGCTGTAACTCTGTGAGATGATTTCAGAGAACACAAAGAAGTTTCTCAGAAAGCTTCTTTCTCTTTCTTATCGGAAGATATTTCTTTTGGCCCTATAGTCTTCAAAGGTATCCGAAATATCAGTACTCAGATTCCACAGAAATAAGGCTAGCAAAGAGATCCACGAAATACAGATGTAACTCTGTGAGAGGAATTAACAGAACACTCAGCAGTTTCTCAGAAAGCTTCTATCCAGATTTCATCTGAGGATATTTCTTTTTTCACCGTAGCCCTCTATGGGCTTCCGAATATCACTTTGCCAATTCCACAAGAACTATCATAGCGAAAGGCTTCTTGAGGGGAAAGCTGTAACTCTGTGAGATGATTTCACAGAACTCAAAGAAGTTTCTCAGAAAGCTTCTTTGTCTTTGTTATCGGAGGATATTTCCTTTGGCAAAATCGTCTTCAAAGGGATCCGAAATTTCTGTTCTCAGATTCCACAGAAATCAGGCTAGCAAAGAGATCCACGAAATACAGATGCAAATCTGTGGATGAATTAACAGAACACTAAGAAGTTTCTCAGAAAGCTTCTTTCCAGATTTCATCTGAGAATATTTCCTTTTTCACCATAGCCCTCTATGGGCTTCCAAATATCTCTTTGCCAATTCCACAAGAACTGTCTTAGCGAAAGTCTTCTTGAGGGGAAAGCTGTATCTCTGTGATGTGATTTCAAAGAACACAAAGAAGTTTCTCAGAAAATTTCTTTCTGTTTGTTATCGGAGGATATTTCCTTTGGCCCTATAGTTTTCAAAGGGATCCGAAATATCTGTTCCCAGATTCCACAGAAATAAGGATAGCAAAGAGATCCACGAAAAACAGATGTAACTCTGTGAGATGAATTAACAGAGCACTCAGCAGTTTCTCAGAAAGCTTCTTTCCAGATTTCATCTGAGGATATTTCCTTTTTCACCATAGCCCTCTATGGGATTCCAAATATCACTTTGCCAATTCCACAAGAACTGTCTTAGCGAAAGGCTTCCTGAGGTGAAAGCTGTAACTCTGTGGGATGATTTCACAGAACACAAGGAAGTTTCTCAGAAAGCTTCTTTCTCTTTGTTATCGGAGGATATTTCCTTTGGCCCAGGAGTCTCCAACGGGATCCGAAATATCTGTTCTCAGATTCCACAGAAATAAAGCTAGCAAAGAGATCCACGAAATACAGATGTAACTCTGAGAGATGAATTCACAGAACACTCAGCAGTTTCTCATAAAGCTTCTTTTCAGATCTCATCTGAGGAAATTTCCTTTTTCACCATAGCCCTCTAAGGGCTTCCAAATATCACTTTGCCAATTCCACAAGAACTGTCATAGCTAGAGGTTTCTTGAGGGGAAAGCTGTAACTCTGTGGGATGATTTCACTGAACACAAAGAAGTTTCTCTGAAAGTTTCTTTCCCTTTGTTATCGGAGGATATTTCCTTTGACCCTATAGTCTTCAAAGGGATCCGAAATATCTGTTCTCAGATTCCACAGAAATAAGGCTAGCAAAGAGATCCACAAAATACACATGTAACTCTGAGAGATGAATTAACAGAACACTAAGCAGTTTCTCAGAAAGCTTCTTTCCAGATTTCATCTGAGAATATTTCCTTTTTCAACATAGCCCTCTATGGGCTTCCAAATATCACTTTGCCAATTCCACAAGAACTCTCTTAGCGAAAGTCTTCTTGAGGAGAAAGCTGTATCTCTGTGATGTGATTTCAAAGAACACAAAGAAGTTTTTCAGAAAACTTCTTTCTCTTTGTTATCGGAGGATATTTCCTTTGGCCCTATAGTTTTCAAAGGGATCCGAAATATCTGTTCTCAGTTCCACAGAAATAAGTCTAGCAAAGAGATCCACGAAATACAGATGTAACTCGGTGAGTTGAAGTCACATATCACAGAGCAGTTTCTCAGAAGGCTTCTTCCCAGATTTCGTCTGAGGATATTTCCTTTTTCACCATATCCCTCTATGGGCTTCCAAATATCACTTTGCCAATTCCACAAGAACTGTCTTAACGAGAGGCTTCTTGAAGGGAAAGCTGTAACTCTGTGAGATGATTTCACAGAACACAAAGAAGTTCCTCAGAACGCTTCTTTCTCTTTGTTATCGGAGGATATTTCCTTTGGCCCTATAGTCTTCAAAGGGATCCGATTATCTGTTCTCAGATTCCACAGAAATAAGGCTAGCAAAGAGATCCACGAAATACAGATGTAACTCTGTGAGAAGAATAAACAGAACACTCATTATTTTCTCAGAAACTTCGTTCCAGATTTCATCTGAGGATATTTCCATTTTCACCATAGCCCACTATGGTCTTCCAAATATCACTTTGCGAATTCCACAAGAACTGTCTTAGCGAGAGGCTTCTTGAGGGGAAAGCTGTAACTCTGTGAGATGATTTCACAGAACACAAAGAAGTTTCTCAGAAAGCTTCTTTCTCTTTGTTATCGTAGGATATTTCCTTTGGCCCTATAGTCTTCAAAGGGATCCGAAATATCTGTTCTCACATTCCACAGAAATAAGGCTAGCAAAGAGATCCACGAAATACAGATGTTACTCTGTGAGATGAATTAACAGAACACTGAGCAGTTTCTCAGATAGCTTCTTTCCAGATTTCATCTGAGGATATTTCCTTTTTCACCATAGCCCTCTATGGGCTACCAAATATCACTTTGCCAATTCCACAAGAACTGTCTTCGCGAGAGACTTCTTGAGGGGAAAGCTGTAACTCTGTGAGATGATTTCACAGAACACAAAGAAGTTTCTCAGAAAGCTTCTTTCTCTTTGTTATCGGAGGATTTTCCTTTGGCCCTATAGTCTCCAAAGGGATCCGAAATATCTGTTCTCAGATTCCACAGAAATAAGGCGTGCAAAGAGATCCACGAAATGCAGATGTAACTCTGAGAGATGAATTCACAGAACCCTCAGCAGTTTCTCAGAAAGCTTCTTTTCAGATTTCATCTGAGGATATTTCCTTTTTCACCATAGCCCTCTATGGGCTTCCAAATATCACCTTTCCAATTCCACAAGAACTGTCTTCGCGAAAGGCTTCTTGAGGGGAAAGCTGTAACTCTGTGAGATGATTTCACAGAACACAAAGTAGTTTCTCAGAAAGCTTCTTTCTCCTTCTTATCGGAGGATATTTCTTTTGGCCCTATAGTCTTCAAAGGGATCCGAAATATCAGTACTCAGATTCCACAGAAATAAGGCTAGCAAAGAGATAAACGAAATACAGATGTAACTCTGGGATATGAATTAACAGAACACTCAGCAGTTTCTCAGAAAGCTTCTTTCCAGATTTCATCTGAGAATATTTCCTTTTTCACCATAGTCCTCTATGGGCTTCCAAATATCGCTTTGCCAATTCCACAAGAACTGTCTTAGCGAAAGGCTTCTTGATGGGAAAGCTGTATCTCTGTGATGTGATTTCAAAGAACACAAAGAAGTTTCTCAGAAAACTTCTTTCTCTTTGTTATCGGAGGATATTTCCTTTGGCCCTATAGTTTTCAAAGGGATCCGAAATATGTGTTCTCACTTCCACAGAATTAAGGCTAGCAAAGAGATCCACGAAATACAGATGTAACTCGGTGAGTGGAAGTCACATATCACAGAGCAATTTCTCAGAAAGCTTTGTCTTCAAAAGGATCCGAAATATCTCTTCTCAGATTCCACAGAAATAAGGCTAGCAAAGAGATCCACACAGATGTAACTCTGTGAGATGAATTAGCAGAACACTCAGCAGTTTCTCAGAAAGCTTCTTTCCCGATTTCATCTGAGGATATTTCCTTTTTCTCCATAGCCCTCTATGGGCTTCCAAATATCACTTTGCCAATTCCACAAGAACTGTCTTAGCGAAACGCTTCTTGAGGAGAAAGCTGTAACTCTGTGAGAAGATTTCACAGAACACAAAGAAGTTTCTCAGAAAGCTTCTTTCTCTTTGTTATCGGCGGATATTTCCTTTGGCCCTATAGTTTTCAAAGGGATCCGAAATATCTGTTCTCAGATTCCACAGAAATAAGGGTAGAAAAGACATCTACGACATACCGATGTAACTCTGTGAGTGGAAGTCACATATCACAGAGCAGTTTCTCAGAAATCTTCTTTCCAGATTTCATCTGAAGATATTTCCTTTTTCACCATCGCCCTCTATGGGCTTCCAAATGTCACTTTGCCAATTCCACAAGAACTGTCTTAGCGAAAGGCTTCTTGAGGGGAAAGCTGTAACTCTGTGAGATGATTTCACAGAACACAAAGAAGTTTCTCAGAAAGCTTCTTTCTCTTTGTTATCGGAGGATATATCCTTTGGCACTGTAGTCTTCATAGGGATGCGAAATATCTGTTCTCAGATTCCACAGAAATAAGGCTAGCAAAGAGATGCACGAAATACAGATGGAACTCTGTGAGTGGAAGTCAAATATCACAGAGCAGTTTCTCAGAAAGCTTCTTTCCAGATTTCATATGAAGATATTTCCTTTTTCACCATCGCCCTCTATGGGCTTCCAAATATCACTTTGCCAATTCCACAAGAACTGTCTTAGCGAAAGGCTTCTTGAGGGGAAAGCTGTAACTCTGTGAGATGATTTCACAGAACACAAAGAAGTTTCTCAGAATGCTTCTTTCTCTTTGTTATCGGAGGATATTCCCTTTGGACCTACAGTCTTCAAAGGGATCCGAAATAGCTGTTCTCAGATTCCACAGAAATAAGGCTAGCAAAGAGATCCACGATATACAGATGTAACTCTGTGAGATGAATTAACAGAACACTAAGCAGTTTCTCAGAAAGCTTCTTTCCAGATTTCATCTGAGAATATTTCCTTTTTCACCATAGCCCTCTATGGGCTTCCAAATATCACTTTGCCAATTCCACAAGAACTGTCTTATCGAAAGGCTTCCTGAGGGGAAAGCTGTAACTCTGTGAGATGATTTCACAGAACACAAAGAAGTTTCTCAAAAAGCTTCTTTCTCTTTGTTATCGGAGGATATTTCCTTTGGCCCTATAGTCTCCAACGGGATCCGAAATATCTGTTCTCAGATTCCACAGAAGTAAGGCTAGCAAAGAGATCCATGAAATACAGATGTAACTCTGTGAGATGAATTAAGAGAACACTAAGCAGTTTCTCAGAAAGCTTCTTTCCAGATTTCATCTGAGGATATTTCCTTTTTCACCATAGCCCTCTATGGGCTTCCAAATATCACTTTGCCAATTCCACAAGAACTGTCTTAACGAAAGGCTTCTTGAGGGGAAAGCTGTAACTCTGTGTAATTATTTCCCAGAACACAAAGAAATTTCTCAGAAAGCTTCTTTCTCTTTGTTATCGGAGGATATTTCTCTTGCCCCTATAGTCTTCAAAGGGATCCGAAATATCTGTTCCCAGATTCCACAGAAATAAGGATAGCAAAGAGATCCACGAAATACAGATGTAACTCTGTGAGATGAATTAACAGAACACTCAGCAGTTTCTCAGAAAGCTTCTTTCCAGATTTCATCTTAGGATATTTCCTATTTCACCATAGCCCTCTATGGGCTTCCGAATATCACTTTGCCAATTCCACAAGAACTGTCTTAGCGAAAGGCTTCTATAGGGGAAAGCTGTAACTCTGTGAGATGATTTCACAGAACTCTAAGAAGTTTCTCAGAAAGCTTCTTTCTCTTTGTTATCGGAGGATATTTCCTTTGGCCAAATAGTCTTCAAAGGGATCCGAAATATCTGTTCTCAGATTCCACAGAAATAAGGCTAGCAAAGAGATCCACGAAATACAGATGTAACTCTGTGAGATGAATTAACAGAACACTAAGCAGTTTCTCAGAAATCTTCTTTCCAGATTTCATCTGAGAATATTTCCTTTTTCACCATAGCCCTCTATGGGCTTCCAAATATCACTTTGCCAATTCCACAAGAACTGTCTTAACGAAAGGCTTCTTGAGGGGAAAGCTGTAACTCTCTGAGATGATTTCAAAGAACACAAAGGAGTTTTTCAGAGAACTTCTTTCTCTTTGTTATCGGAGGATATTTCCTTTGGCCCTATAGTCTTCTAAGGGATCCGAAATATCTGTTCTCAGATTCCACAGAAATAAGGCTAGCAAAGAGATCCACGAAATACAGATGTAACTCTCTGAGTGGAAGTCACAAATCACAGAGCAATTTCTCAGAAAGCTTCTTTCCAGATTTCATCTGAGGATATTTCATTTTTCACCATAGCCCTCTATGGGATTCCAAATATTACTTTGCCAATTCCACAAGAACTGTCTTAGCGAGAGGCTTCTTGGGAGGAAAGCTGTAACTCTGTGAGATGATTTCGCAGAACACAAAGAAGTTTCTCAGAAAGCTACTTTCTCTTTGTTATCGGAGGATATTTCTTTGGCCCTATAGTCATCAAAGGGATCTGAAATATCTGTTCTCAGATTGCAGAGAAATAAGGCCTAGAAAGAGATCCACGAAATACAGATATAACTCTGTGAATGGAAGTCACATATCACAGAGCGGTTTCTCAGAAAGCTTCTTTCCAGATTTCATCTGAGGATATTTCCTTTTTCACCATAGCCCTCTATGGTCTTCCAAATATCACTTTGCCAATTCTACAAGAACTGTCTTAGCCAGAGGCTTCTTGGGGGGAAACATGTAACTCTTTGAGATGATTTCACAGAACACAAAGAAGTTTCTCAGAGAGCTTCTTTCTCTTTGTTATCGGAGGATATTTCCTTTGGCCCTATAGTCTTCAAATCGATCTGAAATATCTGTTCTCAGATTTCACAGAAATAAGGCTAGCAAAGAGATAAACGAAATACAGATGTAACTCTGTGAGATGAATTAACAGAACACTCAGCAGTTTCTCAAAAAGCTTCTTTCCAGATTTCATCTGAGGATATTTCCTTTTTCACCATAGCCCTCTAGGGGCTTCCAAATATCACTTTGCCAATTCCAAAAGAACTGTCTTAGCGAAAGGCTTCTTGAGGGAAAAGCTGTAACTCTGTGAGATGATTTCACAGAACACAAAGAAGTTTCTCAGAAAACTTCTTTCTCTTTGTTATCGGAGGATATTTCCTTTGGCCCTATAGTCTTCAAAGGGATCCGAAATATCTGATCTCAGATTCCACAGAAATAAGGCTAGCAAATAGATCCACGAAATACAGATGTAACTCTGTGAGTGGAAGTCACAAATCACAGAGCAGTTTCTCAGAAAGCTTCTTTCCAGATTTCATCTGAGGATATTTCCTTTTTCACCATTGCCCTCTATGGGCTTCCAAATATTACTTTGCCAATTCCACAAGAACTGTCTTAGCGAGAGGCTTCTTGAGAGGAAAGCTGTAACTCTGTGAGATGATTTCACAGAACACAAAGAAGTTTCTCAGAAAGCTTCTTTCTCTTTGTTATAGGAGGATATTTCCTTTGGCCCTATAGTCTTCAAAGGGATCCGAAATATCTGTTCTCAGATTCCACAGAAATAAGGCTAGCAAAGAGATCCACGAAATACAGATGTAACTCTCTGAGTGGAAGTTACATATCACAGAGCAGCTTCTCAGAAGGCTTCTTTCCAGTTTTCATCTGAGGATATTTCCTTTTTCACCATAGCCCTCTATGGGCTTCCAAATATCACTTTGCCAATTCCACAAGAACTGTCTTAGTGAAAGGCTTCTTGAGGGGAAAGCTGTAACTCTGTGAGATGATTTCACAGAACACAAAGAAGTTTCTCAGAAAACTTCTTTCTCTTTGTTATCGGAGGATATTTCCTTTGGCCCTATAGTCTTCAAAGGGATCCGAAATATCACTTCTCAGATTCCACAGAAATAAGGCTAGCAAAGAGACCCACGAAATACAGATGTAACTCTGTGAGTGGAAGTCACAAATCACAGAGCAGTTTCTCAGAAAGCTTCTTTCCAGATTTCATCTGAGGATATTTCCTTTTTCACCGTAGCCCTCTATGGGCTTCCAAATATTACTTTGCCAATTCCACAAGAACTGTCTTAGCGAAAGGCTTCTTGAGGGGAAAGCTGTAACTCTGTGAGATGATTTCACAGAACACAAAGAAGTTTCTCAGAAAGCTTCTTTCTCTTTGTTATCGGAGGATATTCCCTTTGTCCCTATAGTCTTCAAAGGGATCCGCAATATCTGTTCTCAGATTCCACAGAAATAAGGCTAGCAAAGAGATCCACGAAATACAGATGTAACTCTGTGAGATGAATTAACAGAACACTAAGCAGTTTCTCAGAAAGCTTTTTTCCAGATTTCGTCTGAGGATATTTCCTTTTTCATCATAGCCCTCTATGGGCTTCCAAATATCACTTTGCCAATTCCACAAGAACTGTCTTAGCGAAAGGCTTCCTGAGGCGAAAGCTGTAACTCTGTGAGATGATTTCACAGAACACAAAGAAGTTTCTCAGAAAGCTTCTTTCTCTTTGTTATCGGAGGATATTTCCTTTGGCCCTATAGTCTTCAAAGGGATCCGAAATATCTGTTCTAAGATTCCACAGAAATAAGGCTAGCAAAGAGATCCACGAGATACAGATGTAACTTTGTGAGTGGAAGTCACAAATCACAGAGCAGTTTATCAGAAAGCTTCTTTCCAGATTTCATCTGAGGATATTTCCTTTTTCACCATAGCCCTCTATGGGCTTCCAAATATCACTTTGCCAATTCCACAAGAACTGTCTTAGCGAAAGGCTTCTTGAGGGGAAAGCTGTAACTCGGTGAGATGATTTCACAGAACACAAAGAAGTTTCTCAGAAAGCTTCTTTCTCTTTGTTATCGGAGGATATTTCCTTTGGCCCTATAGTCTTCAAAGGGATCCGAAATATCTGTTCTCAGATTCCACAGAAAGAAGGCTAGCAAAGAGATACACGAAATGCAGATGTAACTCTGTGAGATGAATTAACAGAACACTAAGCAATTTCTCAGAAAGCTTTTTTCCAGATTTCGTCTGAGGATATTTCCTTTTTCATCATAGCCCTCTATGGGCTTCCAAATATCACTTTGCCAATTCCACAAGAACTGTCTTAGCGAAAGGCTTCCTGAGGCGAAAGCTGTAACTCTGTGAGATGATTTCACAGAACACAAAGAAGTTTCTCAGAAAGCTTCTTACTCTTTGTTATCGGAGGATATTTCCTTTGGCCCTATAGTCTTCAAAGGGATCCGAAATATCTGTTCTAAGATTCCACAGAAATAAGGCTAGCAAAGAGATCCACGAGATACAGATGTAACTTTGTGAGTGGAAGTCACAAATCACAGAGCAGTTTATCAGAAAGCTTCTTTCCAGATTTCATCTGAGGATATTTCCTTTTTCACCATAGCCCTCTATGGGCTTCCAAATATTACTTTGCCAATTCCACAAGAACTGTCTTAGCGAGAGGTTTCTTGAGAGGAAAGCTGTAACTGTGTGAGATGATTTCACAGAACACAAAGAAGTTTCTCAGAAAGCTTCTTTCTCTTTGTTATCGGAGGATATTTCCTTTGGCCCTATAGTTTTCAAAGGGATCCGAAATATCTGTTCTCAGATTCCACAGAAATAAGGCTAGCAAAGAGATCCACGAAATACAGATATAACTCTGTGAGATGAATTAACAGAACACTCAACAGTTTCTCAGAAAGCTTCTTTCCAGATTTCATCTGAGGATATTTCCTTTTTCACCATAGCCCTCTATGGGCTTCCAAATATCACTTTGCCAATTCCACAAGAACTGTCTTAGCGAAAGGCTTCTTGAGGGGAAAGCTGTAACTCTGTGAGATGATTTCACAGAACACAAAGATGTTTCTCAGAAACCTTCTTTCTCTTTGTTATCGGCGGATATTTCCTTTGGCCCTATAGTTTTCAAGGGATCCGAAATATCTGTCTCAGATTCCACAGAAATAAGGGTAGAAAAGAGATCCACGACATACAGATGTAACTCTGTGAGTGGAAGTCACATATCACAGAGCAGTTTCTCAGAAATCTTCTTTCCAGATTTCATCTGAAGATATTTCCTTTTTCACCATCGCCCTCTGTGGGCTTCCAAATGTCACTTTGCCAATTCCACAAGAACTGTCTTAGCGAAAGGCTTCTTGAGGGGAAAGCTGTAACTCTGTGAGATGATTTCACAGAACCCAAAGAAGTTTCTCAGAAATCTTCTTTCTCTTAGTTATCGGAGGATATATCCTTTGGCCCTATAGTCTTCAAAGGGATCCGAAATATCTCTTCTCAGATTCCACAGAAATAAGGGTAGCAAAGAGATCCACGAAATACAGATGTAACTCTCTGAGTGGAAGTCAAATATCACAGAGCAGTTTCTCAGAAAGCTTCTTTCCAGATTTCATATGAAGATATTTCCTTTTTCACCATCGACCTCTATGGGCTTCCAAATATCACTTTGCCAATTCCACAAGAACTGTCTTAGCGAAAGGCTTCTTGAGGGGAAAGCTGTAACTCTGTGAGAGGATTTCACAGAACACAAAGAATTTTCTCAGAATGCTTCTTTCTCTTTGTTATCGGAGGATATTCCCTTTGGCCCTACAGTCTTCAAAGGGATCAGAAATAGCTGTTCTCAGATTCCACAGAAATAAGGCTAGCAAAGAGATCCACGAAATACAGATGTAACTCTGTGAGTGAAAGTTACACATCACAGAGCAGTTTCTCAGAAAGCTTCTTTCCAGATTTCATCTGAGGATATTTACTTTTTTAACATAGCCTTCTATGGGCTTCCAAATATCACTTTGCCAATTCCACAAGACTGTCTTAGCGAAAGGCTTCTTGACGGGAAAGATGTAACTCTGTGAGATGATTTCACAGAAAACAAAGATGTTTCTCAGAAAGCTTCTTTCTCTTTGTTATCGGAGGATATTTCCTTTGGCCCTATAGTCTTCAAAGGGATCCGAAATATCTGTTCTCAGATTCCACAGAAATAAGGCTAGCAAAGAGATCCACGAAATACAGATGTAACTCTGTGAGGTGAATTAACAGAACACTAAGCAGTTTCTCAGAAATCTTCTTTCCAGATTTCATCTGAGGATATTTCCTTTTTAACCATAGCTCTCTATGGGCTTCCAAATATCACTTTGCCAATTCCACAACAACTCTCTTAGCCAAAGGCTTCCTGAGGGGAAAGCTGTAACTCTGTGAGATGATTTCACAGAACACAAAGAAGTTTCTCAAAAAGCTTCTTTCTCTTTGTTATGGGAGGATATTTCCTTTGGCCCTATAGTCTCCAAAGGGATCCGAAATATCTGTTCTCAGATTCCACAGAAGTAAGGCTAGCAAAGAGATCCACGAAATACAGATGTAATTTCATCTCTGTGAGATGAATTAACAGAACCCTAAGCAGGCCCTATAGTCTTCAAAGGGATCCGAAATATCTGTTCTCAGTTTCCACAGAAATAAGGCTAGCAAAGAGATCGACGAAATACAGATGTAACTCTGTGAGATGAATTAACAGAACACTAAGCAGTTTCTCAGAAAACTTCTTTCCAGATTTCATCTGAGGATATTTCCTTTTTCACCATAGCCCTTTATGGGATTCCAAATATCACGTTACAATTCCACAGGAACTGTCTTAGCGAAAGGCTTCTTGAGGGGAAAGCTGTAACTCTGTAAGATGATTTCACAGAACACAAAGAAGTTTCTCAGAAAGGTTCTTTCTCGTTGTTATCGGAGGATATTTCCTTTGGCCCTATAGTCTTCAAAGGTATCCGAAATATCTGCTCTCAGATCCCACAGAAATAAGGCTAGCAAATAGATAGACGAAATACAGATGTAACTCTGAGAGATGAATCAACAGAACACTAAGCAGTTTGTCAGAAAGCTTCTTTCCAGATTTCATCTGAGGATATTTCCTTTTTCACCATAGCCCTCTATGTGCTTCCAAATATCACTTTGCCAATTCCACAAGAACTGTCTTAGCGAAAGGCTTCCGGAGGGGAAAGATGTAACTCTGTGAGATGATTTCAGAGAACACAAAGAAGTTTCTCAGAAAGCTTCTTTCTATTTGTTATCGGAGGATATTTCCTTTGGCCCTATAGTCTTCAAAGGGATCCGAAATATATGTTCTCAGACTCCACCGAAAAAATGCTAGCAAAGAGATCCACGAAATACAGATGTAACTCTGTGAGTTGAATTAACAGAACACTAAGCAGTTTCTCAGAAAACTTCTTTCCTGATTTCATCTGAGGATATTTCCTTTTTCACCATAGCACTCTATGGGCTTCCAAATATCACTTCGCAATTCCACAAGAACTGTCTTAGCGAAAGGCTTCCTCAGGGGAAAGCTGTAACTCTGTGAGTTGATTTCACAGAACACAAAGAAGTTTCTCCGAAAGCTTCTTTCTCTTTGTTATCGGAGGATATTTCCTTTGGCCCTATAGTCTTCAAAGGGATCAGAAATATCTGTTCTCAGATTCCACAGAAATAAGGCTATCAAAGAGATCCACGAAATACAGATGTAACTCTGTGAGATGAATTAACCGAACACTCAGCAGTGTCTCAGAAAGCTTCTTTCCAGATTTCATCTGAGGATACTTCCTTTTTCACCATCGCCCTCTATGGGCTTCCAAATATGACTTTGCCAATTCCACAAGAACTGTCTTAGCGAAAGGCTTCCTGAGGGGAAAGCTGTAACTCTGTGAGATGATTTCACGGAACACAAAGAAGTTTCTCAGAAAGCTTCTTTCTCTTTGTAAACGGAGGATATTTCCTTTGGCCCTGTAGTCTTCAAAGGGATCCGAAATATCTGTTATCAAATTCCTCAGAAATAAGGCTAGCAAAGGGATCCACGAAGTACAGATGTAACTCTGTGAGTGGAAGTCACATATCACAGAGCCGTTTCTCAGAAAGCTTCTTTCCAGATTTCATCTGAGGATACTTCCTTTTTCACCATAACCCTCTATGGGCTTCCAAATATCACTTTGCCAATTCCACAAGAACTGTATTAGCGAAAGGCTTCTTGAGGAGAAAGCTGTAACTCTGTGAGATGATTTCACAGAACACAAAGAAGTTTCTCAGAAAGCTTCTTTCTCTTTGTTATCTGAGGATATTTCCTTTGGCCCTATAGTCTTCAAAGGGATCCGAAATAGCTGTTCTCATATTCCACCGAAATAAGGCTAGCAAAGAGATCCACGAAATACTGATGTAACTCTGTGAGATGAATTAACAGAACACTAGGCAGTTTCTCAGAAAGCTTCTCTCCAGATTTCATCTGAGGATATTTACTTTTTCACCATCGCCCTCTATGGGCTTCCAAATATGACTTTGCCAATTCCACAAGAACTTTCTTATCGAATGGCTTCCTGAGGGGAAAGCTGTAACTCTGTGAGATTATTTCACGGAACACAAAGAAGTTTCTCAGAAAGCTTCTTTCTCTTTGTTATCGGAGGATATTTCCTTTGGCCCTGTAGTCTTCAAAGGGATCCGAAATATCTGTTCTCAGATTCCTCAGAAATAAGGCTAGCAAAGAGATCCACGAAATACAGATGTAACTCTGGGAGTGGAAATCACACACCACAGAGCAGTTTCTCAGAAATCTTCTTTCCAGATTTCATCTGAGGATATTTCCTTTTTCACCATAGCCCTCTATGGGCTTCCAAATATCACTTTGCGAGTTCCACAAGAACTGTCTTAGCGAAAGGCTTCTTGAGGGGAAAGCTGTAACTCTGTGAGATGATTTCACAGAACACAAAGAAGTTTCTCAGAAAGCTTCTTTCTCTTTGTTATCGGAGGATATTTCCTTTGGCCCTGTAGTTTTCAAAGGGATCCGAAATATCTTTTCTCAGATTCCACAGAAATAAGGCTAGCAACGAGATCCACGAAATACAGATGTAACTCTGTGAGATGAATTAACAGAACACTAAGAAGTTTCTCAGAGGGCTTCTTTCCAGATTTCATCTGAGGATACTTCCTTTTTCAGCATGGCCCTCTAGGGGCTCCAAATATCACTTTGCCAATTCCACCAGAACTGTCTTAGCGAAAGGCTTCCTGAGGGGAAAGCTGTAACTCTGTGAGATTATTTCACAGAACACAAAGAAGTTTCTCAGAAAGCTTCTTTCTCTTTGTTATCGGAGGATATTTCCTTTGGCCCTATAGTCTTCAAAGGGATCCGAAATATCTGTTCTCAGACTCCACCGAAAAAAGGCTAGCAAAGAGATCCACGAAATACAGATGTAAGTCTGTGAGTTGAATTAACAGAACACTAAGCAGTTTCTCAGAAAACTTCTTTCCTGATTTCATCTGAGGATATTTCCTTTTTCACCATAGCCCTCTCGGGGTGCCAAATATCACTTTGCTAATTCCACAAGAACTTTTTTAGCGAGAGGCTTCTTGAGGCGAAAGCTGTAACTCTCTGTGATGATTTCACAGAACACAAAGAAGTTTCTCAGAAAGCTTCTTTCTCGTTGTTATCGGACGATATTTCCTTTGGCCCTATAGTCTTCAAAGGGATACGAAATATCTGTTCTCAGATTCCACAGAAATAAGGCTAGCAAAGAGATCCACGAAATACAGATGTAACTCTGTGAGATGAATTAACCGAACACTCAGCAGTGTCTCAGAAAGCTTCTTTCCAGATTTCATCTGAGGATATTTCCTTTTTCACCATCGCCCTCTATGGGCTTCCAAATATGACTTTGCCAATTCCACAAGAACTGTCTTAGCGAAAGGCTTCCTAAGGGGAAAGCTGTAACTCTGTGAGATGATTTCACGGAACACAAAGAAGTTTCTCAGAAAGCTTCTTTCTCTTTGTAAACGGAGGATATTTCCTTTGGCCCTGTAGCCTTCAAAGGGATCCGAAATATCTGTTCTCAAATTCCTCAGAAATAAGGCTAGCAAAGAGATCCAAGAAATGCAGATGTAACTCTGTGAGTGGAAACCACACATCACAGAGCAGTATCTCAGAAAGCTTCTTTCCAGATTTCATCAGAGGATATTTCCTTTTTCACCATAGCCCTCTAATGGCTTCCAAATATCACTTTGCCAATTCAACAAGAAGTGTCCTAGCGAAAGGCTTCTTGAGGGGAAAGCTGTAACACTTTGAGATGATTTCACAAAACACAAAGAAATTTCTCAGAGGGTATCTTTCCTTTTTTTATCGGAGGATATTTCCTTTGGCCCTATAGTCTTCAAAGGGATCCGAAATATCTGTTTTCAGATTCCACAGAAATAAGGCTAGCAAAAAGATCCACGAAATACAGATGTAACTCTGTGAGATGAATTAACAGAACACTAAGCAGTTTCTCAGAAAGCTTCCTTCCAGATTTCATCTGAGGATATTTCCTTTTTCACCATAGACCTCTAAGGGCTTCGAAATATCACTTTGCCAATTCCACAAGAACTGTCTTTGCGAAAGGCTTCTTGAGGGGAAAGCTGTAACTCTGTGAGATGATTTCACAGAACACAAAGAAGTTTCTCAGAAAACATCTTTCTCTTTGTTATCGGAGGATATTTCCTTTGGCCCTATAGGCTTCAAAGGGATCCGAAATATCTGTTCTCAGTTCCACAGAAATAAGGCTAGCAAAGTGATCCCCGAAATACAGATGTAACTCTGTGAGTGGAAGTCACATATCACAGAGCAGTTTCTCAGAAAGCTTCTTTCCAGATTTCATCTGAGGATATTTCCTTTTTCTCCGTAGCCCTATGGGCTTCCAAATAGCAGTTTGCCAATACCACAAGAACTGTCTTAGCGAAAGGCTTCCTGAGGGGAAATCTGTAACTCTGTGAGATGATTTCACAGAACACAAAGAAGTTTCTTAGAAAGCTTCTTTCTCTTTGTTATCGGAGGATATTTCCTTTGGCCCTATAGTCTTCAAAGGGATCCGAAATATCTGTTCTCAGATTCCAAAGAAATAAGGCTAGCAAAGAGATCCACGAAATACAGATGTAACTCTGTGAGATGAAATAACAGAACACTCAGCAGTTTCTCAGAAAGCTTGTTTTCAGATTTCATGTGAACATATTTCCTTTTTCACCATAGCCCTCTATGGGCTTCCAAATATCACTTTGCCAATTCCACAAGAACTGTCTTAGCGAAAGGTTTCTTGAGGGGAAAACTGTAACTCTTGGAGATGATTTCACAGAACACAAAGAAATTTCTCAGAAAGCTTCTTTCTCTTTGTTATCGGAGGATATTTCCTTTGGCCCTATAGTATTCAAAGGGATCCCAAATATCTGTTCTCAGATTCCAAAGAAATAAGGCTAGCAAAGAGATGCACGAAATACAGATGTAACTCTGTGAGATGAATTAACAGAACACTAAGCAGTTTCTCAGGAAGCTTCTTTCCAGATTTCATCTGAGGATATTTCCTCTTTCACCACAGCCCTCTATGGGCTTACAAATATCACTTTGCCAATTCCACAAGAACTGTCTTAGCGAAAGGTTTCCTGAGGGGAAAGCTGTACCTCTGTGAGATGATTTCACAGAACACAAAGAAGTTTCTCAAAAAGCTTCTTTCTCTTTGTTATCGGAGGATATTTCCTTTGGCCCTCTAGTCTTCAAAGGGATCCGAAATATCTGTTCTCAGAATTCACAGAAATAAGGCTAGCAAAGAGATCCACGAAATACAGATGTAACTCTGTGAGTGGAAGTCACAGATCACAGAGCAGTTTCTCAGAAAATTTCTTTCCAGATTTCATCTGAGGATAATTCCTTTTTCACCGTAGCCGTCTATGGGCTTCCAAATATCAGTTTGCCAATTCCACAAGAACAGTCTTAGCGTGAGGCTTGTTGAGGCGAAAGCTCTAACTCTGTGAGATGATTTCACAGAACACAAAGAAGTTTCTCAGAAAACTTCTTTCTCTTTATTATCGGAGGATATTTCCTTGGGACCTATAGTCTTCAAAGGGATCCGAAATATCTGATCTGAGATTGCACAGAAATAAGGCTAGCAAAGAGATCCATGAATTACAGATGTAACTCTGTTAGTGGAAATCACACATCACAGAGCAGTTTCTCAGAAAGCTTCTTTCCAGATTTCATCTGAGGATATTTCCCTTTTCCCCATAGCCCTCTATGGGCTTCCAATTATCACTTTGCCAATTCCACAAGAACTGTCTTAGCGAAAGGCTTCTTAAGGGGAAAGCTGTAACTCTGTGAGATGATTTCACAGAACACAAAGAAGTTTCTCAGAAAGCTTCTTTCTCTTTGTTATCGGAGGATATTTCCTCTGGCCCTATACTCTTCCAAGGGATCCGAAATATCTGTTCTCAGATTCCACCGAAATAAGGCTAGCAAAGAGATCCACGAAATAGAGATGTAACTCTGTGAGATGAATTAACAGAACACTCAGCAGTTTCTCAGAAAGCTTCTTTCCAGATTTCATCTGAGGATGTTTCCTTTTTCAACATAGCCCTCTATGGGCTTCCAAATATCACTTTGCCAATTCCACAAGAACTGTCTTAGCGAAAGGCTTCTTGAGGGGAAAGCTGTAACTCTGTGAGATGATTTCACAGAACACAAAGAAGTTTCTCAGAAAGCTTCTTTTTCTTTGTTATCGGAGGATATTTCCTTTGTCCCTATAGTCTTCAAAGGGATCCGAAATATCTGTTCTCAGATTCCACAGAAATAAGGCTAGCAAAGAGATGCACGAAATACAGATGTTAATCTGTGAGATTAATTAACAGAAAACTAAGCAGGTTCTCAGAAAGCTTCTTTCCAGATTTCATCTGAGGATATTTCCTTTTTCACCATAGCCCTCTATGGGCTTCCAAATATCACTTTGCCAATTCCACAAGAACAGCCTTAGCGAAAGGCTTCCTGAGGGGAAAGCTGTAACTCTGTGAGATGATTTCACAGAACACAAAGAAGTTTCTCAGAAAGCTTCTTTCTCTTTGTTATCAGAGGATATTTCCTTTGGCCCTATAGTCTTCAAAGGCATCCGAAATATCTGCTCTCAGATTCCTCAGAAATAAGGCTAGCAAAGAGATCCACGAAATACAGATGTAACTCTGTGAGTGGAAGTCACATATCACAGAGCAGTTTCTCAGAAAATTTCTTTCCAGATTTCATCTGAGGATATTTCCATTTTCACCATAGCCCTCTATGGGCTTCCAAATATCACTTTGCCAATTCCACAAGAACTGTCTTAGCGAAAGGTTTCTTGAGGGGAAAGCTGTAACTCTGTGAGATGATTTCACAGAACACAAAGAAGTTTCTCAGAAAGCTTCTTTCTCTTTGTTATCAGAGGATATTTCCTTTGGCCCTATAGTCTTCAAAGGGATCGGAAATATCTGTTCACAGATTCCACAGAAATAAGGCTAGCAAAGAGATCCACGAAATACAGATGTAACTCTGTGAGATGAATTAACAGAACACTAAGCAGTTTCTCCGAAAGCTTCTTTCCAGATTTCATCTGAGGATATTTCCTTTTTCACCGTAGCCCTCTATGGGATTCCAAATATCACTTTGCAATTCCACAAGAACTGTCTTAGTGAAAGTCTTCCTGAGCGGAAAGCTGTACCTCTGTGAGATGATTTCACAGAACACAAAGAAGTTTCTCAGAAAGCTTCTTTCTCTTTCTTATCGGAGGATATTTCCTTTGGCCCTGTAGGCTTCAAAGGGATCCGAAATATCTACTCTCAGATTCCACAGAAATAAGGCTAGCAAAGAGATCCACGAAATACAGATGTAACTCTGTGAGATGAATTAACAGAACACTAAGCAGGTTCTCAGAAAGCTTCTTTCCAGATTTCATCTGAGGATATTTCCTTTTTCACCATAGCCCTCTATGGGCTTCCAAATATCACTTTCCCAATTCCACAAGAACTGTCTTAGCGAAAGGCTTCTTGAGGGGAAAGCTGTAACTCTGTGAGATGATTTCACAGAACACAAAGAAGTTTCTCAGAAAGCTTCTTTCTCTTTGTTATCGGAGGATATTTCCTTTGGCCCTATAGTCTTCAAAGGGATCCGAAATATCTGTTCTCAGATTCCACAGAAATAAGGCTAGCAAAGAGATCCACGAAATACAGATGTAACTCTGTGAGATGATTTAACAGGACACTCAGCAGTTTCTCAGAAAGCTTCTTTCCAGATTTCATCTGAGGATATTTCCTTTTTCACCATAGCCCTCTAAGGGCTTCGAAATATCAATTTGCCAATTCCACAAGAACTGTCTTAGCGAAAGGCTTCTTGAGGGGAAAGCTGTAATTCTGTATGTAGATTTCACAGAACACAAAGAAGTTTCTCAGAAAACTTCTTTCTCTTTGTTACCGGGGGTATTCCCTTTGGCCCTATAGGGTTCAAAGGGATGCGAAATATCTGTTCTCAGTTCCACAGAAATAAGGCTAGCAAAGAGATCCCCGAAATACAGAAGTAACTCTGTAAGTGGAAGTCACATATCACAGAGCAGTTTCTCAGAAAGATTCTTTCCAGATTTCATCTGAGGATATTTCCTTTTTCTCCGTAGCCCTATGGGCTTCCAAATATCACTTTGCCAATTCCACAAGAACTGTCTTAGCGAAAGGCTTCCTGAGGGGAAATCTGTAACTCTGGGAGATGATTTCACAGAACACAAAGAAGTTTCTTAGAATGCTTCTTTCTCTTTGTTATCCGAGGATATTTCCTTTGGCCCTATAGTCTTCAAAGGGATCCGAAATATCTGTTCTCAGATTCCAAAGAAATAAGGCTAGCAAAGAGATCCACGAAATACAGAGGTAGCTCTGTGAGATGAATTAATAGAACACTAAGCAGTTTCTCAGAAAGCTTCTTCCCATATTTCATCTGAGGATATTTCCTTTTTCACCATCGCCCTCCATGGGCTTCCAAATATCACTTTGCCAATTCCACAAGAACTGTCTTAGCGAAAGGCTTCTTGAGGGGAAAACTGTAACTCTTTGAGATGATTTCACAGAACACAAAGAAATTTCTCTGAAAGCTTCTTTCTCTTTGTTATCGGAGGATATTTCCTTTGGCCCTATAGTCTTCAAAGGGATCCGAAATATCTGTTCTCAGATTCCACAGAAATAAGACTAGCAAAGAGATCCACGAAATACAGATGTAACTCTCTGAGATGAAATAACAGAACACCAAGCAGTTTCTCAGAAAGCTTCTTTCCAGATTTTATCTGAGTATATTTCCTTTTTCACCATCGCACTCTATAGGCTTCCAAATATCACTTTGCCAATTCCACAAGAACTGTCTTAGCGAAAGGCTTCCTGAGGGGAAAGCTGTAACTCTGTGAGATGATTTCACAGAACACAAAGAAGTTTCTCAGAAAGCTTTTTCTCTTTGTTATCGGAGGATATTTCCTTTGGCCCTATAGTCTTCAAAGGCATCCGAAATATCTGCTCTCAGATTCCTCAGAAATAAGGCTAGCAAAGAGATCCACGAAATACAGATGTAACTCTGTGAGAGGAAGTCACATATCACAGAGCAGTTTCTCAGAAAATTTCTTTCCAGATTTCATCTGAGGATATTTCCTTTTTCACCATAGCCCTCTAAGGGCTTCGAAATATCACTTTGCCATTTCCACAAGAACTGTCTCAGCGAAAGGCTTCTTGAGGGGAAAGCTGTAATTCTGTGTGTAGATTTCACAGAACACAAAGAAGTTTCTCAGAAAACTTCTTTCTCTTTGTTATCGGGGGATATTCCCTTTGGCCCTATAGGCTTCAAAGGGATGCGAAATATCTGTTCTCAGTTCCACAGAAATCAGGCTAGCAAAGAGATCCCCGAAATACAGATGTAACTCTGTGAGTGGAAGTCACATATCACAGAGCAGTTTCTCAGAAAGCTTCTTTCCAGATTTCATCTGAGGATATTTCCTTTTTCTCCGTAGCCCTATGGGCTTCCAAATATCACTTTGCCAATTCCACAAGAACTGTCTTAGCGAAAGGCTTCCTGAGGGGAAATCTGTGACTCTGTGAGATGATTTCACAGAACACAAAGAAGTTTCTTAGAAAGCTTCTTTCTCTTTGTTATCGGAGGATATTTCCTTTGGCCCTATAGTCTTCAAAGGTATCAGAAATATCTGTTCTCAGATTCCACAGAAATAAGGCTAGCAAAGTGATAAACGAAATACAGAGGTAACTCTGTGAGATGAATAAACAGAACACTAAGCAGTTTCTCAGAAAGCTTCTTCCCAGATTTCATCCTGGATATTTCCTTTTTCACCATCGCCCTCTATGGGCTTCCAAATATCACTTTGCCAATTCCACAAGAACTGTCTTAGCGAAAGGCTCCTTAAGGGGAAAGCTGTAACTCTGTGAGATGATTTCACAGAACACAAAGAAGTTTCTCAGAAAGCTTCTTTCTCTTTGTTATCAGAGGATATTTCCTTTGGCCCTATACTCTTCAAAGGGATCTTAAATATCTGTCCTCTGATTCCACAGAAATAAGGCTAGCAAAGAGATCCACGAAATACAGATGTAACTCTGTGAGATGAAATAACAGAACACTAAGCAGTTTCTCAGAAAGCTTCTTTGCAGATTTCATGTGACCAAATTTCCTTTTTCAGGATAGCCCTCTATGGACTTCCAAATATCACTTTGCCAATTCCACAAGAACTGTCTTAGCAAAAGGCTTCTTGAGGGGAAAACTGTAACTCTTTGAGATGATTTCACAGAACACAAAGAAATTTCTCAGAAAGCTTCTTTCTCTTTGTTATCGGAGGATATTTCCTGGCCCTATAGTCTTCAAAGGGATCCCAAATATCTGTTCTCAGATTCCACAGAAATAAGACTAGCAAAGAGATCCACGAAATACAGATGTAACTCTCTGAGATGAAATAACAGAACACCAAGCAGTTTCTCAGAAAGCTTCTTTCCAGATT
Organism: Macaca mulatta; assembly: GCF_049350105.2. Taxonomy (NCBI): domain Eukaryota; kingdom Metazoa; phylum Chordata; class Mammalia; order Primates; family Cercopithecidae; genus Macaca; species Macaca mulatta. The sequence continues at coordinate 71,418,010 of NC_133412.1, forward strand.
TTATCTGAGTATATTTCCTTTTTCACCATCGCACTCTGTAGGCTTCCAAATATCACTTTGCCAATTCCACAAGAACTGTCTTAGCGAAAGGCTTCCTGAGGGGAAATCTGTAACTCTGTGAGATGATTTCACAGAACACAAAGAAGTTTCTTAGAAAGCTTCTTTCTCTTTATTATCGGAGGATATTTCCTTTGGCCCTATAGTCTTCAAAGGGATCCGAAATATCTGTTCTCAGATTCCACAGAAATAAGGCTAGCAAAGAGATCCACGAAATACAGAGGTAACTCTGTGAGATGAATTAATAGAACACTAAGCAGTTTCTCAGAAAGCTTCTTCCCAGATTTCATCTGAGGATATTTCCTTTTTCACCATCGCCCTCTATGGACTTCCTAATATCACTTTGCCAATTCCACAAGAACTGTCTTAGCGAAAGGCTCCTTGAGGGGAAAGCTGTAACTCTGTGAGTTGATTTCACAGAACACAAAGAAGTTTCTCAGAATGCTTCTTTCTCTTTGTTATCGGAGGATATTTCCTTTGGCCCTATACTCTTCAAAGGGATCTTAAATATCTGTCCTCTGATTCCACAGAAATAAGGCTAGCAAAGAGATCCACGAAATACCGATGTAACTCTGTGAGATGAAATAACAGAACACTAAGCAGTTTCTCAGAAAGCTTCTTTGCAGATTTCATGTGACCAAATTTCCTTTTTCAGGATAGCCCTCTATGGGCTTCCAAATATCACTTTGCCAATTCCACAAGAACTGTCTTAGCGAAAGGCTTCTCGAGGGGAAAGCTTTAACTCTTTGAGATGATTTCACAGAACACAAAGAAGTTTCTCAGAAAGCTTCTTTCTCTTTGTTATCGGAGGATATTTCCTTTGGCCCTATAATCTTCAAAGGGATCCGAAATATCTGTTCACAGATTACACAGAAATAAGGCTAGCAAAGAGATCCACGAAATACAGATGTAACTCTGTGAGATGAATTAACAGAACACTAAGCAGTTTCTCCGAAAGCTTCTTTCCAGATTTCATCTGAGGATATTTCCTTTTTCACCGTAGCCCTCTATGGGCTTCCAAATATCACTTTGCCAATTCCACAAGAACTGTCTTAGCGAAAGGCTTCTTGAGGGAAAGCTGTAACTCTGTGAGATGATTTCACAGAACACAAAGAAGTTTCTCAGAAAGCTTCTTTCTCTTTGTTATCGGAGGATATTTCCTTTGGCCCTATAGTCTTCAAAGGGATCCGAAATATCTGTTCTCAGATTCCACAGAAATAAGGCTAGCAAAGAGATCCACGAAATACAGATGTAACTCTGTGAGAAGATTTAACCGGACACTCAGCAGTTTCTCAGAAAGCTTCTTTCCAGATTTCATCTGAGGATATTTCCTTTTTCACCATAGCCCTCTAAGGGCTTCGAAATATCACTTTGCCAATTCCACAAGAACTGTCTTAGCGAAAGACTTCTTGAGGGGAAAGCTGTAATTCTGTGTGTAGATTTCACAGAACACAAAGAAGTTTCTCAGAAAACATCTTTCTCTTTGTTATCGGGGGTATTCCCTTTGGCCCTATAGGCTTCAAAGGGATACGAAATATCTGTTCTCAGTTCCACAGAAATGAGGCTAGCAAAGAGATCCCCGAAATACAGAAGTAACTCTGTAAGTGGAAGTCACATATCACAGAGCAGTTTCTCAGAAAGATTCTTTCCAGATTTCATCTGAGGATATTTCCTTTTTCTCCGTAGCCCTATGGGCTTCCAAATATCACTTTGCCAATTCCACAAGAACTGTCTTAGCGAAAGGCTTTTTGAGGGGAAATCTGTAACTCTGGTAGATGATTTCACAGAACACAAAGAAGTTTCTTAGAAAGCTTCTTTCTCTTTGTTGTCGGAGGATATTTCCTTTGGCCCTATAGTCTTCAAAGGGATCCGAAATATCTGTTCTCAGATTCCACAGAAATAAGGCTAGCAAAGAGATCCACGAAATACAGAGGTAACTCTGTGAGATGAATTAATAGAACACTAAGCAGTTTCTCAGAAAGCTTCTTCCCAGATTTCATCTGAGGATATTTCCTTTTTCACCATCGCCCTCTATGGGCTTCCAAATATCCCTTTGCCAATTCCACAAGAACTGTCTTAGCGAAAGGCTCCTTGAGGGGAAAGCTGTAACTCTGTGAGATGATTTCACAGAACACAAAGAAGTTTCTCAGAAAGCTTCTTTCTCTTTGTTATCGGAGGATATTTCCTTTGGCCCTATACTCTTCAAAGGGATCTTAAATATCTGTCCTCTGATTCCACAGAAATAAGGCTAGCAAAGAGATCCACGAAATACCGATGTAACTCTGTGAGATGAAATAACAGAACACTAAGCAGTTTCTCAGAAAGCTTCTTTGCAGATTTCATGTGACCAAATTTCCTTTTTCAGGATAGCCCTCTATGGGCTTCCAAATATCACTTTGCCAATTCCACAAGAACTGTCTTAGCGAAAGGCTTCTTGAGGGGAAAACCGTAACTCTTTGAGATGATTTCACAGAACACAAAGAAATTTCTCAGAAAGCTTCTTTCTCTTTGTTATCGGAGGATATTTCCTTTGGCCCTATAGTCTTCAAAGGGATCCGAAATATCTGTTCTCAGATTCCACAGAAATAAGACTAGCAAAGAGATCCACGAAATACAGATGTAACTCTCTGAGATGAAATAACAGAACACCAAGCAGTTTCTCAGAAAGCTTCTTTCCAGATTTTATCTGAGTATATTTCCTTTTTCACCATCGCACTCTATAGGCTTCCAAATATCACTCTGCCAATTCCACAAGAACTGTCTTAGCGAAAGGCTTCCTGAGGGGAAAGCTGTAACTCTGTGAGATGATTTCACAGAACACAAAGAAGTTTCTCAGAAAGCTTCTTTCTCTTTGTTATCGGAGGATATTTCCTTTGGCCCTATAGTCTTCAAAGGCATCCGAAATATCTGTTTTCAGATTGCACAGAAATAAGGCTAGCAAATAGATCCACGAAATACCGATGTAACTCTGTGAGTGGAAATCACACATCACAGAGCAGTTTCTTAGAAAGCTTCTTTCCAGATTTCATCTGAGAATATTTCCCTTTTCACCATAGCCCTCTATGGGCTTCCAAATATCACTTTGCCAATTCCACAAGAACTGTCTTAGCGAAAGGCTTCTCGAGGGGAAAGCTTTAACTCTTTGAGATGATTTCACAGAACACAAAGAAGTTTCTCAGAAAGCTTCTTTCTCTTTGTTATCGGAGGATATTTCCTTTGGCCCTATAATCTTCAAAGGGATCCGAAATATCTGTTCACAGATTACACAGAAATAAGGCTAGCAAAGAGATCCACGAAATACAGATGTAACTCTGTGAGATGAATTAACAGAACACTAAGCAGTTTCTCCGAAAGCTTCTTTCCAGATTTCATCTGAGGATATTTCCTTTTTCACCGTAGCCCTCTATGGGCTTCCAAATATCACTTTGCCAATTCCACAAGAACTGTGTTAGTGAAAGGCTTCCTGGGCGGAAAGCTGTATCTCTGTGAGATGATTTCACAGAACACAAAGAAGTTTCTCAGAAAGCTTCTTTCTCTTTCTTATCGGAGGATATTTCCTTTGACCCTGTAGTCTTCAAAGGGATCCGAAATATCTGCTCTCAGATTCCACAGAAATAAGGCTAGCAAAGAGATCCACGAAATACAGATGTAACTCTGTGAGATGAATTAACAGAACACTAAGCAGGTTGTCACAAAGCTTCTTTCCAGATTTCATCTGAGGATATTTCCTTTTACACCATAGCCCTCTATGGGCTTCCAAATATCACTTTGCCAATTCCACAAGAACTGTCTTAGCGAAAGGCTTCTTGAGGAGAAAGCTGTAACTCTGTGAGATGATTTCACAGAACACAAAGAAGTTTCTCAGAAAGCTTCTTTCTCTTTGTTATCGGAGGATATTTCCTTTGGCCCTATAGTCTTCAAAGGGATCCGAAATATCTGTTCTCAGATTCCACAGAAATAAGGCTAGCAAAGAGATCCACGAAATACAAAGGTAACTCTGTGAGATGAATTAACAGAACACTAAGCAGGTTGTCAGAAAGCTTCTTTCCAGATTTCATTTGAGGATATTTCCTTTTACACCATAGCCCTCTATGGGCTTCCAAATATCACTTTGCCAATTCCACAAGAACTGTCTTATCGAAAGGCTTCTTGAGGGGAAAGCTGTAACTCTGTGAGATGATTTCACAGAACACAAAGAAGTTTCTCAGAAAGCTTCTTTCTCTTTGTTATCGGAGGATATTTCCTTTGGCCCTATAGTCTTCAAAGGGATCCGAAGTATCTGTTCTCAGATTCCACAGAAATAAGGCTAGCAAAGAGATCCACGAAATACAGATGTAACTCTGTGAGATGATTTAACCGGACACTCAGCAGTTTCTCAGAAAGCTTCTTTCCAGATTTCATCTGAGGATATTTCCTTTTTCACCATAGCCCTCTAAGGGCTTCGAAATATCACTTTGCCAATTCCACAAGAACTGTCTTAGCGAAAGACTTCTTGAGGGGAAAGCTGTAATTCTGTGTGTAGATTTCACAGAACACAAAGAAGTTTCTCAGAAAACATCTTTCTCTTTGTTATCGTGGGTATTCCCTTTGGCCCTATAGGCTTCAAAGGGATACGAAATATCTGTTCTCAGTTCCACAGAAATAAGTCTAGCAAAGAGATCCCCGAAATACAGAAGTAACTCTGTAAGTGGAAGTCACATATCACAGAGCAGTTTCTCAGAAAGATTCTTTCCAGATTTCATCTGAGGATATTTCCTTTTTCTCCGTAGCCCTATGGGCTTCCAAATATCACTTTGCCAATTCCACAAGAACTGTCTTAGCGAAAGGCTTCCTGAGGGGAAATCTGTAACTCTGTGAGATGATTTCACAGAACACAAAGAAGTTTCTTAGAAAGCTTCTTTCTCTTTGTTATCGGAGGATATTTCCTTTGGCCCTATAGTCTTCAAAGGGATCCGAAATATCTGTTCTCAGATTCCACAGAAATAAGGCTAGCAAAGAGATCCACGAAATACAGAGGTAACTCTGTGAGATGAATTAATAGAACACTAAGCAGTTTCTCAGAAAGCTTCTTCCCAGATTTCGTCTGAGGATATTTCCTTTTTCACCATCGCCCTCTATGGGCTTCCAAATATCACTTTGCCAATTCCACAAGAACTGTCTTAGCGAAAGGCTCCTTGAGGGGAAAGCTGTAACTCTGTGAGATGATTTCACAGAACACAAAGAAGTTTCTCAGAAAGCTTCTTTCTCTTTGTTATCGGAGGATATTTCCTTTGGCCCTATACTCTTCAAAGGGATGTTAAATATCTGTCCTCTGATTCCACAGAAATAAGGCTAGCAAAGAGATCCACGAAATACCGATGTAACTCTGTGAGATGAAATAACAGAACACTAAGCAGTTTCTCAGAAAGCTTCTTTGCAGATTTCATGTGACCAAATTTCCTTTTTCAGGATAGCCCTCTATGGGCTTCCAAATATCACTTTGCCAATTCCACAAGAACTGTCTTAGCGAAAGGCTTCTTGAGGGGAAAACTGTAACTCTTTGAGATGATTTCACAGAACACAAAGAAATTTCTCAGAAAGCTTCTTTCTCTTTGTTATCGGAGGATATTTCCTTTGGCCCTATAGTCTTCAAAGGGATCCGAAATATCTGTTCTCAGATTCCACAGAAATAAGACTAGCAAAGAGATCCACGAAATACAGATGTAACTCTCTGAGATGAAATAACAGAACACCAAGCAGTTTCTCAGAAAGCTTCTTTCCAGATTTTATCTGAGTATATTTCCTTTTTCACCATCGCACTCTATAGGCTTCCAAATATCACTTTGCCAATTCCACAAGAACTGCCTTAGCGAAAGGCTTCCTGAGGGGAAAGCTGTAACTCAGTGAGATGATTTCACAGAACACAAAGAAGTTTCTCAGAAAGCTTCTTTCTCTTTGTTATCGGAGGATATTTCCTTTGACCCTATAGGCTTCAAAGGGATCCGAAATATCTGTTCTCAGTTCCACAGAAATAAGGCTAGCAAAGAGATCCCCGAAATACAGATGTAACTCTGTGAGTGGAAATCACACATCACAGAGCAGTTTCTTAGAAAGCTTCTTTCCAGATTTCATCTGAGAATATTTCCCTTTTCACCATAGCCCTCTATGGGCTTCCAAATATCACTTTGCCAATTCCACAAGAACTGTCTTAGCGAAAGGCTTCTCGAGGGGAAAGCTTTAACTCTTTGAGATGATTTCACAGAACACAAAGAAGTTTCTCAGAAAGCTTCTTTCTCTTTGTTATCGGAGGATATTTCCTTTGGCCCTATAATCTTCAAAGGGATCCGAAATATCTGTTCACAGATTACACAGAAATAAGGCTAGCAAAGAGATCCACGAAATACAGATGTAACTCTGTGAGATGAATTAACAGAACACTAAGCAGTTTCTCCGAAAGCTTCTTTCCAGATTTCATCTGAGGATATTTCCTTTTTCACCGTAGCCCTCTATGGGCTTCCAAATATCACTTTGCCAATTCCACAAGAACTGTGTTAGTGAAAGGCTTCCTGGGCGGAAAGCTGTATCTCTGTGAGATGATTTCACAGAACACAAAGAAGTTTCTCAGAAAGCTTCTTTCTCTTTCTTATCGGAGGATATTTCCTTTGACCCTGTAGTCTTCAAGGGATCCGAAATATCTGCTCTCATATTCCACAGAAATAAGGCTAGCAAAGAGATCCAAGAAATACAGATGTAACTCTGTGAGATGAATTAACAGAACACTAAGCAGGTTCTCAGAAAGCTTCTTTCCAGATTTCATCTGAGGATATTTCCTTTTACACCATAGCCTTCTATGGGCTTCCAAATATCACTTTGCCAATTCCACAAGAAGTGTCTGAGCGAAAGGCTTCTTGAGGGGAAAGCTGTAACTCTGTGAGATGATTTCACAGAACACAAAGAAGTTTCTCAGAAACCTTCTTTCTCTTTGTTATCGGAGGATATTTCCTTTGGCCCTATAGTCTTCAAAGGCATCCGAAATATCTGTTCTCAGATTCCACAGAAATAAGGCTAGCAAAGAGATCCACGAAATACAGATGTAACTCTGTGAGATGATTTAACCGGACAGTCAGCAGTTTCTCAGAAAGCTTCTTTCCAGATTTCATCTGAGGATATTTCCTTTTTCACCATAGCCCTCTACGGGCTTCGAAATATCACTTTGCCAATTCCACAAGAACTGTCTTAGTGAAAGGCTTCCTGAGGGGAAAGCTGTATCTCTGTGAGATGATTTCACAGAACACAAAGAAGTTTCTCAGAAAGCTTCTTTCTCTTTGTTATCGGAGGATATTTCCTTTGGCCCTGTAGTCTTCAAAGGGATCCGAAATATCTGTTCTCAGATTCCACAGAAATAAGGCTAGCAAAGAGATCCACGAAATACAGATGTAACTCTGTGAGATGAAATAACAGAACACTAAGCAGTTTCTCAGAAAGCTTCTTTCCAGATTTCATCTGAGGATATTTCCTTTTTCACCATAGCCCTCTAAGGGCTTCGAAATATCACTTTGCCAATTCCACAAGAACTGTCTTAGCGAAAGGCTTCTTGAGGGGAAAGCTGTAAATGTGTGAGATGATTTCACAGAACACAAAGTAGTTTCTAAGAAAACTTCTTTCTCTTTGTTATCGGAGGATATTTCCTTTGGCCCTATAGACTTCAAAGGGATCCGAAATAACTGTTCTCAGTTCCACAGAAATAAGGCTAGCAAATAGATCCCCGAAATACAGATGTAACTCTGTGAGTGGAAGTCACATATCACAGTGCAGTTTCTCAGAAAGCTTCTTTCCAGATTTCAAAAGAGGATATTTCCGTTTTCTCCGTAACCCTATGGGCTTCCAAATATCACTTTGCCAATTCCACAAGAACTGTCTTAGCGAAAGGCTTCCTGAGGGGAAATCTGTAACTCTGTGAGACGATTTCACAGAACACAAAGAAGTTTCTTAGAAAGATTCTTTCTCTTTGTTATCGGAGGATATTTCCTTTGGCCCTATATTCTTCAAAGGGATCCGAAATATCTGTTCTCAGATTCCACAGAAATAAGGCTAGCAAAGAGATCCACGAAATACAGATGTAACTCTGTGAGATGAATTAACAAAACACTAAGCAGTTTCTCACAAAGCTTCTTTCCAGATTTCATCTGAGGATATTTCCTTTTTCACCATAGCCCTCTATGGGCTTCCAAACATCACTTTGCCAATTCCACAAGAACTGTCTTAGCGAAAGACTTCTTGAGGGGAAAGCTGTAACTCTTTGAGATGATTTCACAGAACACAAAGAAATTTCTTAGAAAGCTTCTTTCTCTTTTTTATCGGAGGATAATTCCTTTGTCCCTATAGTCTTCAAAGGGATCCGAAATATCTGTTCTCAGATTCCACAGAAATAAGGCTAGCAAAGAGATCCACGAAATACAGATGTAACTCTCTGAGATGAATTAACAGAACACTAAGCAGTTTCTCAGAAAGCTTCTTTCCAGATTTCATCTGAGGATATTTCCTTTTTCACCATAGCCCTCTATGGGCTTCTAAATATCACTTTGCCAATTCCACAACAACTGTCTTAGTGAAAGGCTTCCTGAGGGGAAAGCTGTATCTCTGTGAGATGATTTCACAGAACACAAAGAAGTTTCTCAGAAAGCTTCTTTCTCTTTGTTATCGGAGGATATTTCCTTTGGCCCTATAGTCTTCAAAGGGATCCGAAATATCTGTTCACAGATTCCACAGAAATAAGGCTAGAAAAGAGATCCACGAAATACAGATGTAACTCTATGAGATGAATTAACAAAACACTAAGCAGTTTCTCAGAAAGCTTCTTTCCAGATTTCATCTGAGGATATTTCCTTTTTCACCATAGCCCTCTATGGGCTTCCAAATATCACTTTGCCAATTCCACAAGAACTGTCTTGGCGAAAGACTTCTTGAGGGGATAGCTGTAACTCTTTGAGATGATTTCACAGAACACAAAGAAATTTCTTAGAAAGCTTCTTTCTCTTTTTTATCGGAGGATAATTCCTTTGTCCCTATAGTCTTCAAAGGGATCCGAAATATCTGTTCTCAGATTCCACAGAAATAAGGCTAGCAAAGAGATCCACGAAATACAGATGTAACTCTCTGAGATGAATTAACAGAACACTAAGCAGTCTCTCAGAAAGCTTCTTTCCAGATTTCATCTGAGGATTTTTCCTTTTTCACCATAGTCCTCTATGGGCTTCTAAATATCACTTTGCCAATTCCACAACAACTGTCTTAGTGAAAGGCTTCCTGAGGGGAAAGCTGTATCTCTGTGAGATGATTTCACAGAACACAAAGAAGTTTCTCAGAAAGCTTCTTTCTCTTTGTTATCGGAGGATATTTCCTTTGGCCCTATTATCTTCAAAGGGATCCGAAATATCTGTTCACAGATTCCACAGAAATAAGGCTAGCAAAGAGATTCACGAAATACAGATGTAACTCTGTGAGATGAATTAACAAAACACTAAGCAGTTTCTCAGAAAGCTTCTTTCCAGATTTCATCTGAAGATTTTTCCTTTTTCACCATAGCCCTCTATGGGCTTCCAAATATCACTGTGCCAATTCTACAAGAACTGTCTTAGCGAAAGACTTCTTGAGGGAAAAGCTGTAACTCTTTGAGATGATTTCACAGAACACAAAGAAATTTCTCAGAAAGCTTCTTTCTCTTTGTTATCGGAGGATATTTCCTTTGGCCCTATAGTCTTCAAAGGGATCCGAAATATCTGTTCTCAGATTCCACAGAAATAAGGCTAGCAAAGAGATCCAGGAAATACAGAGGTAACTCTGTGAGATGAATTAACAGAACACTAAGCAGTTTCTCAGAAAGCTTCTTTCCAGATTTCATCTGAGGATATTTCCTTTTCCACCATCGCCCTCTATGGGCTTCCAAATATCACTTTGCCAATTCCACAAGAACTGTCTTAGCGAAAGGCTTCTTGAGGGGAAAGCTGTAACTCTGTGAGATGATTTCACAGAACACAAAGAAGTTTCTCAGAAAACTTCTTTCTCTTTGTTATCGGAGGATATTTCCTTTGGCCCTATAGGCTTCAAAGGGATCCGAAATATCTGTTCTCTGTTCCACAGAAATAAGGCTAGCAAAGAGATCCCCGAAATACAGATGTAACTCTGTGAGTGGAAGTCACATATCACAGAGCAGTTTCTCAGAAAGCTTCTTTCCAGATTTCATCTGAGGATATTTCCTTTTTCACCGTAGCCCTCTATGGGCTTCCAAATATCACTTTGCCAATTCCACAAGAACTGTCTTAGCGAAAGGCTTCTTGAGGGGAAAGCTGTAACTCTGTGAGATGATTTCACAGAACACAAAGAAGTTTCTCAGAAAGCTTCTTTCTCTTTGTTATCGGAGGATATTTCCTTTGGCTCTATAGTCTTCAAAGGGATCCGAAATATCTGTTCTCAGATTCCACAGAAATAAGGCTAGCAAAGAGATCCACGAAATACAGATGTAACTCTGTGAGATGATTTAACAGGACACTCAGCAGTTTCTCAGAAAGCTTCTTTCCAGATTTCATCTGAGGATATTTCCTTTTTCACCATAGCCCTATAAGGGAGTCGAAATATCACTTTGCCAATTCCACAAGAACTGTCTTAGCGAAAGGCTTCTCGAGGGGAAAGCTGTAATTCTGTGTGTAGATTTCACAGAACACAAAGAAGTTTCTCAGAAAACTTCTTTCTCTTTGTTATCGGGGGATATTCCCTTTGGCCCTATAGGCTTCAAAGGGATGCGAAATATCTGTTCTCAGTTCCACAGAAATAAGGCTAGCAAAGAGATCCCCGAAATACAGAAGTAACTCTCTGAGTGGAAGTCACATATCACAGAGCAGTTTCTCAGAAAGCTTCTTTTCAGATTTCATGTGACCATATTTCCTTTTTCACCATAGCCCTCTATGGGCTTCCTAATATCACTTTGCCAATTCCACAAGAACTGTCTTAGCGAAAGGCTTCTTGAGGGGAAAACTGTAACTCTTGGAGATGATTTCACAGAACACAAAGAAATTTCTCAGAAAGCTTCTTTCTCTTTGTTATCAGAGGATATTTCCTTTGGCCCTATAGTCTTCAAAGGGATCCGAAATATCTGTTCTCAGATTCCACAGAAATAAGGCTAGCAAAGAGATGCACGAAATACAGATGTAACTCTCTGAGATGAAATAACAGAACACTAAGCAGTTTCTCAGAAAGCTTCTTTCCAGATTTTATCTGAGGATTTTTCCTTTTTCACCATAGCCCTCTAGGGGTTCCAAATATCACTGTGCCATTTCTACAAGAACTGTCTTAGCGAAAGACTTCTTGAGGGGAAAGCTGTAACTCTTTGAGATGATTTCACAGAACACAAAGAAATTTCTCAGAAAGCTTCTTTCTCTTTGTTATCGGAGGATATTTCCTTTGGCTCTATAGTCTTCAAAGGGATCCGAAATATCTGTTCTCAGATTCCACAGAAATAAGGCTAGCAAAGAGATCCAGGAAATACAGAGGTAACTCTGTGAGATGAATTAACAGAACACTAAGCAGTTTCTCAGAAAGCTTCTTTCCAGATTTCATCTGAGGATATTTCCTTTTCCACCATCGCCCTCTATGGGCTTCCAAATATCACTTTGCCAATTCCACAAGAACTGTCTTAGCGAAAGGCTTCTTGAGGGGAAAGCTGTAACTCTGTGAGATGATTTCACAGAACACAAAGAAGTTTCTCAGAAAACTTCTTTCTCTTTGTTATCGCAGGATATTTCCTTTGGCCCTATAGGCTTCAAAGGGATCCGAAATATCTGTTCTCAGTTCCACAGAAATAAGGCTAGCAAAGAGATCCCCGAAATACAGATGTAACTCTGTGAGTGGAAGTCACATATCACAGAGCAGTTTCTCAGAAAGCTTCTTTCCAGATTTCATCTGAGGATATTTCCTTTTTCTCCGTAGCCCTATGGGCTTCCAAATATCACTTTGCCAATTCCACAAGAACTGTCTTAGCGAAAGGCTTCTTTAGGGGAAAGCTGTAACTCTGTGAGATGATTTCACAGAACACAAAGAAGTTTCTCAGAAAGCTTCTTTCTCTTTGTTATCGGAGGATATTTCCTTTGGCCCTATAGTCTTCAAAGGGATCCGAAATATCTGTTCTCAGATTCCACAGAAATAAGGCTAGCAAAGAGAACCACGAAATACAGATGTAACTCTGCGAGATGATTTAACAGGACACTCAGCAGTTTCTCAGAAAGCTTCTTTCCAGATTTCATCTGAGGATATTTCCTTTTCCACCATAGCCCTCTAATGGAGTCGAAATATCACTTTGCCAATTCCACAAGAACTGTCTTAGCGAAAGGCTTCTCGAGGGGAAAGCTGAAATTCTGTGTGTAGATTTCACAGAACACAAAGAAGTTTCTCAGAAAACTTCTTTCTCTTTGTTATCGGGGGATATTCCCTTTGGCCCTATAGGCTTCAAAGGGATGCGAAATATCTGTTCTCAGTTCCACAGAAATAAGGCTAGCAAAGAGATCCCCGAAATACAGAAGTAACTCTCTGAGTGGAAGTCACATATCACAGAGCAGTTTCTCAGAAAGCTTCTTCTCAGATTTCATGTGACCATATTTCCTTTTTCACCATAGCCCTCTATGGGCTTCTAAATATCACTTTGCCAATTCCACAAGAACTGTCTTAGCGAAAGGCTTCTTGAGGGGAAAACTGTAACTCTTGGAGATGATTTCACAGAACACAAAGAAATTTCTCAGATAGCTTCTTTCTCTTTGTTATCGGAGGATATTTCCTTTGGCCCTATAGTCTTCAAAGGGATCCGAAATATCTGTTCTCAGATTCCACAGAAATAAGGCTAGCAAAGAGATGCACGAAATACAGATGTAACTCTCTGAGATGAAATAACAGAACACTAAGCAGTTTCTCAGAAAGCTTCTTTCCAGATTTTATCTGAGTATATTTCCTTTTTCACCATTGCACTCTATAGGCTTCCAAATATCACTTTACCAATTCCACAAGAACTGTCTTAGCGAAAGGCTTCCTGAGGGGAAATCTGTAACTCTGTGAGACGATTTCACAGAACACAAAGAAGTTTCTTAGAAAGATTCTTTCTCTTTGTTATCGGAGGATATTTCCTTTGGCCCTATAGTCTTCAAAGGGATCCGAAATATCTGTTCTCAGATTCCACAGAAATAAGGCTAGCAGAGAGATCCACGAAATACAGATGTAACTCTGTGAGATGAATTAACAAAACACTAAGCAGTTTCTCAGAAAGCTTCTTTCCAGATTTCATCTGAGGATTTTTCCTTTTTCACCATAGCCCTCTATGGGCTTCCAAATATCACTTTGCCAATTCTACAAGAACTGTCTTAGCGAAAGACTTCTTGAGGGGAAAGCTGTAACTCTTTTAGATGATTTCACAGAACACAAAGAAATTTCTCAGAAATCTTCTTTCTCTTTGTTATCGGAGGATATTTCCTTTGGCCCTATAGTCTTCAAAGGGATCCGAAATATCTGTTCTCAGATTCCACAGAAATAAGGCTAGCAAAGAGATCCAGGAAATATAGAGGTAACTCTGTGAGATGAATTAACAGAACACTAAGCAGTTTCTCAGAAAGCTTCTTTCCAGATTTCATCTGAGGATATTTCCTTTTCCACCATCGCCCTCTATGGGCTTCCAAATATCACTTTGCCAATTCCACAAGAACTGTCTTAGCGAAAGGCTTCTTGAGGGGAAAGCTGTAACTCTGTGAGATGATTTAACAGAACACAAAGAAGTTTCTCAGAAAACTTCTTTCTCTTTGTTATCGGAGGATATTTCCTTTGGCCCTATAGGCTTCAAAGGGATCCGAAATATCTGTTCTCAGTTCCACAGAAATGAGGCTAGCAAAGAGACCCCCGAAATACAGATGTAACTCTGTGAGTGGAAATCACACATCACAGAGCAGTTTCTTAGAAAGCTTCTTTCCAGATTTCATCTGAGAATATTTCCCTTTTCACCATAGCCCTCTATGGGCTTCCAAATATCACTTTGCCAATTCCACAAGAACTGTCTTAGCGAAAGGCTTCTTGATTGGAAAGCTGTAACTCTGTGAGATGATTTCACAGAACACAAAGAAGTTTCTCAGAAAGCTTCTTTCTCTTTGTTATCGGAGGATATTTCCTTTGGCCCTATAATCTTCAAAGGGATCCGAAATATCTGTTCACAGATTACACAGAAATAAGGCTAGCAAAGAGATCCACGAAATACAGATGTAACTCTGTGAGATGAATTAACAGAACACTAAGCAGTTTCTCCGAAAGCTTCTTTCCAGATTTCATCTGAGGATATTTCCTTTTTCACCGTAGCCCTCTATGGGCTTCCAAATATCACTTTGCCAATTCCACAAGAACTGTGTTAGTGAAAGGCTTCCTAGACGGAAAGCTGTATCTCTGTGAGATGATTTCACAGAACACAAAGAAGTTTCTCAGAAAGCTTCTTTCTCTTTCTTATCGGAGGATATTTCCTTTGACCCTGTAGTCTTCAAAGGGATCCGAAATATCTGCTCTCAGATTCCACAGAAATAAGGCTAGCAAAGAGATCCACGAAATACAGATGTAACTCTGTGAGATGAATTAACAGAACACTAAGCAGGTTGTCAGAAAGCTTCTTTCCAGATTTCATCTGAGGATATTTCCTTTTACACCATAGCCCTCTATGGGCTTCCAAATATCACTTTGCCAATTCCACAAGAACTGTCTTAGCGAAAGGCTTCTTGAGGGAAAGCTGTAACTCTGTGAGATGATTTCACAGAACACAAAGAAGTTTCTCAGAAAGCTTCTTTCTCTTTGTTATCGGAGGATATTTCCTTTGGCCCTATAGTCTTCAAAGGGATCCGAAATATCTGTTCTCAGATTCCACAGAAATAAGGCTAGCAAAGAGATCCACGAAATACAGATGTAACTCTGTGAGAAGATTTAACCGGACACTCAGCAGTTTCTCAGAAAGCTTCTTTCCAGATTTCATCTGAGGATATTTCCTTTTTCACCATAGCCCTCTAAGGGCTTCGAAATATCACTTTGCCAATTCCACAAGAACTGTCTTAGCGAAAGACTTCTTGAGGGGAAAGCTGTAATTCTGTGTGTAGATTTCACAGAACACAAAGAAGTTTCTCAGAAAACATCTTTCTCTTTGTTATCGGGGGTATTCCCTTTGGCCCTATAGGCTTCAAAGGGATACGAAATATCTGTTCTCAGTTCCACAGAAATAAGGCTAGCAAAGAGATCCCCGAAATACAGAAGTAACTCTGTAAGTGGAAGTCACATATCACAGAGCAGTTTCTCAGAAAGATTCTTTCCAGATTTCATCTGAGGATATTTCCTTTTTCTCCGTAGCCCTATGGGCTTCCAAATATCACTTTGCCAATTCCACAAGAACTGTCTTAGCGAAAGGCTTCCTGAGGGGAAATCTGTAACTCTGTGAGATGATTTCACAGAACACAAAGAAGTTTCTTAGAAAGCTTCTTTCTCTTTGTTATCGGAGGATATTTCCTTTGGCCCTATAGGCTTCAAAGGGATCCGAAATATCTGTTCTCAGATTCCACAGAAATAAGGCTAGCAAAGAGATCCACGAAATACAGAGGTAACTCTGTGAGATGAATTAATAGAACACTAAGCAGTTTCTCAGAAAGCTTCTTCCCAGATTTCATCTGAGGATATTTCCTTTTTCACCATCGCCCTCTATGGGCTTCCAAATATCACTTTGCCAATTCCACAAGAACTGTCTTAGCGAAAGGCTCCTTGAGGGGAAAGCTGTAACTCTGTGAGATGATTTCACAGAACACAAAGAAGTTTCTCAGAAAGCTTCTTTCTCTTTGTTATCGGAGGATATTTCCGTTGGCCCTATACTCTTCAAAGGGATCTTAAATATCTGTCCTCTGATTCCACAGAAATAAGGCTAGCAAAGAGATCCACGAAATACCGATGTAACTCTGTGAGATGAAATAACAGAACACTAAGCAGTTTCTCAGAAAGCTTCTTTGCAGATTTCATGTGACCAAATTTCCTTTTTCAGGATAGCCCTCTATGGGCTTCCAAATATCACTTTGCCAATTCCACAAGAACTGTCTTAGCGAAAGGCTTCTTGAGGGGAAAACTGTAACTCTTTGAGATGATTTCACAGAACACAAAGAAATTTCTCAGAAAGCTTCTTTCTCTTTGTTATCGGAGGATATTTCCTTTGGCCCTATAGTCTTCAAAGGGATCCGAAATATCTGTTCTCAGATTCCACAGAAATAAGACTAGCAAAGAGATCCACGAAATACAGATGTAACTCTCTGAGATGAAATAACAGAACACCAAGCAGTTTCTCAGAAAGCTTCTTTCCAGATTTTATCTGAGTATATTTCCTTTTTCACCATCGCACTCTATAGGCTTCCAAATATCACTTTGCCAATTCCACAAGAACTGCCTTAGCGAAAGGCTTCCTGAGGGGAAAGCTGTAACTCTGTGAGATGATTTCACAGAACACAAAGAAGTTTCTCAGAAAGCTTCTTTCTCTTTGTTATCGGAGGATATTTCCTTTGACCCTATAGGCTTCAAAGGGATCCGAAATATCTGTTCTCAGTTCCACAGAAATAAGGCTAGCAAAGAGATCCCCGAAATACAGATGTAACTCTGTGAGTTGAAATCACACATCACAGAGCAGTTTCTTAGAAAGCTTCTTTCCAGATTTCATCTGAGAATATTTCCCTTTTCACCATAGCCCGCTATGGGCTTCCAAATATCACTTTGCCAATTCCACAAGAACTGTCTTAGCGAAAGGCTTCTCGAGGGGAAAGCTTTAACTCTTTGAGATGATTTCACAGAACACAAAGAAGTTTCTCAGAAAGCTTCTTTCTCTTTGTTATCGGAGGATATTTCCTTTGGCCCTATAATCTTCAAAGGGATCCGAAATATCTGTTCACAGATTACACAGAAATAAGGCTAGCAAAGAGATCCACGAAATACAGATGTAACTCTGTGAGATGAATTAACAGAACACTAAGCAGTTTCTCCGAAAGCTTCTTTCCAGATTTCATCTGAGGATATTTCCTTTTTCACCGTAGCCCTCTATGGGCTTCCAAATATCACTTTGCCAATTCCACAAGAACTGTGTTAGTGAAAGGCTTCCTGGGCGGAAAGCTGTATCTCTGTGAGATGATTTCACAGAACACAAAGAAATTTCTCAGAAAGCTTCTTTCTCTTTCTTATCGGAGGATATTTCCTTTGACCCTGTAGTCTTCAAGGGATCCGAAATATCTGCTCTCAGATTCCACAGAAATAAGGCTAGCAAAGAGATCCACGAAATACAGATGTAACTCTGTGAGATGAATTAACAGAACACTAAGCAGGTTCTCAGAAAGCTTCTTTCCAGATTTCATCTGAGGATATTTCCTTTTACACCATAGCCTTCTATGGGCTTCCAAATATCACTTTGCCAATTCCACAAGAAGTGTCTGAGCGAAAGGCTTCTTGAGGGGAAAGCTGTAACTCTGTGAGATGATTTCACAGAACACAAAGAAGTTTCTCAGAAACCTTCTTTCTCTTTGTTATCGGAGGATATTTCCTTTGGCCCTATAGTCTTCAAAGGCATCCGAAATATCTGTTCTCAGATTCCACAGAAATAAGGCTAGCAAAGAGATCCACGAAATACAGATGTAACTCTGTGAGATGATTTAACTGGACAGTCAGCAGTTTCTCAGAAAGCTTCTTTCCAGATTTCATCTGAGGATATTTCCTTTTTCACCATAGCCCTCTACGGGCTTCGAAATATCACTTTGCCAATTCCACAAGAACTGTCTTAGTGAAAGGCTTCCTGAGGGGAAAGCTGTATCTCTGTGAGATGATTTCACAGAAGACAAAGAAGTTTCTCAGAAAGCTTCTTTCTCTTTGTTATCGGAGGATATTTCCTTTGGCCCTGTAGTCTTCAAAGGGATCCGAAATATCTGTTCTCAGATTCCACAGAAATAAGGCTAGCAAAGAGATCCACGAAATACAGATGTAACTCTGTGAGATGAATTAACAGAACACTAAGCAGTTTCTCAGAAAGCTTCTTTCCAGATTTCATCTGAGGATATTTCCTTTTTCACCATAGCCCTCTAAGGGCTTCGAAATATCACTTTGCCAATTCCACAAGAACTGTCTTAGCGAAAGGCTTCTTGAGGGGAAAGCTGTAAATCTGTGAGATGATTTCACAGAACACAAAGTAGTTTCTAAGAAAACTTCTTTCTCTTTGTTATCGGAGGATATTTCCTTTGGCCCTATAGACTTCAAAGGGATCCGAAATAACTGTTCTCAGTTCCACAGAAATAAGGCTAGCAAATAGATCCCCGAAATACAGATGTAACTCTGTGAGTGGAAGTCACATATCACAGTGCAGTTTCTCAGAAAGCTTCTTTCCAGATTTCAAAAGAGGATATTTCCGTTTTCTCCGTAGCCCTATGGGCTTCCAAATATCACTTTGCCAATTCCACAAGAACTGTCTTAGCGAAAGGCTTCCTGAGGGGAAATCTGTAACTCTGTGAGACGATTTCACAGAACACAAAGAAGTTTCTTAGAAAGATTCTTTCTCTTTGTTATCGGAGGATATTTCCTTTGGCCCTATAGTCTTCAAAGGGATCCGAAATATCTGTTCTCAGATTCCACAGAAATAAGGCTAGCAAAGAGATCCACGAAATACAGATGTAACACTGTGAGATGAATTAACAAAACAATAAGCAGTTTCTCACAAAGCTTCTTTCCAGATTTCATCTGAGGATATTTCCTTTTTCACCATAGCCCTCTATGGGCTTCCAAACATCACTTTGCCAATTCCACAAGAACTGTCTTAGCGAAAGACTTCTTGAGGGGAAAGCTGTAACTCTTTGAGATGATTTCACAGAACACAAAGAAATTTCTTAGAAAGCTTCTTTCTCTTTTTTATCGGAGGATAATTCCTTTGTCCCTATAGTCTTCAAAGGGATCCGAAATATCTGTTCTCAGATTCCACAGAAATAAGGCTAGCAAAGAGATCCACGAAATACAGATGTAACTCTCTGAGATGAATTAACAGAACACTAAGCAGTTTCTCAGAAAGCTTCTTTCCAGATTTCATCTGAGGATATTTCCTTTTTCACCATAGCCCTCTATGGGCTTCTAAATATCACTTTGCCAATTCCACAACAACTGTCTTAGTGAAAGGCTTCCTGAGGGGAAAGCTGTATCTCTGTGAGATGATTTCACAGAACACAAAGAAGTTTCTCAGAAAGCTTCTTTCTCTTTGTTATCGGAGGATATTTCCTTTGGCCCTATAGTCTTCAAAGGGATCCGAAATATCTGTTCACAGATTCCACAGAAATAAGGCTAGCAAAGAGATCCACGAAATACAGATGTAACTCTGTGAGATGAATTAACAAAACACTAAGCAGTTTCTCAGAAAGCTTCTTTCCAGATTTCATCTGAGGATATTTCCTTTTTCACCATAGCCCTCTATGGGCTTCCAAATATCACTTTGCCAATTCCACAAGAACTGTCTTGGCGAAAGACTTCTTGAGGGGAAAGCTGTAACTCTTTGAGATGATTTCACAGAACACAAAGAAATTTCTCAGAAAGCTTCTTTCTCTTTGTTATCGGAGGATATTTCCTTTGGCCCTGTAGTCTTCAAAGGGATCCGAAATATCTGTTCTCAGATTCCACAGAAATAAGGCTAGCAAAGAGATCCACGAAATACAGATGTAACTCTGTGAGATGAATTAACAGAACACTAAGCAGTTTCTCAGAAAGCTTCTTTCCAGATTTCATCTGAGGATATTTCCTTTTTCACCATAGCCCTCTAAGGGCTTCGAAATATCACTTTTCCAATTCCACAAGAACTGTCTTAGCGAAAGACTTCTTGAGGGGATAGCTGTAACTCTTTGAGATGATTTCACAGAACACAAAGAAATTTCTTAGAAAGCTTCTTTCTCTTTTTTATCGGAGGATAATTCCTTTGTCCCTATAGTCTTCAAAGGGATCCGAAATATCTGTTCTCAGATTCCACAGAAATAAGGCTAGCAAAGAGATCCACGAAATACAGATGTAACTCTCTGAGATGAATTAACAGAACACTAAGCAGTCTCTCAGAAAGCTTCTTTCCAGATTTCATCTGAGGATATTTCCTTTTTCACCATAGCCCTCTATGGGCTTCTAAATATCACTTTGCCAATTCCACAACAACTGTCTTAGTGAAAGGCTTCCTGAGGGGAAAGCTGTATCTCTGTGAGATGATTTCACAGAACACAAAGAAGTTTCTCAGAAAGCTTCTTTCTCTTTGTTATCGGAGGATATTTCCTTTGGCCCTATTATCTTCAAAGGGATCCGAAATATCTGTTCACAGATTCCACAGAAATAAGGCTAGCAAAGAGATCCACGAAATACAGATGTAACTCTGTGAGATGAATTAACAAAACACTAAGCAGTTTCTCAGAAAGCTTCTTTCCAGATTTCATCTGAAGATTTTTCCTTTTTCACCATAGCCCTCTATGGGCTTCCAAATATCACTGTGCCAATTCTACAAGAACTGTCTTAGCGAAAGACTTCTTGAGGGAAAAGCTGTAACTCTTTGAGATGATTTCACAGAACACAAAGAAATTTCTCAGAAAGCTTCTTTCTCTTTGTTATCGGAGGATATTTCCTTTGGCCCTATAGTCTTCAAAGGGATCCGAAATATCTGTTCTCAGATTCCACAGAAATAAGGCTAGCAAAGAGATGCACGAAATACAGATGTAACTCTCTGAGATGAAATAACAGAACACTAAGCAGTTTCTCAGAAAGCTTCTTTCCAGATTTTATCTGAGGATTTTTCCTTTTTCACCATAGCCCTCTAGGGGTTCCAAATATCACTGTGCCATTTCTACAAGAACTGTCTTAGCGAAAGACTTCTTGAGGGGAAAGCTGTAACTCTTTGAGATGATTTCACAGAACACAAAGAAATTTCTCAGAAAGCTTCTTTCTCTTTGTTATCGGAGGATATTTCCTTTGGCTCTATAGTCTTCAAAGGGATCCGAAATATCTGTTCTCAGATTCCACAGAAATAAGGCTAGCAAAGAGATCCAGGAAATACAGAGGTAACTCTGTGAGATGAATTAACAGAACACTAAGCAGTTTCTCAGAAAGCTTCTTTCCAGATTTCATCTGAGGATATTTCCTTTTCCACCATCGCCCTCTATGGGCTTCCAAATATCACTTTGCCAATTCCACAAGAACTGTCTTAGCGAAAGGCTTCTTGAGGGGAAAGCTGTAACTCTGTGAGATGATTTCACAGAACACAAAGAAGTTTCTCAGAAAACTTCTTTCTCTTTGTTATCGGAGGATATTTCCTTTGGCCCTATAGGCTTCAAAGGGATCCGAAATATCTGTTCTCAGTTCCACAGAAATAAGGCTAGCAAAGAGATCCCCGAAATACAGATGTAACTCTGTGAGTGGAAGTCACATATCACAGAGCAGTTTCTCAGAAAGCTTCTTTCCAGATTTCATCTGAGGATATTTCCTTTTTCTCCGTAGCCCTATGGGCTTCCAAATATCACTTTGCCAATTCCACAAGAACTGTCTTAGCGAAAGGCTTCTTTAGGGGAAAGCTGTAACTCTGTGAGATGATTTCACAGAACACAAAGAATTTTCTCAGAAAGCTTCTTTCTCTTTGTTATCGGAGGATATTTCCTTTGGCCCTATAGTCTTCAAAGGGATCCGAAATATCTGTTCTCAGATTCCACAGAAATAAGGCTAGCAAAGAGATCCACGAAATACAGATGTAACTCTGCGAGATGATTTAACAGGACACTCAGCAGTTTCTCAGAAAGCTTCTTTCCAGATTTCATCTGAGGATATTTCCTTTTTCACCATAGCCCTCTAATGGAGTCGAAATATCACTTTGCCAATTCCACAAGAACTGTCTTAGCGAAAGGCTTCTCGAGGGGAAAGCTGAAATTCTGTGTGTAGATTTCACAGAACACAAAGAAGTTTCTCAGAAAACTTCTTTCTCTTTGTTATCGGGGGATATTCCCTTTGGCCCTATAGGCTTCAAAGGGATGCGAAATATCTGTTCTCAGTTCCACAGAAATAAGGCTAGCAAAGAGATCCCCGAAATACAGAAGTAACTCTCTGAGTGGAAGTCACATATCACAGAGCAGTTTCTCAGAAAGCTTCTTCTCAGATTTCATGTGACCATATTTCCTTTTTCACCATAGCCCTCTATGGGCTTCTAAATATCACTTTGCCAATTCCACAAGAACTGTCTTAGCGAAAGGCTTCTTGAGGGGAAAACTGTAACTCTTGGAGATGATTTCACAGAACACAAAGAAATTTCTCAGATAGCTTCTTTCTCTTTGTTATCGGAGAATATTTCCTTTGGCCCTATAGTCTTCAAAGGGATCCGAAATATCTGTTCTCAGATTCCACAGAAATAAGGCTAGCAAAGAGATGCACGAAATACAGATGTAACTCTCTGAGATGAAATAACAGAACACTAAGCAGTTTCTCAGAAAGCTTCTTTCCAGATTTTATCTGAGTATATTTCCTTTTTCACCATTGCACTCTATAGGCTTCCAAATATCACTTTACCAATTCCACAAGAACTGTCTTAGCGAAAGGCTTCCTGAGGGGAAATCTGTAACTCTGTGAGACGATTTCACAGAACACAAAGAAGTTTCTTAGAAAGATTCTTTCTCTTTGTTATCGGAGGATATTTCCTTTGGCCCTATAGTCTTCAAAGGGATCCGAAATATCTGTTCTCAGATTCCACAGAAATAAGGCTAGCAGAGAGATCCACGAAATACAGATGTAACTCTGTGAGATGAATTAACAAAACACTAAGCAGTTTCTCAGAAAGCTTCTTTCCAGATTTCATCTGAGGATTTTTCCTTTTTCACCATAGCCCTCTATGGGCTTCCAAATATCACTTTGCCAATTCTACAAGAACTGTCTTAGCGAAAGACTTCTTGAGGGGAAAGCTGTAACTCTTTTAGATGATTTCACAGAACACAAAGAAATTTCTCAGAAATCTTCTTTCTCTTTGTTATCGGAGGATATTTCCTTTGGCCCTATAGTCTTCAAAGGGATCCGAAATATCTGTTCTCAGATTCCACAGAAATAAGGCTAGCAAAGAGATCCAGGAAATATAGAGGTAACTCTGTGAGATGAATTAACAGAACACTAAGCAGTTTCTCAGAAAGCTTCTTTCCAGATTTCATCTGAGGATATTTCCTTTTCCACCATCGCCCTCTATGGGCTTCCAAATATCACTTTGCCAATTCCACAAGAACTGTCTTAGCGAAAGGCTTCTTGAGGGGAAAGCTGTAACTCTGTGAGATGATTTAACAGAACACAAAGAAGTTTCTCAGAAAACTTCTTTCTCTTTGTTATCGGAGGATATTTCCTTTGGCCCTATAGGCTTCAAAGGGATCCGAAATATCTGTTCTCAGTTCCACAGAAATGAGGCTAGCAAAGAGACCCCCGAAATACAGATGTAACTCTGTGAGTGGAAATCACACATCACAGAGCAGTTTCTTAGAAAGCTTCTTTCCAGATTTCATCTGAGAATATTTCCCTTTTCACCATAGCCCTCTATGGGCTTCCAAATATCACTTTGCCAATTCCACAAGAACTGTCATAGCGAAAGGCTTCTTGATTGGAAAGCTGTAACTCTGTGAGATGATTTCACAGAACACAAAGAAGTTTCTCAGAAAGCTTCTTTCTCTTTGTTATCGGAGGATATTTCCTTTGGCCCTATAATCTTCAAAGGGATCCGAAATATCTGTTCACAGATTACACAGAAATAAGGCTAGCAAAGAGATCCACGAAATACAGATGTAACTCTGTGAGATGAATTAACAGAACACTAAGCAGTTTCTCCGAAAGCTTCTTTCCAGATTTCATCTGAGGATATTTCCTTTTTCACCGTAGCCCTCTATGGGCTTCCAAATATCACTTTGCCAATTCCACAAGAACTGTGTTAGTGAAAGGCTTCCTAGACGGAAAGCTGTATCTCTGTGAGATGATTTCACAGAACACAAAGAAGTTTCTCAGAAAGCTTCTTTCTCTTTCTTATCGGAGGATATTTCCTTTGACCCTGTAGTCTTCAAAGGGATCCGAAATATCTGCTCTCAGATTCCACAGAAATAAGGCTAGCAAAGAGATCCACGAAATACAGATGTAACTCTGTGAGATGAATTAACAGAACACTAAGCAGGTTGTCAGAAAGCTTCTTTCCAGATTTCATCTGAGGATATTTCCTTTTACACCATAGCCCTCTATGGGCTTCCAAATATCACTTTGCCAATTCCACAAGAACTGTCTTAGCGAAAGGCTTCTTGAGGGAAAGCTGTAACTCTGTGAGATGATTTCACAGAACACAAAGAAGTTTCTCAGAAAGCTTCTTTCTCTTTGTTATCGGAGGATATTTCCTTTGGCCCTATAGTCTTCAAAGGGATCCGAAATATCTGTTCTCAGATTCCACAGAAATAAGGCTAGCAAAGAGATCCACGAAATACAGATGTAACTCTGTGAGAAGATTTAACCGGACACTCAGCAGTTTCTCAGAAAGCTTCTTTCCAGATTTCATCTGAGGATATTTCCTTTTTCACCATAGCCCTCTAAGGGCTTCGAAATATCACTTTGCCAATTCCACAAGAACTGTCTTAGCGAAAGACTTCTTGAGGGGAAAGCTGTAATTCTGTGTGTAGATTTCACAGAACACAAAGAAGTTTCTCAGAAAACATCTTTCTCTTTGTTATCGGGGGTATTCCCTTTGGCCCTATAGGCTTCAAAGGGATACGAAATATCTGTTCTCAGTTCCACAGAAATAAGGCTAGCAAAGAGATCCCCGAAATACAGAAGTAACTCTGTAAGTGGAAGTCACATATCACAGAGCAGTTTCTCAGAAAGATTCTTTCCAGATTTCATCTGAGGATATTTCCTTTTTCTCCGTAGCCCTATGGGCTTCCAAATATCACTTTGCCAATTCCACAAGAACTGTCTTAGCGAAAGGCTTCCTGAGGGGAAATCTGTAACTCTGTGAGATGATTTCACAGAACACAAAGAAGTTTCTTAGAAAGCTTCTTTCTCTTTGTTATCGGAGGATATTTCCTTTGGCCCTATAGTCTTCAAAGGGATCCGAAATATCTGTTCTCAGATTCCACAGAAATAAGGCTAGCAAAGAGATCCACGAAATACAGAGGTAACTCTGTGAGATGAATTAATAGAACACTAAGCAGTTTCTCAGAAAGCTTCTTCCCAGATTTCATCTGAGGATATTTCCTTTTTCACCATCGCCCTCTATGGGCTTCCAAATATCACTTTGCCAATTCCACAAGAACTGTCTTAGCGAAAGGCTCCTTGAGGGGAAAGCTGTAACTCTGTGAGATGATTTCACAGAACACAAAGAAGTTTCTCAGAAAGCTTCTTTCTCTTTGTTATCGGAGGATATTTCCTTTGGCCCTATACTCTTCAAAGGGATCTTAAATATCTGTCCTCTGATTCCACAGAAATAAGGCTAGCAAAGAGATCCACGAAATACCGATGTAACTCTGTGAGATGAAATAACAGAACACTAAGCAGTTTCTCAGAAAGCTTCTTTGCAGATTTCATGTGACCAAATTTCCTTTTTCAGGATAGCCCTCTATGGGCTTCCAAATATCACTTTGCCAATTCCACAAGAACTGTCTTAGCGAAAGGCTTCTTGAGGGGAAAACTGTAACTCTTTGAGATGATTTCACAGAACACAAAGAAATTTCTCAGAAAGCTTCTTTCTCTTTGTTATCGGAGGATATTTCCTTTGGCCCTACAGTCTTCAAAGGGATCCGAAATATCTGTTCTCAGATTCCACAGAAATAAGACTAGCAAAGAGATCCACGAAATACAGATGTAACTCTCTGAGATGAAATAACAGAACACCAAGCAGTTTCTCAGAAAGCTTCTTTCCAGATTTTATCTGAGTATATTTCCTTTTTCACCATCGCACTCTATAGGCTTCCAAATATCACTTTGCCAATTCCACAAGAACTGTCTTAGCGAAAGGCTTCCTGAGGGGAAAGCTGTAACTCTGTGAGATGATTTCACAGAACACAAAGAAGTTTCTCAGAAAGCTTCTTTCTCTTTGTTATCGGAGGATATTTCCTTTGGCCCTATAGTCTTCAAAGGCATCCGAAACATCTGTTTTCAGATTGCACAGAAATAAGGCTAGCAAATAGATCCACGAAATACCGATGTAACTCTGTGAGTGGAAATCACACATCACAGAGCAGTTTCTTAGAAAGCTTCTTTCCAGATTTCATCTGAGAATATTTCCCTTTTCACCATAGCCCTCTATGGGCTTCCAAATATCACTTTGCCAATTCCACAAGAACTGTCTTAGCGAAAGGCTTCTCGAGGGGAAAGCTTTAACTCTTTGAGATGATTTCACAGAACACAAAGAAGTTTCTCAGAAAGCTTCTTTCTCTTTGTTATCGGAGGATATTTCCTTTGGCCCTATAATCTTCAAAGGGATCCGAAATATCTGTTCACAGATTACACAGAAATAAGGCTAGCAAAGAGATCCACGAAATACAGATGTAACTCTGTGAGATGAATTAACAGAACACTAAGCAGTTTCTCCGAAAGCTTCTTTCCAGATTTCATCTGAGGATGTTTCCTTTTTCACCGTAGCCCTCTATGGGCTTCCAAATATCACTTTGCCAATTCCACAAGAACTGTGTTAGTGAAAGGCTTCCTGGGCGGAAAGCTGTATCTCTGTGAGATGATTTCACAGAACACAAAGAAGTTTCTCAGAAAGCTTCTTTCTCTTTCTTATCGGAGGATATTTCCTTTGACCCTGTAGTCTTCAAAGGGATCCGAAATATCTGCTCTCAGATTCCACAGAAATAAGGCTAGCAAAGAGATCCACGAAATACAGATGTAACTCTGTGAGATGAATTAACAGAACACTAAGCAGGTTGTCACAAAGCTTCTTTCCAGATTTCATCTGAGGATATTTCCTTTTACACCATAGCCCTCTATGGGCTTCCAAATATCACTTTGCCAATTCCACAAGAACTGTCTTAGCGAAAGGCTTCTTGAGGAGAAAGCTGTAACTCTGTGAGATGATTTCACAGAACACAAAGAAGTTTCTCAGAAAGCTTCTTTCTCTTTGTTATCGGAGGATATTTCCTTTGGCCCTATAGTCTTCAAAGGGATCCGAAATATCTGTTCTCAGATTCCACAGAAATAAGGATAGCAAAGAGATCCACGAAATACAGAGGTAACTCTGTGAGATGAATTAACAGAACACTAAGCAGGTTGTCAGAAAGCTTCTTTCCAGATTTCATCTGAGGATATTTCCTTTTACACCATAGCCCTCTATGGGCTTCCAAATATCACTTTGCCAATTCCACAAGAACTGTCTTATCGAAAGGCTTCTTGAGGGGAAAGCTGTAACTCTGTGAGATGATTTCACAGAACATAAAGAAGTTTCTCAGAAAGCTTCTTTCTCTTTGTTATCGGAGGATATTTCCTTTGGCCCTATAGTCTTCAAAGGGATCCGAAGTATCTGTTCTCAGATTCCACAGAAATAAGGCTAGCAAAGAGATCCACGAAATACAGATGTAACTCTGTGAGATGATTTAACCGGACACTCAGCAGTTTCTCAGAAAGCTTCTTTCCAGATTTCATCTGAGGATATTTCCTTTTTCACCATAGCCCTCTAAGGGCTTCGAAATATCACTTTGCCAATTCCACAAGAACTGTCTTAGCGAAAGACTTCTTGAGGGGAAAGCTGTAATTCTGTGTGTAGATTTCACAGAACACAAAGAAGTTTCTCAGAAAACATCTTTCTCTTTGTTATCGTGGGTATTCCCTTTGGCCCTATAGGCTTCAAAGGGATACTAAATATCTGTTCTCAGTTCCACAGAAATAAGTCTAGCAAAGAGATCCCCGAAATACAGAAGTAACTCTGTAAGTGGAAGTCACATATCACAGAGCAGTTTCTCAGAAAGATTCTTTCCAGATTTCATCTGAGGATATTTCCTTTTTCTCCGTAGCCCTATGGGCTTCCAAATATCACTTTGCCAATTCCACAAGAACTGTCTTAGCGAAAGGCTTCCTGAGGGGAAATCTGTAACTCTGTGAGATGATTTCACAGAACACAAAGAAGTTTCTTAGAAAGCTTCTTTCTCTTTGTTATCGGAGGATATTTCCTTTGGCCCTATAGTCTTCAAAGGGATCCGAAATATCTGTTCTCAGATTCCACAGAAATAAGGCTAGCAAAGAGATCCACGAAATACAGAGGTAACTCTGTGAGATGAATTAATAGAACACTAAGCAGTTTCTCAGAAAGCTTCTTCCCAGATTTCGTCTGAGGATATTTCCTTTTTCACCATCGCCCTCTATGGGCTTCCAAATATCACCTTGCCAATTCCACAAGAACTGTCTTAGCGAAAGGCTCCTTGAGGGGAAAGCTGTAACTCTGTGAGATGATTTCACAGAACACAAAGAAGTTTCTCAGAAAGCTTCTTTCTCTTTGTTATCGGAGGATATTTCCTTTGGCCCTATACTCTTCAAAGGGATCTTAAATATCTGTCCTCTGATTCCACAGAAATAAGGCTAGCAAAGAGATCCACGAAATACCGATGTAACTCTGTGAGATGAAATAACAGAACACTAAGCAGTTTCTCAGAAAGCTTCTTTGCAGATTTCATGTGACCAAATTTCCTTTTTCAGGATAGCCCTCTATGGGCTTCCAAATATCACTTTGCCAATTCCACAAGAACTGTCTTAGCGAAAGGCTTCTTGAGGGGAAAACTGTAACTCTTTGAGATGATTTCACAGAACACAAAGAAATTTCTCAGAAAGCTTCTTTCTCTTTGTTATCGGAGGATATTTCCTTTGGCCCTATAGTCTTCAAAGGGATCCGAAATATCTGTTCTCAGATTCCACAGAAATAAGACTAGCAAAGAGATCCACGAAATACAGATGTAACTCTCTGAGATGAAATAACAGAACACCAAGCAGTTTCTCAGAAAGCTTCTTTCCAGATTTTATCTGAGTATATTTCCTTTTTCACCATCGCACTCTATAGGCTTCCAAATATCACTTTGCCAATTCCACAAGAACTGCCTTAGCGAAAGGCTTCCTGAGGGGAAAGCTGTAACTCTGTGAGATGATTTCACAGAACACAAAGAAGTTTCTCAGAAAGCTTCTTTCTCTTTGTTATCGGAGGATATTTCCTTTGACCCTATAGGCTTCAAAGGGATCCGAAATATCTGTTCTCAGTTCCACAGAAATAAGGCTAGCAAAGAGATCCCCGAAATACAGATGTAACTCTGTGAGTGGAAATCACACATCACAGAGCAGTTTCTTAGAAAGCTTCTTTCCAGATTTCATCTGAGAATATTTCCCTTTTCACCATAGCCCTCTATGGGCTTCCAAATATCACTTTGCCAATTCCACAAGAACTGTCTTAGCGAAAGGCTTCTCGAGGGGAAAGCTTTAACTCTTTGAGATGATTTCACAGAACACAAAGAAGTTTCTCAGAAAGCTTCTTTCTCTTTGTTATCGGAGGATATTTCCTTTGGCCCTATAATCTTCAAAGGGATCCGAAATATCTGTTCACAGATTACACAGAAATAAGGCTAGCAAAGAGATCCACGAAATACAGATGTAACTCTGTGAGATGAATTAACAGAACACTAAGCAGTTTCTCCGAAAGCTTCTTTCCAGATTTCATCTGAGGATATTTCCTTTTTCACCGTAGCCCTCTATGGGCTTCCAAATATCACTTTGCCAATTCCACAAGAACTGTGTTAGTGAAAGGCTTCCTGGGCGGAAAGCTGTATCTCTGTGAGATGATTTCACAGAACACAAAGAAATTTCTCAGAAAGCTTCTTTCTCTTTCTTATCGGAGGATATTTCCTTTGACCCTGTAGTCTTCAAGGGATCCGAAATATCTGCTCTCAGATTCCACAGAAATAAGGCTAGCAAAGAGATCCACGAAATACAGATGTAACTCTGTGAGATGAATTAACAGAACACTAAGCAGGTTCTCAGAAAGCTTCTTTCCAGATTTCATCTGAGGATATTTCCTTTTACACCATAGCCTTCTATGGGCTTCCAAATATCACTTTGCCAATTCCACAAGAAGTGTCTGAGCGAAAGGCTTCTTGAGGGGAAAGCTGTAACTCTGTGAGATGATTTCACAGAACACAAAGAAGTTTCTCAGAAACCTTCTTTCTCTTTGTTATCGGAGGATATTTCCTTTGGCCCTATAGTCTTCAAAGGCATCCGAAATATCTGTTCTCAGATTCCACAGAAATAAGGCTAGCAAAGAGATCCACGAAATACAGATGTAACTCTGTGAGATGATTTAACTGGACAGTCAGCAGTTTCTCAGAAAGCTTCTTTCCAGATTTCATCTGAGGATATTTCCTTTTTCACCATAGCCCTCTACGGGCTTCGAAATATCACTTTGCCAATTCCACAAGAACTGTCTTAGTGAAAGGCTTCCTGAGGGGAAAGCTGTATCTCTGTGAGATGATTTCACAGAAGACAAAGAAGTTTCTCAGAAAGCTTCTTTCTCTTTGTTATCGGAGGATATTTCCTTTGGCCCTGTAGTCTTCAAAGGGATCCGAAATATCTGTTCTCAGATTCCACAGAAATAAGGCTAGCAAAGAGATCCACGAAATACAGATGTAACTCTGTGAGATGAATTAACAGAACACTAAGCAGTTTCTCAGAAAGCTTCTTTCCAGATTTCATCTGAGGATATTTCCTTTTTCACCATAGCCCTCTAAGGGCTTCGAAATATCACTTTGCCAATTCCACAAGAACTGTCTTAGCGAAAGGCTTCTTGAGGGGAAAGCTGTAAATCTGTGAGATGATTTCACAGAACACAAAGTAGTTTCTAAGAAAACTTCTTTCTCTTTGTTATCGGAGGATATTTCCTTTGGCCCTATAGACTTCAAAGGGATCCGAAATAACTGTTCTCAGTTCCACAGAAATAAGGCTAGCAAATAGATCCCCGAAATACAGATGTAACTCTGTGAGTGGAAGTCACATATCACAGTGCAGTTTCTCAGAAAGCTTCTTTCCAGATTTCAAAAGAGGATATTTCCGTTTTCTCCGTAGCCCTATGGGCTTCCAAATATCACTTTGCCAATTCCACAAGAACTGTCTTAGCGAAAGGCTTCCTGAGGGGAAATCTGTAACTCTGTGAGACGATTTCACAGAACACAAAGAAGTTTCTTAGAAAGATTCTTTCTCTTTGTTATCGGAGGATATTTCCTTTGGCCCTATAGTCTTCAAAGGGATCCGAAATATCTGTTCTCAGATTCCACAGAAATAAGGCTAGCAAAGAGATCCACGAAATACAGATGTAACACTGTGAGATGAATTAACAAAACAATAAGCAGTTTCTCACAAAGCTTCTTTCCAGATTTCATCTGAGGATATTTCCTTTTTCACCATAGCCCTCTATGGGCTTCCAAACATCACTTTGCCAATTCCACAAGAACTGTCTTAGCGAAAGACTTCTTGAGGGGAAAGCTGTAACTCTTTGAGATGATTTCACAGAACACAAAGAAATTTCTTAGAAAGCTTCTTTCTCTTTTTTATCGGAGGATAATTCCTTTGTCCCTATAGTCTTCAAAGGGATCCGAAATATCTGTTCTCAGATTCCACAGAAATAAGGCTAGCAAAGAGATCCACGAAATACAGATGTAACTCTCTGAGATGAATTAACAGAACACTAAGCAGTTTCTCAGAAAGCTTCTTTCCAGATTTCATCTGAGGATATTTCCTTTTTCACCATAGCCCTCTATGGGCTTCTAAATATCACTTTGCCAATTCCACAACAACTGTCTTAGTGAAAGGCTTCCTGAGGGGAAAGCTGTATCTCTGTGAGATGATTTCACAGAACACAAAGAAGTTTCTCAGAAAGCTTCTTTCTCTTTGTTATCGGAGGATATTTCCTTTGGCCCTATAGTCTTCAAAGGGATCCGAAATATCTGTTCACAGATTCCACAGAAATAAGGCTAGCAAAGAGATCCACGAAATACAGATGTAACTCTGTGAGATGAATTAACAAAACACTAAGCAGTTTCTCAGAAAGCTTCTTTCCAGATTTCATCTGAGGATATTTCCTTTTTCACCATAGCCCTCTATGGGCTTCCAAATATCACTTTGCCAATTCCACAAGAACTGTCTTGGCGAAAGACTTCTTGAGGGGAAAGCTGTAACTCTTTGAGATGATTTCACAGAACACAAAGAAATTTCTCAGAAAGCTTCTTTCTCTTTGTTATCGGAGGATATTTCCTTTGGCCCTGTAGTCTTCAAAGGGATCCGAAATATCTGTTCTCAGATTCCACAGAAATAAGGCTAGCAAAGAGATCCACGAAATACAGATGTAACTCTGTGAGATGAATTAACAGAACACTAAGCAGTTTCTCAGAAAGCTTCTTTCCAGATTTCATCTGAGGATATTTCCTTTTTCACCATAGCCCTCTAAGGGCTTCGAAATATCACTTTTCCAATTCCACAAGAACTGTCTTAGCGAAAGACTTCTTGAGGGGATAGCTGTAACTCTTTGAGATGATTTCACAGAACACAAAGAAATTTCTTAGAAAGCTTCTTTCTCTTTTTTATCGGAGGATAATTCCTTTGTCCCTATAGTCTTCAAAGGGATCCGAAATATCTGTTCTCAGATTCCACAGAAATAAGGCTAGCAAAGAGATCCACGAAATACAGATGTAACTCTCTGAGATGAATTAACAGAACACTAAGCAGTCTCTCAGAAAGCTTCTTTCCAGATTTCATCTGAGGATATTTCCTTTTTCACCATAGCCCTCTATGGGCTTCTAAATATCACTTTGCCAATTCCACAACAACTGTCTTAGTGAAAGGCTTCCTGAGGGGAAAGCTGTATCTCTGTGAGATGATTTCACAGAACACAAAGAAGTTTCTCAGAAAGCTTCTTTCTCTTTGTTATCGGAGGATATTTCCTTTGGCCCTATTATCTTCAAAGGGATCCGAAATATCTGTTCACAGATTCCACAGAAATAAGGCTAGCAAAGAGATCCACGAAATACAGATGTAACTCTGTGAGATGAATTAACAAAACACTAAGCAGTTTCTCAGAAAGCTTCTTTCCAGATTTCATCTGAAGATTTTTCCTTTTTCACCATAGCCCTCTATGGGCTTCCAAATATCACTGTGCCAATTCTACAAGAACTGTCTTAGCGAAAGACTTCTTGAGGGAAAAGCTGTAACTCTTTGAGATGATTTCACAGAACACAAAGAAATTTCTCAGAAAGCTTCTTTCTCTTTGTTATCGGAGGATATTTCCTTTGGCCCTATAGTCTTCAAAGGGATCCGAAATATCTGTTCTCAGATTCCACAGAAATAAGGCTAGCAAAGAGATCCAGGAAATACAGAGGTAACTCTGTGAGATGAATTAACAGAACACTAAGCAGTTTCTCAGAAAGCTTCTTTCCAGATTTCATCTGAGGATATTTCCTTTTCCACCATCGCCCTCTATGGGCTTCCAAATATCACTTTGCCAATTCCACAAGAACTGTCTTAGCGAAAGGCTTCTTGAGGGGAAAGCTGTAACTCTGTGAGATGATTTCACAGAACACAAAGAAGTTTCTCAGAAAACTTCTTTCTCTTTGTTATCGGAGGATATTTCCTTTGGCCCTATAGGCTTCAAAGGGATCCGAAATATCTGTTCTCTGTTCCACAGAAATAAGGCTAGCAAAGAGATCCCCGAAATACAGATGTAACTCTGTGAGTGGAAGTCACATATCACAGAGCAGTTTCTCAGAAAGCTTCTTTCCAGATTTCATCTGAGGATATTTCCTTTTTCTCCGTAGCCCTATGGGCTTCCAAATATCACTTTGCCAATTCCACAAGAACTGTCTTAGCGAAAGGCTTCTTGAGGGGAAAGCTGTAACTCTGTGAGATGATTTCACAGAACACAAAGAAGTTTCTCAGAAAGCTTCTTTCTCTTTGTTATCGGAGGATATTTCCTTTGGCTCTATAGTCTTCAAAGGGATCCGAAATATCTGTTCTCAGATTCCACAGAAATAAGGCTAGCAAAGAGATCCTCGAAATACAGATGTAACTCTGTGAGATGATTTAACAGGACACTCAGCAGTTTCTCAGATAGCTTCTTTCCAGATTTCATCTGAGGATATTTCCTTTTTCACCATAGCCCTCTAAGGGAGTCGAAATATCACTTTGCCAATTCCACAATAACTGTCTTAGCGAAAGGCTTCTCGAGGGGAAAGCTGTAATTCTGTGTGTAGATTTCACAGAACACAAAGAAGTTTCTCAGAAAACTTCTTTCTCTTTGTTATCGGGGGATATTCCCTTTGGCCCTATAGGCTTCAAAGGGATGCGAAATATCTGTTCTCAGTTCCACAGAAATAAGGCTAGCAAAGAGATCCCCGAAATACAGAAGTAACTCTCTGAGTGGAAGTCACATATCACAGAGCAGTTTCTCAGAAAGCTTCTTTTCAGATTTCATGTGACCATATTTCCTTTTTCACCATAGCCCTCTATGGGCTTCCTAATATCACTTTGCCAATTCCACAAGAACTGTCTTAGCGAAAGGCTTCTTGAGGGGAAAACTGTAACTCTTGGAGATGATTTCACAGAACACAAAGAAATTTCTCAGAAAGCTTCTTTCTCTTTGTTATCAGAGGATATTTCCTTTGGCCCTATAGTCTTCAAAGGGATCCGAAATATCTGTTCTCAGATTCCACAGAAATAAGGCTAGCAAAGAGATGCACGAAATACAGATGTAACTCTCTGAGATGAAATAACAGAACACTAAGCAGTTTCTCAGAAAGCTTCTTTCCAGATTTTATCTGAGGATTTTTCCTTTTTCACCATAGCCCTCTAGGGGTTCCAAATATCACTGTGCCATTTCTACAAGAACTGTCTTAGCGAAAGACTTCTTGAGGGGAAAGCTGTAACTCTTTGAGATGATTTCACAGAACACAAAGAAATTTCTCAGAAAGCTTCTTTCTCTTTGTTATCGGAGGATATTTCCTTTGGCTCTATAGTCTTCAAAGGGATCCGAAATATCTGTTCTCAGATTCCACAGAAATAAGGCTAGCAAAGAGATCCAGGAAATACAGAGGTAACTCTGTGAGATGAATTAACAGAACACTAAGCAGTTTCTCAGAAAGCTTCTTTCCAGATTTCATCTGAGGATATTTCCTTTTCCACCATCGCCCTCTATGGGCTTCCAAATATCACTTTGCCAATTCCACAAGAACTGTCTTAGCGAAAGGCTTCTTGAGGGGAAAGCTGTAACTCTGTGAGATGATTTCACAGAACACAAAGAAGTTTCTCAGAAAACTTCTTTCTCTTTGTTATCGGAGGATATTTCCTTTGGCCCTATAGGCTTCAAAGGGATCCGAAATATCTGTTCTCAGTTCCACAGAAATAAGGCTAGCAAAGAGATCCCCGAAATACAGATGTAACTCTGTGAGTGGAAGTCACATATCACAGAGCAGTTTCTCAGAAAGCTTCTTTCCAGATTTCATCTGAGGATATTTCCTTTTTCTCCGTAGCCCTATGGGCTTCCAAATATCACTTTGCCAATTCCACAAGAACTGTCTTAGCGAAAGGCTTCTTTAGGGGAAAGCTGTAACTCTGTGAGATGCTTTCACAGAACACAAAGAATTTTCTCAGAAAGCTTCTTTCTCTTTGTTATCGGAGGATATTTCCTTTGGCCCTATAGTCTTCAAAGGGATCCGAAATATCTGTTCTCAGATTCCACAGAAATAAGGCTAGCAAAGAGATCCACGAAATACAGATGTAACTCTGTGAGATGATTTAACAGGACACTCAGCAGTTTCTCAGAAAGCTTCTTTCCAGATTTCATCTGAGGATATTTCCTTTTTCACCATAGCCCTCTAATGGAGTCGAAATATCACTTTGCCAATTCCACAAGAACTGTCTTAGCGAAAGGCTTCTCGAGGGGAAAGCTGAAATTCTGTGTGTAGATTTCACAGAACACAAAGAAGTTTCTCAGAAAACTTCTTTCTCTTTGTTATCGGGGGATATTCCCTTTGGCCCTATAGGCTTCAAAGGGATGCGAAATATCTGTTCTCAGTTCCACAGAAATAAGGCTAGCAAAGAGATCCCCGAAATACAGAAGTAACTCTCTGAGTGGAAGTCACATATCACAGAGCAGTTTCTCAGAAAGCTTCTTCTCAGATTTCATGTGACCATATTTCCTTTTTCACCATAGCCCTCTATGGGCTTCTAAATATCACTTTGCCAATTCCACAAGAACTGTCTTAGCGAAAGGCTTCTTGAGGGGAAAACTGTAACTCTTGGAGATGATTTCACAGAACACAAAGAAATTTCTCAGAAAGCTTCTTTCTCTTTGTTATCGGAGGATATTTCCTTTGGCCCTATAGTCTTCAAAGGGATCCGAAATATCTGTTCTCAGATTCCACAGAAATAAGGCTAGCAAAGAGATGCACGAAATACAGATGTAACTCTCTGAGATGAAATAACAGAACACTAAGCAGTTTCTCAGAAAGCTTCTTTCCAGATTTCATCTGAGGATTTTTCCTTTTTCACCATAGCCCTCTATGGGCTTCCAAATATCACTTTGCCAATTCTACAAGAACTGTCTTAGCGAAAGACTTCTTGAGGGGAAAGCTGTAACTCTTTGAGATGATTTCACAGAACACAAAGAAATTTCTCAGAAAGCTTCTTTCTCTTTGTTATCGGAGGATATTTCCTTTGGCCCTATAGTCTTCAAAGGGATCCGAAATATCTGTTCTCAGATTCCACAGAAATAAGGCTAGCAAAGAGATCCAGGAAATATAGAGGTAACTCTGTGAGATGAATTAACAGAACACTAAGCAGTTTCTCAGAAAGCTTCTTTCCAGATTTCATCTGAGGATATTTCCTTTTCCACCATCGCCCTCTATGGGCTTCCAAATATCACTTTGCCAATTCCACAAGAACTGTCTTAGCGAAAGGCTTCTTGAGGGGAAAGCTGTAACTCTGTGAGATGATTTAACAGAACACAAAGAAGTTTCTCAGAAAACTTCTTTCTCTTTGTTATCGGAGGATATTTCCTTTGGCCCTATAGGCTTCAAAGGGATCCGAAATATCTGTTCTCAGTTCCACAGAAATAAGGCTAGCAAAGAGACCCCCGAAATACAGATGTAACTCTGTGAGTGGAAGTCACATATCACAGAGCAGTTTCTCAGAAAGCTTCTTTCCAGATTTCATCTGAGGATATTTCCTTTTTCTCCGTAGCCCTATGTGCTTCCAAATATCACTTTACCAATTCCACAAGAACAGTCTTAGTGAAAGGCTTCTTGAGGGGAAAGCTGTAACTCTGTGAGATGATTTCAGAGAACACAAAGAAGTTTCTCAGAAAGCTTCTTTCTCTTTGTTATCGGAGGATATTTCCTTTGGCCCTATATTCTTCAAAGGGATCTGAAATATCTGTTCTCAGTTCAACAGAAATAAGGCTAGCAAAGAGATCCACGAAATACCGATGTAACTCTGTGAGTGGAAGTCACATATCACAGAGCAGTTTCTCAGAAAGCTTCTGTCCAGATTTCATCTGAGGATATTTCCTTTTTCACCATAGCCCTCTATGGGATTCCAAATATCACATTGCAATTCCACAAGAACTGTCTTAGCGAAAGTTTTCCTGAGGGGAAAGCCGTAACTCTGTGAGATGATTACACAGAACACAAAGTAGTTTCTCAGAAAGCTTCTTTCTCTTTGTTATCGGAGGATATTTCCTTTGGTCCTATAGTCTCCAAAGGGATCCGAAATATCTTTTCTCAGATTTCACAGAAATAAGGCTAGCAAAGAGATCCACGAAATACAGATTTAACTCTGTGAGATGAATTAACAGAACACTAAGCAGTTTCTCAGAAAGCTTCTTTCCAGATTTCATCTGAGGATATTTCCTTTTTCCCCTTAGCCCTCTATGGGCTTCCAAATATCACTTTGCCAATTCCACAAGAAGTGTCTGAGCGAAAGGCTTCTTGAGGGGAAAGATGTAGCTCTGTGAGATGATTTCACAGAACACAAAGAAGTTTCTCAGCATGCTTCTTTCTCTTTGTTATCAGAGGATATTTCCTTTGGCCCTATAGTCTTCAAAGGGATCCGAAATATCTGTTCTCAGATTCCACAGAAATAAGGCTAGCAAAGAGATCCACGAAATACAGAGGTAACTCTGTGAGATGAATTAATAGAACACTAAGCAGTTTCTCAGAAAGCTTCTTCCCAGATTTCGTCTGAGGATATTTCCTTTTTCACCATCGCCCTCTATGGGCTTCCAAATATCACCTTGCCAATTCCACAAGAACTGTCTTAGCGAAAGGCTCCTTGAGGGGAAAGCTGTAACTCTGTGAGATGATTTCACAGAACACAAAGAAGTTTCTCAGAAAGCTTCTTTCTCTTTGTTATCGGAGGATATTTCCTTTGGCCCTATACTCTTCAAAGGGATCTTAAATATCTGTCCTCTGATTCCACAGAAATAAGGCTAGCAAAGAGATCCACGAAATACCGATGTAACTCTGTGAGATGAAATAACAGAACACTAAGCAGTTTCTCAGAAAGCTTCTTTGCAGATTTCATGTGACCAAATTTCCTTTTTCAGGATAGCCCTCTATGGGCTTCCAAATATCACTTTGCCAATTCCACAAGAACTGTCTTAGCGAAAGGCTTCTTGAGGGGAAAACTGTAACTCTTTGAGATGATTTCACAGAACACAAAGAAATTTCTCAGA
This sequence comes from Macaca mulatta, assembly GCF_049350105.2. Lineage (NCBI taxonomy): Eukaryota > Metazoa > Chordata > Mammalia > Primates > Cercopithecidae > Macaca > Macaca mulatta. Next base: position 71,456,858 of record NC_133412.1, read on the forward strand.
AAGCTTCTTTCTCTTTGTTATCGGAGGATATTTCCTTTGGCCCTATAGTCTTCAAAGGGATCCGAAATATCTGTTCTCAGATTCCACAGAAATAAGACTAGCAAAGAGATCCACGAAATACAGATGTAACTCTCTGAGATGAAATAACAGAACACCAAGCAGTTTCTCAGAAAGCTTCTTTCCAGATTTTATCTGAGTATATTTCCTTTTTCACCATCGCACTCTATAGGCTTCCAAATATCACTTTGCCAATTCCACAAGAACTGCCTTAGCGAAAGGCTTCCTGAGGGGAAAGCTGTAACTCTGTGAGATGATTTCACAGAACACAAAGAAGTTTCTCAGAAAGCTTCTTTCTCTTTGTTATCGGAGGATATTTCCTTTGACCCTATAGGCTTCAAAGGGATCCGAAATATCTGTTCTCAGTTCCACAGAAATAAGGCTAGCAAAGAGATCCCCGAAATACAGATGTAACTCTGTGAGTGGAAATCACACATCACAGAGCAGTTTCTTAGAAAGCTTCTTTCCAGATTTCATCTGAGAATATTTCCCTTTTCACCATAGCCCTCTATGGGCTTCCAAATATCACTTTGCCAATTCCACAAGAACTGTCTTAGCGAAAGGCTTCTCGAGGGGAAAGCTTTAACTCTTTGAGATGATTTCACAGAACACAAAGAAGTTTCTCAGAAAGCTTCTTTCTCTTTGTTATCGGAGGATATTTCCTTTGGCCCTATAATCTTCAAAGGGATCCGAAATATCTGTTCACAGATTACACAGAAATAAGGCTAGCAAAGAGATCCACGAAATACAGATGTAACTCTGTGAGATGAATTAACAGAACACTAAGCAGTTTCTCCGAAAGCTTCTTTCCAGATTTCATCTGAGGATATTTCCTTTTTCACCGTAGCCCTCTATGGGCTTCCAAATATCACTTTGCCAATTCCACAAGAACTGTGTTAGTGAAAGGCTTCCTGGGCGGAAAGCTGTATCTCTGTGAGATGATTTCACAGAACACAAAGAAATTTCTCAGAAAGCTTCTTTCTCTTTCTTATCGGAGGATATTTCCTTTGACCCTGTAGTCTTCAAGGGATCCGAAATATCTGCTCTCAGATTCCACAGAAATAAGGCTAGCAAAGAGATCCACGAAATACAGATGTAACTCTGTGAGATGAATTAACAGAACACTAAGCAGGTTCTCAGAAAGCTTCTTTCCAGATTTCATCTGAGGATATTTCCTTTTACACCATAGCCTTCTATGGGCTTCCAAATATCACTTTGCCAATTCCACAAGAAGTGTCTGAGCGAAAGGCTTCTTGAGGGGAAAGCTGTAACTCTGTGAGATGATTTCACAGAACACAAAGAAGTTTCTCAGAAACCTTCTTTCTCTTTGTTATCGGAGGATATTTCCTTTGGCCCTATAGTCTTCAAAGGCATCCGAAATATCTGTTCTCAGATTCCACAGAAATAAGGCTAGCAAAGAGATCCACGAAATACAGATGTAACTCTGTGAGATGATTTAACTGGACAGTCAGCAGTTTCTCAGAAAGCTTCTTTCCAGATTTCATCTGAGGATATTTCCTTTTTCACCATAGCCCTCTACGGGCTTCGAAATATCACTTTGCCAATTCCACAAGAACTGTCTTAGTGAAAGGCTTCCTGAGGGGAAAGCTGTATCTCTGTGAGATGATTTCACAGAAGACAAAGAAGTTTCTCAGAAAGCTTCTTTCTCTTTGTTATCGGAGGATATTTCCTTTGGCCCTGTAGTCTTCAAAGGGATCCGAAATATCTGTTCTCAGATTCCACAGAAATAAGGCTAGCAAAGAGATCCACGAAATACAGATGTAACTCTGTGAGATGAATTAACAGAACACTAAGCAGTTTCTCAGAAAGCTTCTTTCCAGATTTCATCTGAGGATATTTCCTTTTTCACCATAGCCCTCTAAGGGCTTCGAAATATCACTTTGCCAATTCCACAAGAACTGTCTTAGCGAAAGGCTTCTTGAGGGGAAAGCTGTAAATCTGTGAGATGATTTCACAGAACACAAAGTAGTTTCTAAGAAAACTTCTTTCTCTTTGTTATCGGAGGATATTTCCTTTGGCCCTATAGACTTCAAAGGGATCCGAAATAACTGTTCTCAGTTCCACAGAAATAAGGCTAGCAAATAGATCCCCGAAATACAGATGTAACTCTGTGAGTGGAAGTCACATATCACAGTGCAGTTTCTCAGAAAGCTTCTTTCCAGATTTCAAAAGAGGATATTTCCGTTTTCTCCGTAGCCCTATGGGCTTCCAAATATCACTTTGCCAATTCCACAAGAACTGTCTTAGCGAAAGGCTTCCTGAGGGGAAATCTGTAACTCTGTGAGACGATTTCACAGAACACAAAGAAGTTTCTTAGAAAGATTCTTTCTCTTTGTTATCGGAGGATATTTCCTTTGGCCCTATAGTCTTCAAAGGGATCCGAAATATCTGTTCTCAGATTCCACAGAAATAAGGCTAGCAAAGAGATCCACGAAATACAGATGTAACACTGTGAGATGAATTAACAAAACAATAAGCAGTTTCTCACAAAGCTTCTTTCCAGATTTCATCTGAGGATATTTCCTTTTTCACCATAGCCCTCTATGGGCTTCCAAACATCACTTTGCCAATTCCACAAGAACTGTCTTAGCGAAAGACTTCTTGAGGGGAAAGCTGTAACTCTTTGAGATGATTTCACAGAACACAAAGAAATTTCTTAGAAAGCTTCTTTCTCTTTTTTATCGGAGGATAATTCCTTTGTCCCTATAGTCTTCAAAGGGATCCGAAATATCTGTTCTCAGATTCCACAGAAATAAGGCTAGCAAAGAGATCCACGAAATACAGATGTAACTCTCTGAGATGAATTAACAGAACACTAAGCAGTTTCTCAGAAAGCTTCTTTCCAGATTTCATCTGAGGATATTTCCTTTTTCACCATAGCCCTCTATGGGCTTCTAAATATCACTTTGCCAATTCCACAACAACTGTCTTAGTGAAAGGCTTCCTGAGGGGAAAGCTGTATCTCTGTGAGATGATTTCACAGAACACAAAGAAGTTTCTCAGAAAGCTTCTTTCTCTTTGTTATCGGAGGATATTTCCTTTGGCCCTATAGTCTTCAAAGGGATCCGAAATATCTGTTCACAGATTCCACAGAAATAAGGCTAGCAAAGAGATCCACGAAATACAGATGTAACTCTGTGAGATGAATTAACAAAACACTAAGCAGTTTCTCAGAAAGCTTCTTTCCAGATTTCATCTGAGGATATTTCCTTTTTCACCATAGCCCTCTATGGGCTTCCAAATATCACTTTGCCAATTCCACAAGAACTGTCTTGGCGAAAGACTTCTTGAGGGGAAAGCTGTAACTCTTTGAGATGATTTCACAGAACACAAAGAAATTTCTCAGAAAGCTTCTTTCTCTTTGTTATCGGAGGATATTTCCTTTGGCCCTGTAGTCTTCAAAGGGATCCGAAATATCTGTTCTCAGATTCCACAGAAATAAGGCTAGCAAAGAGATCCACGAAATACAGATGTAACTCTGTGAGATGAATTAACAGAACACTAAGCAGTTTCTCAGAAAGCTTCTTTCCAGATTTCATCTGAGGATATTTCCTTTTTCACCATAGCCCTCTAAGGGCTTCGAAATATCACTTTTCCAATTCCACAAGAACTGTCTTAGCGAAAGACTTCTTGAGGGGATAGCTGTAACTCTTTGAGATGATTTCACAGAACACAAAGAAATTTCTTAGAAAGCTTCTTTCTCTTTTTTATCGGAGGATAATTCCTTTGTCCCTATAGTCTTCAAAGGGATCCGAAATATCTGTTCTCAGATTCCACAGAAATAAGGCTAGCAAAGAGATCCACGAAATACAGATGTAACTCTCTGAGATGAATTAACAGAACACTAAGCAGTCTCTCAGAAAGCTTCTTTCCAGATTTCATCTGAGGATATTTCCTTTTTCACCATAGCCCTCTATGGGCTTCTAAATATCACTTTGCCAATTCCACAACAACTGTCTTAGTGAAAGGCTTCCTGAGGGGAAAGCTGTATCTCTGTGAGATGATTTCACAGAACACAAAGAAGTTTCTCAGAAAGCTTCTTTCTCTTTGTTATCGGAGGATATTTCCTTTGGCCCTATTATCTTCAAAGGGATCCGAAATATCTGTTCACAGATTCCACAGAAATAAGGCTAGCAAAGAGATCCACGAAATACAGATGTAACTCTGTGAGATGAATTAACAAAACACTAAGCAGTTTCTCAGAAAGCTTCTTTCCAGATTTCATCTGAAGATTTTTCCTTTTTCACCATAGCCCTCTATGGGCTTCCAAATATCACTGTGCCAATTCTACAAGAACTGTCTTAGCGAAAGACTTCTTGAGGGAAAAGCTGTAACTCTTTGAGATGATTTCACAGAACACAAAGAAATTTCTCAGAAAGCTTCTTTCTCTTTGTTATCGGAGGATATTTCCTTTGGCCCTATAGTCTTCAAAGGGATCCGAAATATCTGTTCTCAGATTCCACAGAAATAAGGCTAGCAAAGAGATCCAGGAAATACAGAGGTAACTCTGTGAGATGAATTAACAGAACACTAAGCAGTTTCTCAGAAAGCTTCTTTCCAGATTTCATCTGAGGATATTTCCTTTTCCACCATCGCCCTCTATGGGCTTCCAAATATCACTTTGCCAATTCCACAAGAACTGTCTTAGCGAAAGGCTTCTTGAGGGGAAAGCTGTAACTCTGTGAGATGATTTCACAGAACACAAAGAAGTTTCTCAGAAAACTTCTTTCTCTTTGTTATCGGAGGATATTTCCTTTGGCCCTATAGGCTTCAAAGGGATCCGAAATATCTGTTCTCTGTTCCACAGAAATAAGGCTAGCAAAGAGATCCCCGAAATACAGATGTAACTCTGTGAGTGGAAGTCACATATCACAGAGCAGTTTCTCAGAAAGCTTCTTTCCAGATTTCATCTGAGGATATTTCCTTTTTCTCCGTAGCCCTATGGGCTTCCAAATATCACTTTGCCAATTCCACAAGAACTGTCTTAGCGAAAGGCTTCTTGAGGGGAAAGCTGTAACTCTGTGAGATGATTTCACAGAACACAAAGAAGTTTCTCAGAAAGCTTCTTTCTCTTTGTTATCGGAGGATATTTCCTTTGGCTCTATAGTCTTCAAAGGGATCCGAAATATCTGTTCTCAGATTCCACAGAAATAAGGCTAGCAAAGAGATCCTCGAAATACAGATGTAACTCTGTGAGATGATTTAACAGGACACTCAGCAGTTTCTCAGATAGCTTCTTTCCAGATTTCATCTGAGGATATTTCCTTTTTCACCATAGCCCTCTAAGGGAGTCGAAATATCACTTTGCCAATTCCACAATAACTGTCTTAGCGAAAGGCTTCTCGAGGGGAAAGCTGTAATTCTGTGTGTAGATTTCACAGAACACAAAGAAGTTTCTCAGAAAACTTCTTTCTCTTTGTTATCGGGGGATATTCCCTTTGGCCCTATAGGCTTCAAAGGGATGCGAAATATCTGTTCTCAGTTCCACAGAAATAAGGCTAGCAAAGAGATCCCCGAAATACAGAAGTAACTCTCTGAGTGGAAGTCACATATCACAGAGCAGTTTCTCAGAAAGCTTCTTTTCAGATTTCATGTGACCATATTTCCTTTTTCACCATAGCCCTCTATGGGCTTCCTAATATCACTTTGCCAATTCCACAAGAACTGTCTTAGCGAAAGGCTTCTTGAGGGGAAAACTGTAACTCTTGGAGATGATTTCACAGAACACAAAGAAATTTCTCAGAAAGCTTCTTTCTCTTTGTTATCAGAGGATATTTCCTTTGGCCCTATAGTCTTCAAAGGGATCCGAAATATCTGTTCTCAGATTCCACAGAAATAAGGCTAGCAAAGAGATGCACGAAATACAGATGTAACTCTCTGAGATGAAATAACAGAACACTAAGCAGTTTCTCAGAAAGCTTCTTTCCAGATTTTATCTGAGGATTTTTCCTTTTTCACCATAGCCCTCTAGGGGTTCCAAATATCACTGTGCCATTTCTACAAGAACTGTCTTAGCGAAAGACTTCTTGAGGGGAAAGCTGTAACTCTTTGAGATGATTTCACAGAACACAAAGAAATTTCTCAGAAAGCTTCTTTCTCTTTGTTATCGGAGGATATTTCCTTTGGCTCTATAGTCTTCAAAGGGATCCGAAATATCTGTTCTCAGATTCCACAGAAATAAGGCTAGCAAAGAGATCCAGGAAATACAGAGGTAACTCTGTGAGATGAATTAACAGAACACTAAGCAGTTTCTCAGAAAGCTTCTTTCCAGATTTCATCTGAGGATATTTCCTTTTCCACCATCGCCCTCTATGGGCTTCCAAATATCACTTTGCCAATTCCACAAGAACTGTCTTAGCGAAAGGCTTCTTGAGGGGAAAGCTGTAACTCTGTGAGATGATTTCACAGAACACAAAGAAGTTTCTCAGAAAACTTCTTTCTCTTTGTTATCGGAGGATATTTCCTTTGGCCCTATAGGCTTCAAAGGGATCCGAAATATCTGTTCTCAGTTCCACAGAAATAAGGCTAGCAAAGAGATCCCCGAAATACAGATGTAACTCTGTGAGTGGAAGTCACATATCACAGAGCAGTTTCTCAGAAAGCTTCTTTCCAGATTTCATCTGAGGATATTTCCTTTTTCTCCGTAGCCCTATGGGCTTCCAAATATCACTTTGCCAATTCCACAAGAACTGTCTTAGCGAAAGGCTTCTTTAGGGGAAAGCTGTAACTCTGTGAGATGCTTTCACAGAACACAAAGAATTTTCTCAGAAAGCTTCTTTCTCTTTGTTATCGGAGGATATTTCCTTTGGCCCTATAGTCTTCAAAGGGATCCGAAATATCTGTTCTCAGATTCCACAGAAATAAGGCTAGCAAAGAGATCCACGAAATACAGATGTAACTCTGTGAGATGATTTAACAGGACACTCAGCAGTTTCTCAGAAAGCTTCTTTCCAGATTTCATCTGAGGATATTTCCTTTTTCACCATAGCCCTCTAATGGAGTCGAAATATCACTTTGCCAATTCCACAAGAACTGTCTTAGCGAAAGGCTTCTCGAGGGGAAAGCTGAAATTCTGTGTGTAGATTTCACAGAACACAAAGAAGTTTCTCAGAAAACTTCTTTCTCTTTGTTATCGGGGGATATTCCCTTTGGCCCTATAGGCTTCAAAGGGATGCGAAATATCTGTTCTCAGTTCCACAGAAATAAGGCTAGCAAAGAGATCCCCGAAATACAGAAGTAACTCTCTGAGTGGAAGTCACATATCACAGAGCAGTTTCTCAGAAAGCTTCTTCTCAGATTTCATGTGACCATATTTCCTTTTTCACCATAGCCCTCTATGGGCTTCTAAATATCACTTTGCCAATTCCACAAGAACTGTCTTAGCGAAAGGCTTCTTGAGGGGAAAACTGTAACTCTTGGAGATGATTTCACAGAACACAAAGAAATTTCTCAGAAAGCTTCTTTCTCTTTGTTATCGGAGGATATTTCCTTTGGCCCTATAGTCTTCAAAGGGATCCGAAATATCTGTTCTCAGATTCCACAGAAATAAGGCTAGCAAAGAGATGCACGAAATACAGATGTAACTCTCTGAGATGAAATAACAGAACACTAAGCAGTTTCTCAGAAAGCTTCTTTCCAGATTTCATCTGAGGATTTTTCCTTTTTCACCATAGCCCTCTATGGGCTTCCAAATATCACTTTGCCAATTCTACAAGAACTGTCTTAGCGAAAGACTTCTTGAGGGGAAAGCTGTAACTCTTTGAGATGATTTCACAGAACACAAAGAAATTTCTCAGAAAGCTTCTTTCTCTTTGTTATCGGAGGATATTTCCTTTGGCCCTATAGTCTTCAAAGGGATCCGAAATATCTGTTCTCAGATTCCACAGAAATAAGGCTAGCAAAGAGATCCAGGAAATATAGAGGTAACTCTGTGAGATGAATTAACAGAACACTAAGCAGTTTCTCAGAAAGCTTCTTTCCAGATTTCATCTGAGGATATTTCCTTTTCCACCATCGCCCTCTATGGGCTTCCAAATATCACTTTGCCAATTCCACAAGAACTGTCTTAGCGAAAGGCTTCTTGAGGGGAAAGCTGTAACTCTGTGAGATGATTTAACAGAACACAAAGAAGTTTCTCAGAAAACTTCTTTCTCTTTGTTATCGGAGGATATTTCCTTTGGCCCTATAGGCTTCAAAGGGATCCGAAATATCTGTTCTCAGTTCCACAGAAATAAGGCTAGCAAAGAGACCCCCGAAATACAGATGTAACTCTGTGAGTGGAAGTCACATATCACAGAGCAGTTTCTCAGAAAGCTTCTTTCCAGATTTCATCTGAGGATATTTCCTTTTTCTCCGTAGCCCTATGTGCTTCCAAATATCACTTTACCAATTCCACAAGAACAGTCTTAGTGAAAGGCTTCTTGAGGGGAAAGCTGTAACTCTGTGAGATGATTTCAGAGAACACAAAGAAGTTTCTCAGAAAGCTTCTTTCTCTTTGTTATCGGAGGATATTTCCTTTGGCCCTATATTCTTCAAAGGGATCTGAAATATCTGTTCTCAGTTCAACAGAAATAAGGCTAGCAAAGAGATCCACGAAATACCGATGTAACTCTGTGAGTGGAAGTCACATATCACAGAGCAGTTTCTCAGAAAGCTTCTGTCCAGATTTCATCTGAGGATATTTCCTTTTTCACCATAGCCCTCTATGGGATTCCAAATATCACATTGCAATTCCACAAGAACTGTCTTAGCGAAAGTTTTCCTGAGGGGAAAGCCGTAACTCTGTGAGATGATTACACAGAACACAAAGTAGTTTCTCAGAAAGCTTCTTTCTCTTTGTTATCGGAGGATATTTCCTTTGGTCCTATAGTCTCCAAAGGGATCCGAAATATCTTTTCTCAGATTTCACAGAAATAAGGCTAGCAAAGAGATCCACGAAATACAGATTTAACTCTGTGAGATGAATTAACAGAACACTAAGCAGTTTCTCAGAAAGCTTCTTTCCAGATTTCATCTGAGGATATTTCCTTTTTCCCCTTAGCCCTCTATGGGCTTCCAAATATCACTTTGCCAATTCCACAAGAAGTGTCTGAGCGAAAGGCTTCTTGAGGGGAAAGATGTAGCTCTGTGAGATGATTTCACAGAACACAAAGAAGTTTCTCAGCATGCTTCTTTCTCTTTGTTATCAGAGGATATTTCCTTTGGCCCTATAGTCTTCAAAGGGATCCGAAATATCTGTTCTCAGATTCCACAGAAATAAGGCTAGCAAAGAGATCCACGAAATACAGATGTAACTCTGTGAGTGGAAATCACACATCACAGAGAAGTTTCTCAGAAAGCTTCTTTCCAGAATTCTTCTGAGGATATTTCCTTTTTCACCATAGCCCTCTGTGGGCTTCAAAATATCACTTTGCCAATTCCACAAGAACGGTCTTAGCGAAAGGCTTCTTGAGGGGAAAGCTGTAACTCTGTGAGATGATTTCACAGAACACAAAGAAGTTTCTCAGAAAACTTCTTTCTCTTTGTTATCGGAGGATATTTCCTTTGGCCCTATAGTCTTCAAAGAGATCCGAAATATCTGTTCTCAGATTCCACAGAAATAAGGCTGGCCAAGAGATCCACGAAATACAGATGTAACTCTGTGAGATAAATTAACAGAACACTAAGGAATTTCTCAGAAAGCTTCTTTCCAGATTTCATTTGAGGATATTTCCTTTTTCACCATAGCCCTCTATGGGCTTCCAAATATCACTTTGCCAATTCCACAAGAACTGTCTTAGCCAAAGGCTTCTTTGAGGGGAAAGCTGTAACTCTGTGAGATGATTTCACAGAACACAAAGAAGTTTCTCAGAAAGCTTCTTTCTCTTTGTTAATGGAGGATATTTCCTTTTGCCCTATAGTCTTCAAGGGATCCGAAATATCTGTTCTCAGATTCGACAGATATAAGGCTAGCAATGAGACCCACGAAATACAGATGTCACTCTGTGAGTGGAAGTCACACATCACAGAGCAGTTTCTCAGAAAACTTCTTTCCAGATTTCATTTGAGGATTTTTCCTTTTTTAACATAGCCTTCTATGGGCTTCCAAATATCACTTCGCCAATTCCACAAGAACTGTCTTAGCGAAAGGCTTTTTGAGGGGAAAGCTGTAACTCAGTGTGATGATTTCATAGAACACAAAGAAGTTTCTCAGAAAGCTTCTTTCTCTTTGTTATCGGAGGATATTTCCTTTGGCCCTATAGTCTTCAAAGGGATCCGAAATATCTGTTCTCAGATTCCACAGAAATAAGGCTAGCAAAGAGATCCATGAAATACAGACGTAACTCTGTGAGATGAATTAACCGAACACTAAGCAGTTTCTCAGAAAGCTTCTTTCCAGATTTCATCTGAGGATATTTCCTTTTTCACCTTAGCCCTCTATGGGCTTCCAAATATCACTTTGCCAATTCCACAAGAAGTGTCTGAGCGAAAGGCTTCTTGAGGGGAAAGATGTAACTCTGTGAGATGATTTCACAGAACACAAAGAAGTTTCTCAGCAAGCTTCTTTCTCTTTGTTATCAGAGGATATTTCCTTTGGCCCTATAGCCTTCAAAGGGATCCGAAATATCTGTTCTCAGATTCCACAGAAATAAGGCTAGCAAAGAGATCCACGAAACACAGATGTAACTCTGTGAATGGAAATCACACATCACAGAGAAGTTTCTCAGAAAGCTTCCTTCCAGATTTCATCTGAGGATATTTCCTTTTTCACCATAGCACTCTGTGGGCTTCAAAATATCACTTTGCCAATTCCACAAGAACGGTCTTAGCGAAAGGCTTCTTGAGGGGAAACCTGTAACTCTGTGTGATGATTTCACAGAACACAAAGAAGTTTCTCAGAAAGCTTCTTTCTCTTTGTTATCGGAGGATATTTCCTTTGGTCCTATGGTCTTCAAAGCGATCCGAAATATCTGTTCTCAGATTCCACAGAAATAAGGCTTGCAAAGAGATCCACGAAATACAGAGGTAACTCTGTGAGATGAATTAAAAGAACACTAAGCAGTTTCTCAGAAAGCTTCTTTCCAAATTTCATCTGAGAATATTTCCCTTTTCCCCATAGCCCTCTATGGGCTTCCAAATATCACTTTGCTAATTCCACAAGAACTGTCTTAGCGAGAGGCTTCTTGAGAGGAAAACTGTAACTCTGTGAGATGATTTCACAGAACACAAAGAAGTTTCTCAGAAAGCTTCTTTCTCTTTGTTATCGGAGGATATTTCCTTTGGCCCTATAGTCTTCAAAGGGATCCGAAATATCTGTTCTAAGATTCCACAGAAATAAGGCTAGCAAAGAGATCCACGAAATACAGATGTAACTCTGTGAGTGGAAGTCACACATCACGGAGCAGTTTCTCAGAAAGCTTCTTTCCAGATTTCATCTGAGGATATTTCCTTTTTCACCATAGCCCTCTATGGGCTTCCAAATATCACTTTGCCAATTCCACAAGAACTGTCTTAGCGAAAGGCTTCTTGAGGGGAAAGCTGTAACTCTGTGAGACGATATCAAAGAACACAAAGAAGTTTCTAAGAAAGCTTCTTTCTCTTTGTTATCGGAGGATATTTCCTTTGGCCCTATATTCTTCAAAGGGATCCGAAATATCTGTTCTCAGATTCCACAGAGATAAGGCTAGCAAAAAGATCTACGAAATACAGATGTAACTCTGTGAGTGGAAGTCACATATCACAGAGCAGTTTCTCAGAAAGCTTCTTTCCAGATTTCATCTGAGGATATTTCCTTTTTCACCATAGCCCTCTATGGGATTCCAAATATCATATTGCAATTCCACAAGAACTGTCTTAGCGAAAGGCTTCTTGAGAGGAAAGCTGTAACTCTGTGATATGATTTCATAGAACACAAAGAAGTTTCTCAGAAAGGTTCTTTCTCGTTGTTATCGGGGGATATTTCCTTTGGCCCTATAGTCTTGAAAGGTATCCGAAATATCTGCTCTCAGATTCCACAGAAATAAGGCTAGCAAACAGATCGACGAAATACAGATGTAACTCTGAGAGATGAATTAACAGAACAATAAGCAGTTACTCAGAAAGCTTCTTTCCAGATTTCATCTGACTATATTTCCTTTTTCACCATAGCCCTCTATGGACTTCCAAATATCACTTTGCCAATTTCACAAGAACTGTCTTAGCGAAAGGCTTCCGGAGTTAAAAGCTGTAACACTGTGAGATGATTTCACAGAACACAAAGAAGTTTCTCAGAAAGCTTCTTTCTCTTTGTTATCGGAGGATATTTCCTTTGGCCCTATACTCTTCAACGGTATCCCAATTATCTGATCTCAGATTTCACAGAAATAAGCTAGCAAAGAGATCCACGAATTACAGATGTAACTCTGTGAGTGGAAGTCACATATCACAGAGCAGTTTCTCAGAAAGATTCTTTCCAGATTTCATCTGAGGATATTTCCTTTTTCCCCATAGCCCTCTATGGGCTTCCAAATATCACTTTGCCAATTCCACAAGAACTGTCTTAGCGACAGGCTTCTTGAGGGGAAAGCTGTAACTCTGTGAGATGATTTCACAGAACACAAAGAAGTTTCTCAGAAAGCTTCTTTCTCTTTTTTATCGGAGGATATTTCATTTGGCCCTATAGTCTTCAAAGGATCCGAAATATCTGTTCTCAGATTCCTCAGAAATAAGGCTAGCAAAGAGATCCACGAAATACAGAGGTAACTCTGTGAGATAAATTCACAGAACACTAAGCAGTTTCTCAGAAAGCTTCTTTCCAGATTTCATCTGAGGATATTTCCTTTTTCACCACAGCCCTCTATGGGCTTCCAAATATCACTTTGCCAATTCCACAAGAACTGTCTTAGCGAAAGGCTTCTTGAGGGGAAAGCTGTAACTCTGTGAGATGATTTCACAGAACACGAAGAAGTTTCTCAGAAAGCTTCTTTCTCTTTGTTGTCGGAGGATATTTCCTTTGGCCCTATAGTCTTCAAAGGGATCCGAAATATCTGTTCTCAGATTCCACAGAAATAAGGCTAGCAAAGAGATCCACGAAATACAGATGTAACTCTGTGAGGTGATTTAACAGGACACTCAGCAGTTTCTCAGAAAGCTTCTTTCCAGATTTCATGTGAGGATATTTCCTTTTTCACCATAGCCCTCTATGGGCTTCCAAATATCACTTTGCCAATTCCACAAGAACTGTCTTAGCGAGAGACTTCTTGAGGGGAAAGCTGTAACTCTGTGAGAAGATTTCACAGAACACAAAGAAGTTTCTCAGAAAGCTTCTTTCTCTTTGTTATCGGAGGATATTTCCTTTGGCCCTATAGTCTTCAACGGGATCCGAAATATCTGTTCTCAGATTCCATCGAAATAAGGATAGCAAAGAGATCCACAAAGTACAGATTTAACTCTGTGAGTGGAAGTCACATATCACAGAGCAGTTTCTCAGAAAGCTTCTTTCCAGATTTCATCTGAGGATATTTCCTCTTTTCCCCATAGCCCTCTATGGGCTTCCAAATATAACTTTGCCAATTCCACAAGAACTGTCTTAGCGAAAGGCTTCTTGAGGGGAAAGCTGTTACTCTGTGAGATGATTTCACAGAACACAAAGAAGTTTCTCAGAAAGCTTCTTTCTCTTTGTTATCGGAGGATATTTCCTTTGGCCCTATAGTCTTCAAAGGGATCCGAAATATCTGTTCTCAGATTCCACAGAAATAAGGCTGGCAAAGAGATCCACGAAATACAGATGTAACTCTGTGAGATAAATTAACAGAACACTAAGCAATTTCTCTGAAAGCTTCTTTCCAGATTTCATTTGAGGATATTTCCTTTTTCACCATAGCCCTCTATGCGCTTCCAAATATCACTTTGCCAATTCCACAAGAACTGTCTTAGCCAAAGGCTTCTTGAGGGGAAAGCTGTAACTCTGTGAGATGATTTCACAGAACACAAAGAAGTTTCTCAGAAAGCTTCTTTCTCTTTGTTAATGGAGGATATTTCCTTTTGCCCTATATTCTTCAAAGGGATCCGAAATATCTGTTCTCAGATTCCACTGATATAAGGCTAGCAATGAGATCCACGAAATACAGATGTCACTCTGTGAGTGGAAGTCACACATCACAGAGCAGTTTCTCAGAAAGCTTCTTTTCAGATTTCATCTGAGGATATTTCCTTTTTTAACATAGCCTTCTATGGGCTTCCAAATATCACTTTGCCAATTCCACAAGAACTGTCTTAGCGAAAGGCTTTTGGAGGGGAAAGCTGTAATTCAGTGTGATGATTTCATAGAACACAAAGAAGTTTCTCCGAAAGCTTCTTTCTCTTTGTTATCGGAGGATATTTCCTTTGGCCCTATAGTCTTCAAAGGGATCCGAAATATCTGTTCTCAGATTCCACAGAAATAAGGCTAGCAAAGAGATCCACCAAATACAGATGTAACTCTGTGAGTGGAAGTCACATATCACAGAGCAGTTTCTCAGAAAGCTTCTTTCCAGATTTCATCTGAGGATATTTCCTTTTTTACCATAGCCCTCTATGGGCTTCCAAATATCACTTTGCCAATTCCACAAGAACTGTCTTAGCGAGAGGCTTCTTTAGAGGAAAACTGTAACTCTGTGAGATGATTTCACAGAACACAAAGAAGTTTCTCAGAGAGCTTCTTTCTCTTTGTTATCGTAGGATATTTCCTTTGGCCCTATAGTCTTTAAAGGGATCCGAAATATCTGTTCTCAGATTCCACAGAAATAAGGCTAGCAAAGAGATCCACGAAATACAGATGTAACTATGTGAGTGGAAGTCACATATCACAGTGCAGTTTCTCATAATGTTTCTTTCCAGATTTCATCTGAGGATATTTCCTTTTTCACCCTAGCCCTCTATGGGCTTCCAAATATCACTTTGCCAATTCCACAAGAACTGTCTTAGCGAAAGGCTTCTTCAGGGGAAAGTTGTAACTCTGTGAGTTGATTTCACAGAATACAAAGAAGTTTCTCAGAAAGCTTCTTTCTCTTTGTTATCGGAGGATATTTCCTTTGGCCTTGTAGTCTTCAAAGGGATCCGAAATATCTGTTCTCAGATTCCACAGAAATAAGGCTGGCAAAGAGATCCACGAAATACAGATGTAACACTGTGAGATGAGTTAACGGAACATTAAGCAGTTTCTCAGAAAGATTCTTTCCAGATTTTATCTGAGGATATTTCCTTTTTCACCTTAGCCCTCTATGGGCTTCCAAATATCACTTTGCCTCTTCCACAAGAGCTGTCTTAGTGAAAGGCTTCTTGAGGGGAAAGCTGTAACTTTGTGACATGATTTCACAGAACACAAAGTAGTTTCTCAGAAAGCTTCTTTCTCTTTGTTATCGGAGGATTTTTCCTTTGGCAATATAGTCTTCAAAGGGATCCGAAATATCTGTTCTCAGATTCTACCGAAATAAGGGTAGCAAAGAGATCCACGAAATACCGATGTAACTCTGTGAGATGAATGAAGAGAACACTCAGCAGTTTCTCAGAAACCTTCTTTCTAGATTTCATCTAAGGATATTTCCTTTTTCACCTTAGCCCTCTATGGGCTTCCAAATATCACTTTGCCAATTCCACAAGAACTGTCTTAGCGAAAGGCTTCTTGAGGGAAAAGCTGTAACTCTGTGAGATGATTTCACAGAATACAGAGAAGTTTCTCAGAAAGCTTCTTTCTCGTTGTTATCAGAAGATATTTCCTTTGGCCCTAAGTCTTCAGAGGGATCCGAAATATCTGTTCTCAGATTTCACAGAAATAAGGCTAGCAAAGAGTTGCAAGAAATACAGAGGTTACTCTGTGAAATGAATTAACAGAACACTAAGCAGTTTCTCAGAAAGTTTCTTTCCAGATTTCATTTGAGGATATTTCCTTTTTCACCATAGCCCTCTAGTGGTTCCAAATATCACTTTGCCAATTCCACAAGAACTGTCTTAGCGAAAGGCTTCTTGATGGGAAAGCTGTAACTCTGTGAAATGATTTCACAGAACACAAAGTAGTTTCTCAGAAAGCTTCTTTCTCTTTGTTATCAAAGGATTTTTCCTTTGGCCTTATAGTCTTCCAAGGGATCCGAAATATCTGTTCTCAGATTCCACAGAAATAAGTCTAGCAAAGAGATCCACGAAATACAGAGGTAACACTGTGAGATGAATTAACAGAACACTAAGCAGTTTCTCAGAAAGCTTCTTTCCAGATTTCATGTGAGGATATTTCCCTTTTCTCCATAGCTGTCTAAGGGCTTCCAAATATCACTTGGCCAATTCCACAAGAACTGTCTTAGCGAAAGGCTTCTTGAGGGGAAATCTGTAACTCTATGAGATGATTTTACAGAACACAAAGAAGTTTCTCAGAAAGCTTCTTTCTCTTTGTTATCGGAGGATATTTCCTTTGGCTCTATAGTCTTCAAAGGGATCCGAAATATCTGTTCTCAGATTCCACCGAAATAAGGCTAGTAAAGAGATCCACGAAATACAGATGTAACTCTGTGAGATGAATTAACAGGACACTCAGCAGTTTCTCAGAAAGCTTCTTTCCAGATTTCATCTGAGGATATTTCCTTTTTCACCATAGCCCTCTATGGGCTTCCAAATATCACTTTGCCAATTCCACAAGAACTGTCCTAGCGAAAGGCTTCTAGAGCGGAAAGCTGTAACTCTGTGAGATGATTTCAAAGAACACAAAGAAGTTTCGCAGAAAACTTCTTTCTCTTTCTTATCGGAGGATATTTCTTTTGGCCCTAGAGTCTTCGAAGGGATCCGAAATATCTCTTCTCAGATTCCACATAAATAAGGCTAGCAAAGAGATCCACGAAATACAGATGTAACTCTGTGAGTGGAAGTCACATATAACAGAGCAGTTTCTCAGAAATCTTCTTTCCAGATTTCATCTTATGATATTTCCTTTTTCCCCATAGCCCTCTATGGGCTTCCAAATATCACTTTTCCAATTCCACAAGAACTGTCTTAGCGAGAGGCTTCTTGAGGGGAAAGCTGTAATTCTGTGAGATGATTTCACAGAACACAGAGAAGTTTCTCAGAAAGCTTCTTTCTCTTTGTTATCGGAGGATAATTCCTTTGGCCCTATAGTCTTCAAAGGGATCCGAAATATCTGTTCTCAGATTCCACAGAATTAAGGCTAGCAAAGAGGTCAACGAAATACAGATGTAACTCGGTGAGTGGAAGTCACACATCACCCAACAGTTTCTCAGAAAGCTTCTTTCCAGATTTCATGTGAGGATATTTCCTTTTTCACCATAGCCCTGTATGGGCTTCCAAATATCACTTTGCCAATTCCACAAGAACTGTCTTAGCCAATGGCTTCTTGAGGAGAAATCTGTAACTCTGTGAGATGATTTCACAGAACACAAAGAAGTTTCTCAGAAAGCTTCTTTTTCTTTGTTATCGGAGGATATTTCCTTTGGCCCTATAGTCTTCAAAGGGATGCGAAATATCTGTTCTCAGATTACACAGAAATAAGGCTAGCAAAGAGATGCACGAAATACAGACGTAACTCTGTGAGATGAATAAAACAGAACACTCAGCAGATTCTCAGAAAGCTTCTTTCCAGATTTCATCTGAGGATATTTCCTTGTTCACCATAGCCCTCTATGGGCTTCCAAGTATCACTTTGCCAATTCCACAAGAACTGTCTTAGCGAAAGGCTTCTTTAGGGGAAAGCTGTAACTCTGTGATATGATTTCACAGAACACAAAGAAGTTTCTCAGAAACCTTCTTTCTCTTTGTTATCGGAGGATATTTCCTTTGGCCCTATAGTCTTGAAAGGGATCCGAAATATCTGTTCTCAGATTCCACAGAAATAAGGCTAGCAAAGAGATCCATGAAATACAGATGTCACTCTGTGAGTGGAAGTCACACATCACAGAGCAGTTTCTCAGAAAGTTTCTTTCCAGATTTCATGTGAGGATATTTCCTTTTTCACCGTAGCCCTCTATGGGCTTCCAAATATCACTTTGCCAATTCCACAACAACTGTCTTAGCGAAAGGCTTCTTGAGGGGAAAGCTATAACTCTGTGAGATGATTTCACAGAACACAAAGAAGTTTCTCAGAAAGCTTCTTTCTCTTTGTTATCGGAGGATATTTCCTTTGGCCCTATAGTCTTCAAAGGGATCCGAAATATCTGTTCTCAGATTCCACAGACATAAGGCTAGCAAAGAGATCCACGAACTACAGATATAACTCTGTGAGATGAATTAACAGAACACTAAGCAGTTTCTCAGAAAGATTCTTTCCATATTTCATCTGAGGATATTTCCTTTTCACCATAGCCCTCTTTGGGCTTCCAAATATCACTTTGCCAATTCCACAAGAACTGTCTTAGCGAAAGGCTTCTTGAGGGGAAAGCTGTAACTCTGTGAGATGATTTCACAGAACACAAAGAAGTTTCCCAGAAAGCTTCTTTCTCTTTGTTATCGGAGGATATTTCCTTTGGCCCTATGGTCTTCAAAGTGATTCGAAATATCAGTTCTCAGATTCCACAGAAATAAGGCTAGCAAAGAGATCCACGAAATACAGATGTAACTCTGTGAGATGAATTAACAGAACACTAAGCAGTTTCTCAGAAAGCTTCTTTCCATATTTCATCTGAGGATATTTCCTTTTTCACCATAGCCCCCTATAGGCTTCCAAATATCACTTTGCCAATTCCACAAGAACTGTCTTAGCCAAAGGCTTCTCGAAGGGAAAGCTGTAACTCTGTGAGATGATTTCACAGAACACAAAGAAGTTTCTCAGAAGACTTCTTTCTCTTTTTTATCGGAGGATATTTCCTTTGGTCCTGTATCTTCAAAGGGATCTGAAATATCTGTTCTCAGATTCCTCTGAAATAAGGCTAGGAAAGAGATCCACGAAATACAGATGTAACTCTGAGAGATGAATTAACAGAACACTAAGCAGTTTCTCAGAAAGCTTCTTTCCAGGTTTCATCTGAGGATATTTCCTGTTTCACCATAGCCCTCTATGGGCTTCCAAATATCACTTTGCCAATTCCACAAGAACTGTCTTAGCCAAAGGCTTCTTGAGGGGAAAGCTGTAACTCTGTGACATGATTTCACAGAACACAAAGAAGTTTCTCAGGAAGCTTCTTTCTCTTTGTTATCGGAGGATATTTGCTTTGGCCCTATAGTCTTCAAAGGGATTCGAAATATCTGTTCTCAGATTCCACAGAAATAAGGCTAGCAAAGAGATCCACGAAATACAGATGTAACTCTGTGAGATGAATTAACAGAACACTAAGCAGTTTCTCAGAAAACTTCTTTCCAGATTTCATCTGAGGATATTTCCTTTTTCACCATTGCCCTCTATGGGATTCCAAATATCACATTGAAATTCCACAAGAACTGTCTTAACGAAAGGCTTCTTGAGGGGAAAGCTGTAACTCTGTGAGATGATTTCACAGAACACAAAGAAGTTTCTCAGAAAGGTTCTTTCTCGTTGTTATCGGAGGATATTTCCTTTGGCCCTATAGTCTTCAAAGGTATCCGAAATATCTGCTCTCAGATTCCACAGAAATGAGGCTAGCAAAGAGATCCACGAAAAAGAGATGTAACTCTGTGTGTGAAAGTCACACATCACAGAGCAGTTTCTCAGAAAGCTTCTTTCCAGGTTTCATCTGAGGATATTTCCTTTTTCACCATAGCCCTCTATGGGCTTCCAAATATCACTTTGCCAATTCCACAAGAACTGTCTTAGCGAAAGGCTTCTTGAGGGGAAAGCTGTAACTCTGTGAGATGATTTCACAGAACACAAACAAGTTTCTCAGAAAGCTTCTTTCTCTTTGTTATCAGAGGATATTTCCTTTGGCCCTACAGTCTTCAAAGGGATCCGAAATACCTGTTCTCAGATTCCACAGAAATAAGGCTAGCAAAGAGATCCACGAAATACAGAGGTAACTCTGTGAGATGAATTAACAGAACACTAAGCAGTTTCTCAGAAAGCTTCTTTCCAGATTTCATCTGAGGATATTTCCTATATCAACATAGCCCTCTATGGGCTTCCAAATATCACTTTGCCAATTCCACAAGAGCTGTCTTAGCGAAAAGCTTCTTGAGGGGAAAGCTCTAACTCTGTGAGATGATTTCACAGAACACAAAGAAGTTTCTCAGAAAGCTTCTTTCTCTTTGTTATCGGAGTATATTTCCTTTGGCCCTATAGTCTTCAGGGCGATCCGAAATATCTCTTCTCAGATTGCACAGAAATAAAACTAGCAAAGAGATCCACGAAATACAGATGTAACTCTGTGAGATGAATTAACAGAACACTAAGCAGTTTCTCAGAAAGCTTCTTTCCAGATTTCATCTGAGGATATTTCCTTTTTCACCATAGCCCTCTATGGGCTTCCAAATATCACTTTGCCAATTCCACAACAACTGTCTTAGCGAAAGGCTTCTTGAGGGGCAAGCTGTAACTCTGTGAGATGATTTCACAGAACACAAAGAAGTTTCTCAGAAAACTTCTTTC
The DNA here is from genome assembly GCF_049350105.2 of Macaca mulatta. NCBI lineage: Eukaryota > Metazoa > Chordata > Mammalia > Primates > Cercopithecidae > Macaca > Macaca mulatta. The sequence goes on from NC_133412.1 coordinate 71,477,424, forward strand.
TCTTTGTTATCGGAGGATATTTCCTTTGGCCCTACAGTCTTCAAAGGGATCCGAAATATCTTCTCTCAGATTACACAGAAATAAGGCTCGCAAAGAGATCCACGAAATACAGATGTAACCCTGTGAGATGAATTAACAGAACACTCAGCAGATTCTCAGAAAGCTACTTTCCAGATTTCGTCTGAGGATATTTCCTTTTTTACCATAGCCCTCTATGGGCTTCCAAATATCACTTTGCCAATTAAACAAGAACTGTCTTAGCGAAAGGCTTCTGGCGGGTAAAGCTGTAACTCTGTGAGATGATTTCACAGAACACAAAGAAGTTTCTCAGAAAGCTTCTTTCTCTTTGTTATCTGAGGATATTTCCTTTGGCCCTATCGTCTTCAAAGGGATCCGAAATATCTGTTCTCAGATTCCACAGAAATAAGGCTAGCAAAGAGATCCACGAAATACAGATGTAACTATGTGAGATGAATTAACAGAACACTCAGCAGTTTCTCAGAAAGCTTCTTTCCAGATTTCATCTGGGGATATTTCCTCTTTCACCATAGCCCTCTATGGGCTTCCAAATATAACTTTGCCAATTCCACAAGACCTGTCTTAGCGAAAGGCTTCTTGAGGGGAAAGCTGTAACTCTGTGAGATGATTTCACAGAACACAGAGAAGTTTCTCAGAAAGATTCTTTCTCTTTGTTATCGGAGGATATTTCATTTGGCCCTACAGTCTTCAAAGGGATCCGAAATATGTGTTCTCAGATTCCACAGAAATAAGGCTAGCAAAGAGATCCACGAAATACAGATGTAACTATGGGAGATGAATTCACAGAACACTAAGCAGTTTCTCACAAAGCTTCTTTCCAGATTTCATCTGAGGATATTTCCATTTTCACCATAGCCCTCTAAGGGCTTCCAAATATCACTTTGCCAATTCCACAAGAACTGTCTTAGCGAGGGGCTTCTTGAGGGGAAAGCTGTAATTCTGTGAGATGATTTCACAGAATACAAAGAAATATCTCAGAAAGCTTCTTATTCTTTGTTATCGGAGAATATTTCCTTTGGCCCTACAGTCTTCAAAGGGATCCGAAATATATTTTCTCAGATTACACAGAAAGAAGGCTCGCAAAGAGATCCACGAAATACAGATGTAACTCTATGAGATGAATTAACAGAACACTAAGCAGTTTGTCAGAAAGCTTGTTTCCAGATTTCATGAAAGGATATTTCCTTTTTAACCAAAGCCCTCTATGGGCTTCCAAATATCACTTTGCCAATTCCACAAGAAGTGTCTTAGCGAAAGGCTTCTTGAGGGGAAAGCTGTAACTCTGTGAGATGATTTCACAGAACATAAAGAAGTTTCTCAGAGAGCTTCTTTCTCTTTGTTATCGGAGGATATTTCCTTTGGCCCTATAGTCTTCAAAGGGATCCGAAATATCTGTTCTCAGATTCCACAGAAATGATGCTAGCAAAGGGATACACGAAATACAGATGTAACTCTGTGAGTGGAAGTCAAATATCACAGAGCAGTTTCTCAGAAATCTTCTTTCCAGATTTCATCTGAGGATATTTCCTTTTTCACCATAGCCCTCTATGAGCTTCCAAATATCACTTTGCCAATTCCACAAGAACTGTCTTAGCGAAAGGCTTCTTGAGGGGAAAGCTGTAACTCTGTGAGATGATTTCACAGAACAGAAAGAAGTTTCTCAGAAAGCTTCTTTCTCTTTGTTATCCGAGGATATTTCCTTTGGCCCTATCGTTCAAAGGGATCCGAAATATCTGTTCTCAGATTTCTATGAAATAACGCTAGCAAAGAGATCCACGAAATACAGATGTAACGCTGTGAGATGAGTTAACAGAACACTCAGCAGTTTCTCAGCAAGCTTCTTTCCAGATTTCATCTGAGGATATTTCCTTTTTCACCATAGCCCTCTATGGGCTTCCAAATACCACTTTGCCAATTCCACAAGAACTGTCTTAGCGAAAGGCTTCTTGAGGGGAAAGCTGTAACTCTGTGTGATGATTTCACAGAACACACAGAAGTTTCTCAGAAAGCTTCTTTCTTTTTTTTATCGGAGGATATTTCCTTTGGCCCTGTAGTCTTCAAAGGGATCCGAAATATCTGTTCTCAGATTCCACAGAAATAAGGCTAGCAAAGAGACCCACGAAATACAGATGTAACTCTGTGAGATGAATTAACAGAACACTAAGCAGTTTCTCAGAAAGCTTCTTTCCAGATTTCTTCTGAGGATGTTTCCTTTTCCACGTTAGCCCTCTATGGACTTCCAAATATCACTTTGACAATTCCACAAGAACTGTCTTAGCGAAAGGCTTCTTGAGAGGAAAGCTGTAACTCTGTGAGATGATTTCACAGAACACAAAGAAGTTTGTCAGAAAGCTTCTTTCTCTTTGTTATCAGAGGATATTTCCTTTGGCCCTATAGTCTTCAAAGGGATCCGAAATATCTGTTCTCAGATTCCACAGAAATAAGGCTAGCAAAGAGATCCACGAAATACAGATGTAACTCTGTGAGATGAATTATCAGAACACGAAGCAGTTTCTCAGAAAGCTTCTTTCCACATTTCATCTGAGGATATTTCCTTTTTCACCATAGCCCTCTATGGGCTTCCAAATATCACTTTGACAATTCCACAAGAACTGTCTTAGCGAAAGGCTTCTTGAGGGGAAAGCTGTAACTCTGTGAGATGATTTCACAGAACACAAAGAAGATTCTCAGAAAGCTTCCTTCTTTTTGTTATCGGAGGATATTTCCTTTGGCCCTATAGACTTCAAAGGGTTCCGAAATATCTGTTCTCAGATTCCACAGAAATAAGACTAGCAAAGAGATCCACGAAATACAGATGTAACTCTGTGACTGGAAGTCCCATATCACAGAGCAGTTTCTCAGAAACTTTCTTTGCAGATTTCATCTGAGGATATTTCCTTTTTCACCATAGCTTCTTAGGGCTTCCAAATATCACTTGCCAATTCCACAAGAACTGTCTTAGCGAAAGGCTTCCTGAGGGGAAAGCTGTAACTCTGTGAGATGATTTCACAGAACACAAAGAAGTTTCTCAAAAACCTTCTTTCTCTTTGTTATCGGAGGATATTTCCTTTGGCCCTATAGTCTTCAAAGGGATCCGAAATATCTTTTCTCAGGCTTCACAGAAATAAGGCTAGCAAAGATATCCAGGAAATACAGATATAACTCTGTGAGTGGAAGTCACATATCACAGAGCAGTTTCTCAGACAGCTTCGTTCCAGATTTCATCTGAGGATATTCCCTTTTTCAGCATAGCCCTCTATGGGCTTCCAAATATCACTTTGCCAATTCCACGAGAATTGTCTTAGCGAAAGGATTCTTGAGGGGAAAGCTGTAACTCTATGAGATGATTTCACAGAACACAAAGAAGTTTCTCAGAAAGCTTCTTTCTCTTTGTTATCGGAGGATATTTCCTTTGGCCCTATAGTCTTCAAAGGCATCCGAAATATCTGTTCTCAGATTCCACAGAAATAAGGCTAGCAAAAAGATCCACGAAATACAGATGTAACTCGTGAAATGAATTAACAGAACACTCAGCAGTTTCTCAGAAAGCTTCTTTCCAGATTTCATCTGAGGATATTTCCTTTTTCACCATAGCCCTCTATGGGCTTCCAAATATCACTTTGCCAATTCCACAAGAACTGTCTTAGCGAAAGGCTTCTTGAGGGGAAAGCTGTAACTCTGTGAGATGATTTCACAGAACACAAAGAAGTTTCTCAGAATGCTTCTTTCTCTTTGTTATAAGAGGATATTTCCTTTGGCCCTATGTCTTCAAAGGGATCCGAAATATCTGTTCTCAGATTCCACAGAAATAAGGCTAGCAAAGAGATCCACGAAATAAAGATGTAACTCTGTGAGTGGAAGTCACATATCACAGAGCAGTTTCTCAGAAAGCTTCTTTCCAGATTTCATCTGAGGATATTTCCTTTTCCACCTTAGCCCTCTATGGGCTTCCAAATATCACTTTGCCAATTCCACAAAAACTGTCTTAGCGAAAGGCTTCTTGAGAGGAAAGCTGTAACTCTGTGAGATGATTTCACAAAACACAAAGAAGTTTGTCAGAAAGCTTCTTTCTCTTTGTTATCGGAGGATATTTCCTTTGGCCCTATAGTCTTCAAAGGGATCCTAAATATCTGTTCTCAGATTCCACAGAAATATGGCTAGCAAAGAGATCCACGAAATACAGATGTAACTCTGTGAGATGAATTATAAGAACACTAAGCAGTTTCTCAGAAAGCTTCTTTGCAGATTTCCTCTGAGGATATTTCCTTTTTCACCATAGCCCTCTATGGGCTTCCAAATATCACTTTGCCAATTCCACAAGAACTGTCTTAGCGAAAGGCTTCTTGAGGGGAAAGCTGTAACTCTGTGAGATGATTTCACAGAACACAAAGAAGTTTCTCAGAAAGATTCTTTCTCTTTGTTATCGGAGGATATTTCCTTTGGCCCTATGTCTTCAAAGGGATCCGAAATATCTCTTCTCAGATTCCACAGAAATAAGGCTAGCAAAGAGATCCAAGAAATACAGATGTAACTCAGTGAGATGAATTAACAGAACACTAAGCAGTTTCTCAGAAAGCTTCTTTCCAGATTTCATTTGAGGATATTTCCTTTTTCACCATAGAACTCTATGGGCTTTCAAATATCACTTTGCAAATTCCACAAGAACTGTTTTAGCGAAAGGCTTCTTGAGGGGAAAGCTGTAACACTGTGAGATGATTTCACAGAAAACAAAGAAGTTTCTCAGAAAGCTTCTTTCTCTTTGTTATCGGAGGATGTTTACTTTGGCCCTATGGTCTTCAAAGGGATCCGAAATATCTGTTCTCAGATTCTACAGAAATAAGGGTAGCAAAGAGATTCACGAAATACAGATGTAACTCTGGGAGTGGAAGTCACACATCACAGAGCAGTTTCTCAGAAAGCTTCTTTCCAGATTTCATCTGAGGATATTTCCTTTTTCACCAAAGCCCTCTACGGGCTTCCAAATATCACTTTGACAATTCCACAAGAACTGTCTTAGCGAGAGGCTTCTTGAGGGGAAAGCTGTAAATCTGTGAGATGATTTCACAGAACACAAAGAAGTTTCTCAGAAATCTTCCTTCTTTTTGTTATCGGAGGATATTTCCTTTGGCCCCATAGTCTTCAAAGGGATCCGAAATATCTGTTCTCAGATTCCACAGAAATAAGTCTAGCAAAGAGATCCACGAAATACAGATGTAACTCTGTGACTGGAAGTCACATATCACAGAGCAGTTTCTCAGAAACTTTCTTTGCATATTTCATCTGAGAATATTTCCTTTTTCACCATAGCTTCTTAGGGCTTCCAAATATCACTTTGCCAATTCCAAAAGAACTGTCTTAGCGAAAGGCTTCTTGAGGGGAAAGCTGTAACTCTGTGAGATCATTTCACAGAACACAAAGAAGATTCTCAGAAACCTTCTTTCTCTTTGTTATCGGAGGATATTTCCTTTGGCCCTATAGTCTTCAAAGGGATCCGAAATATCTTTTCTCAGGTTCCACAGAAATAAGGCTAGCAAAGAGATCCAGGAAATACAGATATAACTCTGTGAGTGGAAGTCACATATCACAGAGCAGTTTCTCAGAAAGCTTCTTTCCAGATTTCATCTGAGGATATTCCCTTTTTCAGCATAGCCCTCTATGGGCTTCCAAATATCACTTTGCCAATTCCACGAGAACTATCTTAGCAAAAGGCTTCTTGAGGGGAAAGCTGTAACTCTGTGAGATGATTTCACAAAACATAAAGAAGTTTCTCAGAGAGCTTCTTTCTCTTTGTTATCGGAGGATATTTCCTTTGGCCCTATAGTCTTCAAAGGGATCAGAAATATCTATTCTCAGATTCCACAGAAATAAGGCTAGCAAGGAGATCCACAAAATACAGATGTAACTCTGTGAGTGGAAGTCACATATCACAGAGCAGTTTCTCAGAAATCTTCTTTCCAGATTTCATCTGAGGATATTTGCTTTTTCACCATAGCCCTCTATGCGCTTCCAAATATCACTTTTCCAATTCCACAAGAACTGTCTTAGCGAGAGGCTTCTTCAGAGGAAAGCTGTAACTCTGTGAGATGATTTCACAGAACACAAAGAACTTTCTCAGAAATCTTCTTTCTCTTTGTTATCGGAGGATATTTCCTTTGGCCATATAGTCTTCAAAGGGATACGAAATATCTGTTCTCAGATTCCACAGAAATAAGGCTAGCAAGGAGATCCACAAAATACAGATGTAACTCTGTGAGTGGAAGTCACATATCACAGACCAGTTTCTCAGAAAGCTTCTTTCCAGATTTCATCTGAGGATATTTCCATTTTCACCATAGCCCTCTATGGGCTTCCAAATATCACTTTGCCAATTCCACAAGAAGTGTCTTAGCGAAAGGCTTTTTGAGGGGGAAAGCTGTAACTCTGTGGATTGATTTCACAGAACACAAAGAAGTTACTCAGAAGGCTTCTTACTCTTTTTTATCTGAGGATATTTCCTTTGGCCCTGTAGTCTTCTAAGGGATCCGAAATATCTGTTCTCAGGTTCCACAGAAATAAGGCTAGCAAAGAGATCCACGAAATACAGATGTAACTCTGTGAGATGAATTAACAGAACACTAAGCAGTTTCTCAGAAAGCTTCTTTCCAGATTTCATCTGAGGATATTTCCTTTTTCACCATAGCCCTCTATGGGCTTCCAAATATCACTTTGCCAATTCCACAAGAACTGTCTTAGCGAAAGGCTTCTTGAGGGGAAAGCTGTAACTCTGTGAGATGATTTCAAAGAACACAAATAAGTTTCTCAGAAAACTTCTTTCCCCTTGTTATCGGAGGATATTTCCTTTGGCCCTATAGTCTTCAAAGCGATCCGAAATATCTGTCCTCAGATTCCACAGAAATAAGGCTAGCAAAGAGATCCACGAAATACAGATGTAACCCTGTGACTGGAAGTCACACATCACAGAGCGGTTTCTCAGAAAACTTTTTTCCAGATTTCATCTGAGGATATTTCCTTTTTCACCATAGCCCTCTATGGCTTCCAAACATCACTTTGCCAATTCCACGACAACTGTCTTAGCGAAAGGCTTCTTGAGTGGAAAGCTGTAACTCTGTGAGATGATTTCACAGAACACAAAGAAGTTTCTCAGAAAGATTCTTTCTCTTTGTTATCGGAGGATATTTCCTTTGGCCCTATAGTCTCCAAAGGCATCCGAAATATCTGTTCTCAGATTCCACAGAAATAAGGCTAGCAAAAAGATCCACGAAATACAGATGTAACTCTGTGAGATGAATTAACAGAACACTCAGCAGTTTCTCAGAAAGCTTCTTTCCAGATTTCATCTGAGGATATTTCCTTTTTCACCATAGCCCTCTATGGGCTTCCAAATATCACTTTGCCAATTCCACAAGCAGTGTCTTAGCCAAAGGCTTCTTGAGGGGAAAGCTGTAACTCTGTGAGATGATTTCACAGAACACAAAGAAGTTTCTCAGAAAGCTTCTTTCTCTTTGTTATCGGAGGATATTTCCTTTGGCCCTATGTCTTCAAAGGGATCCGAAATATCTGTTCTCAGATTCCACAGAAATAAGGCTAGCAAAGAGATGCATGAAATAAAGATGTAACTCTGCGAGTGGAAGTAACATATCGCAGAGCAATTTCTCAGAAAGCTTCTTTCCAGATTTCATCTGAGGATATTTCCTATTTCACCATAGCCCTCTATGGTCCTCCAAATATCACTTTGCCAATTCCACAAGAACTGTCTTAGCGAAAGGCTTCTTGAGGGGAAAGCTGTAACTCTGTGAGAGGATTTCACAGAACAGAAAGAAGTTTCTCAGAAAGCTTCTTTCTCTTTGTTATCCGAGGATATTTCCTTTGGCCCTATCGTTCAAAGGGATCCGAAATATCTGTTCTCAGATTTCTATGAAATAACGCTAGCAAAGAGATCCACGAAATACAGATGTAACGCTGTGAGATGAGTTAACAGAACACTCAGCAGTTTCTCAGCAAGCTTCTTTCCAGATTTCATCTGAGGATATTTCCTTTTTCACCATAGCCCTCTATGGGCCTCCAAATACCACTTTGCCAATTCCACAAGAACTGTCTTAGCGAAAGGCTTCTTGAGGGGAAAGCTGTAACTCTGTGTGATGATTTCACAGAACACACAGAAGTTTCTCAGAAAGCTTCTTTCTTTTTTTTATCGGAGGATATTTCCTTTGGCCCTGTAGTCTTCAAAGGGATCCGAAATATCTGTTCTCAGATTCCACAGAAATAAGGCTAGCAAAGAGACCCACGAAATACAGATGTAACTCTGTGAGATGAATTAACAGAACACTAAGCAGTTTCTCAGAAAGCTTCTTTCCAGATTTCATCTGAGGATGTTTCCTTTTCCACGTTAGCCCTCTATGGGCTTCCAAATATCACTTTGACAATTCCACAAGAACTGTCTTAGCGAAAGGCTTCTTGAGAGGAAAGCTGTAACTCTGTGAGATGATTTCACAGAACACAAAGAAGTTTGTCAGAAAGCTTCTTTCTCTTTGTTATCGGAGGATATTTCCTTTGGCCCTATAGTCTTCAAAGGGATCCGAAATATCTGTTCTCAGATTCCACAGAAATAAGGCTAGCAAAGAGATCCACGAAATACAGATGTAACTCTGTGAGATGAATTATCAGAACACGAAGCAGTTTCTCAGAAAGCTTTTTTCCACATTTCATCTGAGGATATTTCCTTTTTCACCATAGCCCTCTATGGGCTTCCAAATATCACTTTGACAATTCCACAAGAACTGTCTTAGCGAAAGGCTTCTTGATTGGAAAGCTGTAACTCTGTGAGATGATTTCACAGAACACAAAGAAGATTCTCAGAAAGCTTCCTTCTTTTTGTTATCGGAGGATATTTCCTTTGGCCCTATAGACTTCAAAGGGTTCTGAAATATCTGTTCTCAGATTCCACAGAAATAAGACTAGCAAAGAGATCCACGAAATACAGATGTAACTCTGTGACTGGAAGTCACACATCACAGAGCAGTTTCTCAGAAACTTTCTTTGCAGATTTCATCTGAGGATATTTCCTTTTTCACCATAGCTTCTTAGGGCTTCCAAATATCACTTGCCAATTCCACAAGAACTGTCTTAGCGAAAGGCTTCCTGAGGGGAAAGCTGTAACTCTGTGAGATGATTTCACAGAACACAAAGAAGTTTCTCAAAAACCTTCTTTCTCTTTGTTATCGGAGGATATTTCCTTTGGCCCTATAGTCTTCAAAGGGATCCGAAATATCTGTTCTCAGGTTTCACAGAAATAAGGCTAGCAAAGATATCCAGGAAATACAGATATAACTCTGTGAGTGGAAGTCACATATCACAGAGCAGTTTCTCAGACAGCTTCGTTCCAGATTTCATTTGAGGATATTCCCTTTTTCAGCATAGCCCTCTATGGGCTTCCAAATATCACTTTGCCAATTCCACGAGAACTGTCTTAGCGAAAGGCTTCTTGAGGGGAAAGCTGTAACTCTATGAGATGATTTCACAGAACACAAAGAAGTTTCTCAGAAAGCTTCTTTCTCTTTGTTATCGGAGGATATTTCCTTTGGCCCTATAGTCTTCAAAGGCATCCGAAATATCTGTTCTCAGATTCCACAGAAATAAGGCTAGCAAAAAGATCCACGAAATACAGATGTAACTCTGTGAGATGAATTAACAGAACACTCAGCAGTTTCTCAGAAAGCTTCTTTCCAGATTTCATCTGAGGATATTTCCTTTTTCATCATAGCCCTCTATGGGCTTCCAAATATCACTTTGCCAATTCCACAAGAACTGTCTTAGCGAAAGGCTTCTTGAGGGAAAGCTGTAACTCTGTGAGATGATTTCACAGAACACAAAGAAGTTTCTCAGAAAGCTTCTTTCTCTTTGTTATAAGAGGATATTTCCTTTGGCCCTATGTCTTCAAAGGGATCCGAAATATCTGTTCTCAGATTCCACAGAAATAAGGCTAGCAAAGAGATCCACGAAATAAAGATGTAACTCTGTGAGTCGAAGTCACATATCACAGAGCAGTTTCTCAGAAAGCTTCTTTCCAGATTTCATCTGAGGATATTTCCTTTTCCACCTTAGCCCTCTATGGGCTTCCAAATATCACTTTGCCAATTCCACAAGAACTGTCTTAGCGAAAGGCTTCTTGAGAGGAAAGCTGTAACTCTGTGAGATGATTTCACAAAACACAAAGAAGTTTGTCAGAAAGCTTCTTTCTCTTTGTTATCGGAGGATATTTCCTTTGGCCCTAAAGTCTTCAAAGGGATCCTAAATATCTGTTCTCAGATTCCACAGAAATATGGCTAGCAAAGAGATCCACGAAATACAGATGTAACTCTGTGAGATGAATTATAAGAACACTAAGCAGTTTCTCAGAAAGCTTCTTTGCAGATTTCCTCTGAGGATATTTCCTTTTTCACCATAGCCCTCTATGGGCTTCCAAATATCACTTTGCCAATTCCACAAGAACTGTCTTAGCGAAAGGCTTCTTGAGGGGAAAGCTGTAACTCTGTGAGATGATTTCACAGAACACAAAGAAGTTTCTCAGAAACCTTCTTTCTCTTTGTTATCAGAGGATATTTCCTTTGGCCCTATAGTCTTCAAAGGGATCCGAAATATCTTTTCTCAGGTTCCACAGAAATAAGGCTAGCAAAGAGATCCAGGAAATACAGATATAACTCTGTGAGTGGAAGTCACATATCACAGAGCAGTTTCTCAGAAAGCTTCTTTCCAGATTTCATATGAGGATATTCCCTTTTTCAGCATAGCCCTCTATGGGCTTCCAAATATCACTTTGCCAATTCCACGAGAACTATCTTAGCAAAAGGCTTCTTGAGGGGAAAGCTGTAACTCTATGAGATGATTTCACAGAACACAAAGAAGTTTCTCAGAAAGCTTCTTTCTCTTTGTTATCGGAGGATATTTCCTTTGGCCCTATAGTATTCAAAGGCATCCGTAATATCTGTTCTCAGATTCCACAGAAATAAGGCTAGCAAAAAGATCCACGAAATACAGATTTAACTCTGTGAGATGAATTAACAGAACACTAAGCAGTTTCTCATAAAGCTTCTTTCCAGATTTCATCTGAGGATATTTCCTTTTTCACCATAGCCCTCTATGGGCTTCCAAATATCACTTTGCCAATTCCACAAGAACTCTCTTAGCGAAAGGCTTCTTGAGGGGAAAGCTGTAACTCTGTGAGATGATTTCACAGTACACAAAGAAGTTTCTCAGAAAGCTTCTTTCTCTTTGTTATCGGAGGATATTTCCTTTGGCCCTATGATTTCAAAGGGATCCGAAATATCTGTTCTCAGATTCCACAGAAATAAGGCTAGCAAAGAGATCCACGAAAAAAAGATGTAACTCTGTGAGTGGAAGTCACATATCACAGAGCAGTTTCTCAGAAAGCTTCTTTCCAGATTTCATCTGAGGATATTTCCTATTTCACCATAGCCCTCTATGGTCTTCCAAATATCACTTTGCCAATTCCACAAGAACTGTCTTAGCGAAAGGCTTCTTGAGGGGAAAGCTGTAACTCTGTGAGATGATTTCACAGAACAGAAAGAAGTTTCTCAGAAAGCTTCTTTCTCTTTGTTATCGGAGGATATTTCCTTTGGCCCTATAGTATTCAAATGGATCCGAAATATCTGTTCTCAGATTCCACAGAAATAAGGCTAGCAAAGACATCCACGAAATACAGATGTAACTCTGTGAGTTTAATTCACACATCACAGAGCAGTTTCTCAGAAAGATTCTTTCCAGATTTCATCTGAGGATATTTCCTATTTCACCATAGCCCTCTATGGGCTTCCAAATATCACCTTGCCAATTCCACAAGAAGTGTCTTAGCGAAAGGCTTCTTGAGGGGAAAACTGTAACTCTGTGGGATGATTTCATAGAACACAAAGAAGTTTCTCAGAAACCTTCTTTCTCTTTCTTATCGGAGGATATTTCCTTTGGCCCTGTAGTCTACAAAGGTATCCGAAATATCTGTTCTCAGATTCCACAGAAATAAGGCTAGCAAAGAGACCCACGAAATACAGATGTAACCCTGTGAGGGGAAGTCACATATCACAGAGCAGTTTCTCAGAAAGCTTCTTTCCAGATTTCATCTGAGGATATTTCCCTTTTCAACTTAGCCCTCTATGGGCTTCCAAATATCACTTTGCCAATTACACAAGAACAGTCTTAACGAAAGGCTTCCTGAGGGGAAAGCTGTAACTCTGTGAGATGATTTCACAGTACACAAAGAAGTTTCTCTGAAAGCTTCTTTCTCCTTGTTATCGGAGGATATTTCCTTTGTCCCTATAGTCTTCAAAGGGATCCGAAATATCTGTTCTCAGATTCCACAGAAATAAGGCTAGCAAAGAGATTCACGAAATACAGATGTAAATCTGTGAGATGAATTAAAAGAACACTCAGCAGTTTCTCAGAAAGCTTCTTTCCAGATTTCATCTGTGGATATTTCCTTTTTCACCGTAGCAACCTATGGTTTTCCAAATATCACTTTTCCAATTCCACAAGAACTGTCTTAGCGAAAGACTTCTTGAGGGGAAAGCTGTAACTCTGTGAGATGATTTCACAGAACACAAAGGAGTTTCTCAGAAAGCTTCTTTCTCTTTGTTTTCCGAGGATATTTCCTTTGGCCCTATAGTCTTCAAAGGGATCCGAAATATCTGTTCTCAGATTCCACAGAAATAAGGCTAGCAAAGAGATCCACGAAATACAGATGTAACTCTATGAGTGGAAGTCACATATCACAGAACAGTTTCTCAGAAAGCTTCTTTCCAGATTTCATCTGAGGATATTCCCTTATTCACCATTGCCCTCTATGGGCTTCCAAATATCACTTTGCCAATTCCACAAGAACTGTCTTAGCGAAAGGCTTCTTGAGGGGAATGCTGCAACTCTGTGAAATGATTTCAAAGAACACAAAGAAGTTTCTCAGAAAACTTCTTTCTCTTTGTTATCGGAGGATATTTCCTTTGGCCCTATAGTCTTCAAAGGGATCCGAAATATCTGTTCTCAGATTCCACAGAAATAAGGCTAGCAAAGAGATCCACGAAATACAGATGTAACTCTGTGAGTGGAAGTTACACATCACAGAGGAGTTTCTCAGAAACGTTCTTTCCAGTTTTCATCTGAGGATATTTCCTTTTTCACCATAGCACACTATGGGATTCCAAATATCACTTTGCCAATTCCACAAGAACTGTCTTAGCGAAAGGCTTCTGGAGGGGAGAGCTGTAACTCTGTGAGATGATTTCACAGAACACAAAGAAGTTTCTCAGAAAGCTTCTTTTTCTTTGTTATCGGAGGATATTTCCTTTGGCCCTATAGTCTTCAAAGGGATCCGAAATATCTGTTCTCAGATTCCACAGTAATAAGGCTAGCAAAGACATCCACGAAATAAAGATGTAACTCTGTGAGTGGAAGTCACATATCACAGGCCAGTTTCTCAGAAAGCTTCTTTCCAAATTTCATCTGAGGATATTCCCTTTTCCCCCATAGCCCTCTATGGGCTTCCAAATATCACTTTGCCAATTCCACAAGAACTGTCTTAGCGAAAGGCTTCTTGGGGGAAAGCTGTAACTCTGTGAGATGATTTTAAAGAACACAAAGAAGTTTCTCAGAAAACTTCTTTCTCTTTCTTATCGAAGGATACTTCCTTTGGCCCTATAGTGTTCAAATGGATCCGAAATATCTGTTCTCAGATTCCATAGAAATAAGGCTAGCAAAGAGATACACGATATACAAATGTAACTCTTTGAGTGGAAGTCACACATCACAGAGCAGTTTCTCAGAAAGTTTCTTTCCAGATTTCATCTGAGGATATTCCGTTTTTCACAATAGCCCTCTATGGGCTTCCAAATATCACTTTGCCAATGCCACAAGAACTGTCTCAGCGAAAGGCTTATTTAGGGGAAAGCTGTAACTCTGTGAGATGATTTCACAGAACACAAAGAAGTTTCTCAGAAAGCTTCTTTCTCTTTGTTATCAGAGGATATTTCCTTTGGCCCTATAGTCTTCAAAGGGATCCGAAATATCTGTTCTCAGATTCCACAGAAATAAGGATAACAAAGAGATCCAGGAAATACAGATGTAACTATGTGAGATGAATTAACAGAACACTAAGTAGTTTCTCAGAAAGCTTCTTTCCGGATTTCATCTGAGGATATTTCCTTTTTCACCATAGCCCTCTGTGGGCTTCCAAATATCACTTTGCCAATTCCACAAGAACTGTCTTAGCGAAAGGCTTCTTGAGGGGAAAGCTGTAACTCTGTGAGAAGATTTCACAGAAAACAAAGAAGTTTCTCAGAAAGCTTCTTTCTCATTGTTATCGGAGGATATTTCCTTTGGCCCTATAGACTTCTAAGGGATCCGAAATATCTGTTCTCAGATTCCACAGAAATAAGGCTAGCAAAGAGATCCACCAAATACAGATGTAACTCTGTGAGTGGAAGTCACACATCACAGAGCAGTTTCTCGGAAAGCTTCTTTCCAGATTTCACCTGAGGATATTTCTTTTTTCAGCATATCCGTGTATGGGCTTCCAAGTATCACTTTGCCAATTCCACAAGAACTGTCTTAGCGTGAGGCTTCTTGAGGGGAAAGGTGTAACTCTGTGAGATGATTTCACAGAACACAAAGAAGTTTCTCAGAATGCTTCTTTCTCTTTCTTATCGGAGCATATTTATTTTGGCCCTAGAGACTTCAAAGGGATCCGAAATATCTGTTCTCTGATTCCACTGAAATAAGGCTAGCAAAGAGATCCAAGATATACAGATGAAACTCAGTGAGATGAATTAACAGACACTAAGCAGTTTCTCAGAAAGCTTCTTTCCAGATTTCATCTGAGGATATTTCCTGTTTCACCATAGCCCTCTAAGGGCTTCCAAATATCACTTTGCCAATTCCAAAAGAACTGTCTTAGCGAAAGGCTTCTTGAGGGGAAAGCTGTAACTCTGTGAGATGATTTCACAGAACTCGAAGAAGGTTCTCAGAAAGCTTCTTTCCCTTTGTTATCGGAGGATATTTCCTTTGGCCCTATAGACTTCAAAGGGATCCGCAATATCTGTTCTCAGATTCCACAGAAATGAGGCTAGCAAGGAGATCCACGAAATACAGAGGTAACTCTGAGATGAATTAACAGAACACTAAGCAGTTTCTCAGAAAGCTTCTTTCCAGATTTCACCTGAGGATATTTCTTTTTTCACCATATCCCTCTATGGGCTTCCAAATATCACTTTGCCAATTCCACAAGAACTGCCTTAGCGAAAGGCTTCTTGAGAGGAAAGCTGTAACTCTGTGAGATGATTTCACAGAACACAAAGAAGTTTCTCAGAAAGCTTCTTTCTCTTTGTTATCGGCGGATATTTCCTTTGGCCCTATAGTCTTCAAAGGTAACCCGAAATATTCGTTCTCAGATTCCACAGAAATAAGGCTAGCAAAGAGATACACGAAATAAAGATGTAACTCTGTGAGATGAATTAACAGAACACTAAGCAGTTTCTCAGAAAGCTTTTTTCCAGATTTCACCTGAGGATGTTTCCTTTTTCATCATAGCCTTGTGTGGGCTTCCACTTATCACTTTGCCAATTCCACAAGAACTGTCTTAGCGAAAGGCTTCTTGCGGGGAAAGGTGTAACTCTGTGAGATGATTTCAGAAAACACAAAGAAGTTTCTCAGAAAGTTTCTCTCTTTGTTATCGGAGGATATTTCCTTTGGCCCTCTAGTCTTCAAAGGGATCTGAACTATCTGTTCTCGGATTCCACAGAAATAAGGCTAGCAAAGAGATCCACAAAATAAAGATGGAACTCTGTGAAATGAATTAACAGAACACTAAGCAGTTTCTAAGAAAGCTTGTTTCCAGATTTCATCTGAGGATATTCCCTTTTTCACCATAGCCCTCTATCGGTTTCCAAAAATCACTTTGCCTATTCCACAAGAACTGTCTTATCGAAAGGCTTTTTGGGGGGAAAGCTGTAACTCTGTGAGATGATTTCACAGAACACAAAGAAGTTTCTCAGAAAGCTTCTTTCTCTTTGTTATTGGAGGATATTTCCCTTGGCCCTCTAGTCTTCAAAGGGATCCGAAAAATGTGTTTTCAGATTCCACTGAAATAAGGCTAGCAAAGAGATCCACGAAATACAGATGTAACTCTGGAGAAGAATTAACAGAACACTAAGCAGTTTCTCAGAAAGCTTCTTTCCAGATTTCATCTGAGGATATTCCCTTTTTCACCATAGCCCTCTATGGGCTTCCAAATATCACTTTGCCAATTCTACAAGAACTATCGTAGCGAAATTCTTCTTGGGGGGAAAGCTGTAACTCTGTGAGATGATTTCAAGAACACAAAGAAGTTTCTTAGAAAGCTTCTTTCTCTTTGTTATCGGAGGATATTTCCTTTGGCCCTGTAGACTTCAAAGGCATCCGAAATATCTGTTCTCAGATTCCATAGAAATAAGGCTAGCAAAGAGATCTACGAAATACACATGTAACTCTGTGAGATGAATTAACAGAACACTAAGCATTTTCTCAGAAAGCTTCTCTCCAGATTTCATCTGAGGATATTTCCTTTTCCACCTTAACCCACTCTGGGCTTCCAAATATCACTTTGCCAATTCCACAAGAACTGTCTTAGCGAAAGGCTTCTTGAGGGGAAAGCTGTAACTCCGTGAGATGATTTCACAGAACGCAAAGAAGTATCTCAGAAAGCTTCTTTCTCTTTGTTATCGTAGGATATTTCCGTTGGCCCTATAGACTTCAAAGGGATCCGAAATATCCTTTCTCAGATTCCACAGAAATAAGGCTACCAACGAGATCCACGAAATACAGACGTAACTCTGTGAGTGGAAGTCACACATAACAGAGCAGTTTTTCAGAAAGCTTCTTTCCAGATTTCAACTCAGGATATTTCCTTTTTCACCATAGCCCACTACGGGCTTCCAAATATCACTTTGCCAATTCCATAAGAATTGCCTTAGCGAAAGGCTTCTTAAGGGAAAGCTATAACTCTGTGAGATGATTTCACAGAACGCAAAGAAGTTTCTCAGAAAGCTTCTTTCTCTTTGTTATCGTAGGATATTTCCGTTGGCCCTATAGACTTCAAAGGGATCCGAAATATCTGTTCTCAGATTCCACAGAAATAAGGCCAGCAAAGAGATCCACGAAATACAGATATAACTCTGTGAGTGGAAGTCACATATCACAGAGCAGTTTCTCAGAAAGCTTCTTTCCAGATTCCATCTGAGGATATTTACTTTTTCACCATAGCCCTCTATGGGCTTCAAATATCACTTTGCCAAATGCACAAGAACTGTCTTCGCGAAAGGCTTCTTGGGGGAAAGCTGTAACTCTGTGAGATGATTTACGGAACACAAAGAAGTTTCTCAGAAAGCTTCTTTCTCTTTGTTATCGGAGGATATTACCTTTGGCCATATAGACTTCAAAGGGATCCGAAATATCTGTTCTCAGATACCACAAAAATAAGGCTAGCAAAGAGATCCAGGAAATACAGATGTAACTCTGTGAGATGAATTAACAGAACACTAAGCAGTTTCTCAGATAGCTTCTTTCCAGATTTCATCTGAGGATATTTCCTTTTTCACCATAGCCCTCTATGGGCTTCCTAATATCACTTTGCCAATTCCACAAGAACTGTCTTAGGGAAAGGCTTCTTGAGGGGAAAGCTGTATCTCTGTGAGATGATTTCGCAGAACACAAGGAAGTTTCTCAGAAAGCTTCTTTCTCTTTGTTATCGGAGGATATTACCTTTGGTCATATAGACTTCAAAGGGATCCGAAATATCTGTTCTCAGATTCCACAGAAATAAGGCTAGCAAAGAGATCCACGAAATACAGATGAAACTCTGTGAGATGAATTAACAGAACACTAAGCAATTTCTCAGAAAGCTTCTTTCCAGATTTCATCTGAGGATATTTTCTTTCTCACCATAGCCCTCTATGGGCTTCCAAATATCACTTTGCCAATTCCACAAGAACTGTCTTAGCGAAAGACTTCTTGAGGGAAAAGCTGTAACTCTGTGAGATGATTTCAAAGAACACAAAGAAGTTTCTCAGAAAGATTCTTTCTCTTTGTTATCGGAGGATATTTCCTTTCGCCCTATAGACTTCAAAGGGATCCGAAATATCTATTCTCAGATTCCACTGAAATAAGGGTAGCAAAGAGATCCACGAAATACAGATGTAACACTGTGAGATGAATTAACAGAACACTAAGCAGTTTCTCAGAAA
Source organism: Macaca mulatta (assembly GCF_049350105.2). Lineage (NCBI taxonomy): Eukaryota > Metazoa > Chordata > Mammalia > Primates > Cercopithecidae > Macaca > Macaca mulatta. Next base: position 71,495,738 of record NC_133412.1, read on the forward strand.
GCTTCTTTCCAGATTTCATCTGAGGATATTTCCTTTTTCATCATAGCCCTCTATGGGCTTCCAAATATCACTTTGCCAATTCCAGAAGAACTGTCTTAGCGAAAGGCTTCTTGAGGGGAAAGCTGTAACTCTGTGAGATGATTTCACAGAACACAAAGAAGTTTCTCAGAAAGCTTCTTTCTCTTTCTTATCGGAGGATATTTCCTTTGGCCCTATAGTCTTCAAAGTTATCCGAAATATCTGTTCTCAGATTCCACAGAAATAACGCTAGCAAAGAGATCCACGAAATACAGATGTAACTCTGTGAGTGGAAGTCACACATCACAGAGCAGTTTCTCAGAAAGCTTCTTTCCACATTTCATCTGAGGATGTTTCCTTTTTCACCTTAGCCCTCTATGGGCTTCCAAATATCACTTTGCCAATTCCACAAGAACTGTCTTAGCGAAAGGCTTCCTGAGGGGAAAGCTGTAACTCTGTGAGATGATTTCACAGAACACAAAGAAGTTTCTCTGAAAGCTTCTTTCTCTTTGTTATCGGAGGATATTTCCTTTGACCCTGCAGTCTTCAAAGGGATCCGAAATATCTGTTCTCACATTCCACAGATAAGGCTGGCAAAGAGATCCACGAAATACAGATGTAACTCTGTGAGACGAATTAACAGAACAATCAGCAGTTACTCAGAAAGCTTCTTTCCAGATTTCATCTGAGGATATTTCCTTTTTCACCATACCCCTCTATGGGCTTCCAAATACCACTTTGCCAATTCCACAAGAACTGTCTTAGCGAAAGGCTTCTTGAGGGGAAAGCTGTAACTCTGTGAGATGATTTCACAGAAAACAAAGAAGTTTCTCAGGAAGCTTCTTTCTCTTTGTTATTGGAGAATATTTCCTTTGGCCCTATAGTCTTCAAAGGGATCCGAAATATCTGTTCTCAGATTCCACAGAAATAAAGCTAGCAAAGAGATCCACGAAATACAGATGTAAATCTGTGAGATGAATTAACAGAACACTCAGCAGTTTCTCAGAAAGCTTCTTTCCAGATTTCATCTGAGGATATTTCCTTTTTCACCATAGCCCTCTATGGGCTTCCAAATATCACTTTGCCAATTCCACAAGAACTGTCTTAGCGAAAGGCTTCTTGAGGGGAAAGCTGTAACTCGGTGAGATGATTTCACAGAACAGAAAGAAGTTTCTCAGAAAGCTTCTTTCTCTTTTTTATCGGAGGATATTTCCTTTGGCCCTATAGTCTTCAAAGGGATCCGAAATATCTGTTCTCAGATTCCACAGAAATAAGGCTAGCAAAGAGATCCACGAAATACAGATGTAACTCTGTGATTGGAAGTCACATATCACAGAGCAGTTTCTCAGAAAGCTTCTTTCCAGATTTCATCTGAGGATATTTCCTTATTCAACATAGCCGTCTATGGGCTTCCAAATATCACTTTGCCAATTGCACAAGAACTGTCTTAGCGAAAGGCTTCTTGAGGGGAATGCTGCAACTCTGTCAGATGATTTCACAGAACACAAAGAAGTTTCTCAGAAAGCTTCTTTCTCTTTGTTATCGGAGGATATTTCCTTTGGCCCCATAGTCTTCAAAGGGATCCGAAATATCTGTTCTCAGATTCCACTGAAATAAAGCTAGCAAAGAGATCCACGAAACACAGATGTAACTCTGTGAGTGGAAGTCACATATCACAGAGCAGTTTCTCAGAAAGCTTCTTTCCAGATTTCATCTGAGGATATTCCCTTATTCACCATAGCCCTCTATGGGCTTCTAAATATCACTTTGCCAATTCCACAAGAACTGTCTTAGCGAAAGGCTTCTTGATGGGAATGCTGCAATTCTGTGAAATGATTTCAAAGAACACAAAGAAGTTTCTCAGAAAGCTTCTTTCTCTTTGTTATCGGAGGATATTTCCTTTGGCCCTATAGTATTCAAATGGATCCGAAATATCTGTTCTCAGATTCCACAGAAATAAGGCTAGCAAAGACATCCACAAAATACAGATGTAACTCTGTGAGTTTAATTCACACATCACAGAGCAGTTTCTCAGAAAGATTCTTTCCAGATTTCATCTGAGGATATTTCCTTTTTCACCATAGCCCTCTATGGACTTGCAAATATCACTTTGCCAATTCCACAAGAAGTGTCTTAGCGAAAGGCTTCTTGAGGGGAAAACTGTAACTCTGTGGGATGATTTCATAGAACACAAAGAAGTTTCTCAGAAACCTTCTTTCTCTTTCTTATCGGAGGATATTTCCTTTGGCCCTGTAGTCTACAAAGGTATCCGAAATATCTGTTCTCAGATTCCACAGAAATAAGGCTAGCAAAGAGACCCACGAAATACAGATGTAACCCTGTGAGGGGAAGTCACATATCACAGAGCAGGTTCTCAGAAAGCTTCTTTCCAGATTTCATCTGAGGATATTTCCTTTTTCATCTTAGCCCTCTATGGGCTTCCAAATATCACTTTGCCAATTCCACAAGAAATGTCTTAGCGAAAGGCTTCCTGAGGGGAAAGCTGTAACTCTGGGCGATGATTTCACAGAACACAAAGAAGTTTCTCTGAAAGCTTCTTTCTCTTTGTTATCGGAGGATATTTCCTTTGGCCCTATAGTCTTCAAAGGGATCCGAAACATCTGTTCTCAGATTCCACAGAAATAAGGCTAGCAAAGAGATCCACGAAATACAGATGTAACTCTGTGAGATGAATTAACAGAACACTCAGCAGTTTCTCACAAAGCTTCTTTCCAGATTTCATCTGAGGATATTTCCTTTTTCACCGTAGCAACCTATGGTCTTCCAAATATCACTTTGCCAATTCCAGAAGAAGTGTCTTAGCGAACGCCTTCTTGAGGGGAAAGCTGTAACTCTGTGAGATGATTTCACAGAACACAAAGAGGTTTCTCAGAAAGCTTCTTTCTCTTTGTTATCGGAGGATATTTCCTTTGACCCTATAGTCTTCAAAGGGATCCGAAATATCTGTTCTCAGATTCCACAGAAATAAGGCTAGCAAAGAGATCTACGAAATACAGATGTAACCCTGTGAGTGGAAGTAACATATCACAGAGCAGTTTCTCAGAAAGCTTCTTTCCAGATTTCATCTTAGGATATTCCCTTATTCACCATAGCCTTCTATGGGCTTCAAAATATCACTTTGCCAATTCAACAAGAACTGTCTTAGCGAAAGGCTTCTTGGGGGAATGCTGCAACTCTGTGAAATGATTTCAAAGAACACAAAGAAGTTTCTTAGAAAACTTCATTCTCTTTGTTATCGGAGGATATTTCCTTTCGCCCTATAGTCTTCAAAGGGATCCGAAATATCTGTTCTCAGATTCCACAGAAATAAGGCTAGCAAAGAGATCCACGAAATACAGATGTAACTCTGTGAGATGAATTAACAGAACACTAAGCAATTTCTCAGAAAGCTTCTTCCCAGATTTCATCTGAGGATATTTCCCTTTTCACCTTAGCCCTCTATGGGCTTCTAAATATCACTTTGCCAATTACACAAGAACCGTCTTAACGAAAGGCTTCCTGAGGGGAAAGCTGTAACTCTGTGAGATGATTTCACAGTACACAAAGAAGTTTCTCTGAAAGCTTCTTTCTCCTTGTTATCGGAGGATATTTCCTTTGTCCCTATAGTCTTCAAAGGGATCCGAAATATCTGTTCTCAGATTCCACAGAAATAAGGCTAGAAAAGAGATTCACGAAATACAGATGTAAATCTGTGAGATGAATTAATAGAACACTCTGCAGTTTCTCAGAAAGCTTCTTTCCAGATTTCATCTGAGGATATTTCCTTTTTTACCGTAGCAACCTATGGTTTTCCAAATATCACTTTTCCAATTCCACAAGAACTGTCTTAGCGAAAGACTTCTTGAGGGGAAAGCTGTAACTCTGTGAGATGATTTCACAGAACACAAAGAAGTTTCTCAGAAAGCTTCTTTCTCTTTGTTATCCGAGGATATTTCCTTTGGCCCTATAGTCTTCAAAGGGATCCGAAATATCTGTTCTCAGATTCCACAGAAATAAGGCTAGCAAAGAGATCCACGAAATACAGATGTAACTCTCTGAGTGGAAGTCACACATCACAGAGCAGTTTCTCAGAAAGCTTCTTTCCAGATTTCACCTGAGGATATTTCGTTTTTCAGCATATCCGTGTATGGGCTTCCAAGTATCACTTTGCCAATTCCACAAGAACTGTCTTAGCGTGAGGCTTCTTGAGGGGAAAGCTGTAACTCTGTGAGATGATTTCACAGAACACAAAGAAGTTTCTCAGAATGCTTCTTTCTCTTTCTTATCGGAGCATATTTATTTTGGCCCTAGAGACTTCAAAGGGATCCGAAATATCTGTTCTCTGATTCCACTGAAATAAGGCTAGCAAAGAGATCCAAGATATACAGATGAAACTCTGTGAGATGAATTAACAGACACTAAGCAGTTTCTCTGAAAGCTTCTTTCCAGATTTCATCTGAGGATATTTCCTTTTTCACCATAGCCCTCTAAGGGTTTCCAAATATCACTTTGCCAATTCCAAAAGAACTGTCTTAGCGAAAGGCTTCTTGAGGGGAAAGCTGTAACTCTGTGAGATGATTTCACAGAACTCGAAGAAGGTTCTCAGAAAGCTTCTTTCCCTTTGTTATCGGAGGATATTTCCTTTGGCCCTATAGACTTCAAAGGGATCCGCAATATCTGTTCTCAGATTCCACAGAAATGAGGCTAGCAAAGAGAGGCACGAAATACAGAGGTAACTCTGTGAGATGAATTAACAGAACACTAAGCCGTTTCTCAGAAAGCTTCTTTCCAGATTTCACCTGAGGATATTTCTTTTTTCACCATATCCCTCTATGGGCTTCCAAATATCACTTTGCCAATTCCACAAGAACTGCCTTAGCGAAAGGCTTCTTGAGGGGAAAGCTGTAACTCTGTGAGATGATTTCACAGAACACAAAGAAGTTTCTCAGAAAGCTTCTTTCTCTTTGTTATCGGCGGATATTTCCTTTGGCCCTATAGTCTTCAAAGGTAACCCGAAATATCCGTTCTCAGATTCCAAAGAAATAAGGCTAGCAAAGAGATACACGAAATAAAGATGTAACTCTGTGAGATGAATTAACAGAACACTAAGCAGTTTCTCAGAAAGCTTTTTTCCAGATTTCACCTGAGGATCTTTCCTTTTTCATCATAGCCTTGTGTGGGCTTCCACTTATGACTTTGCCAATTCCACAAGAACTGTCTTAGCGAAAGGCTTCTTGCGGGGAAAGGTGTAACTCTGTGAGATGATTTCAGAAAACACAAAGAAGTTTCTCAGAAATTTTCTCTCTTTGTTATCGGAGGATATTTCCTTTGGCCCTCTAGTCTTCAAAGGGATCTGAACTATCTGTTCTCGGATTCCACAGAAATAAGGCTAGCAAAGAGATCCACAAAAAAAAGATGGAACTCTGTGAAATGAATTAACAGAACACTAAGCAGTTTCTAAGAAAGCTTGTTTCCAGATTTCATCTGAGGATATTCCCTTTTTCACCATAGCCCTCTATCGGTTTCCAAAAATCACTTTGCCTATTCCACAAGAACTGTCTTATCGAAAGGCTTTTTGGGGGGAAAGCTGTAACTCTGTGAGATGATTTCACAGAACACAAAGAAGTTTCTCAGAAAGCTTCTTTCTCTTTGTTATAGGAGGATATTTCATTTGGCCCTATATACTTCAAAGGGATCCGACATATCTGTTCTCAGATTCCACAGAAATAAGGCTAGCAAAGAGATCCAAGAAATACAGATGTAACTCTGTTAGATGAATTAACAGAACACTAAGCAGTTTCTCAGAAAGCTTCTTTCCAGATTTCACCTGAGGATATTTCCTTTTTCATCATAGCTCTGTATGGGCTTCCAAATATCACTTTGCCAATTCCACAAGAAGTGTCTTAGCGAAAGGCTTCTTGAGGGGAAAGCTGTAACTCTGTGAGATGATTTCACAGAACACAAAGAAGTTTCTCAGAAAGCTTCTTTCTCTTTCTTATCGGAGGATATTTCCTTTGGCCCTAGAGACTTCAAGGGATCCGAAATGTCTGTTCTCTGATTCCACAGAAATAAGGCTAGCAAAGCAATCCACAAAATACAGATGTAACTCTGTGAGAAGAATTTACAGAACACTAAGCAGTTTCTCAGAAAGCTTCTTTCCAGATTTCATCTGAGGATATTCCCTTTTTCACCATAGCCCTCTATGGGCTTTCAAATATCACTTTGCCAATTCCACAAGAACTGTCTTAGCGAAAAGCTTCTTGAGGGTAAAGCTGTAACTCTGTGAGATGATTTCACAGAACACTAAGAAGTTTCTCAGAAACCTTCTTTCTCTTTGTTATCGGAGGATATTTCCTTTGGCCCTATAACTTCAAAGGGATCCGAAATATCTGTTCTCAGATTCCACAGAAATAAGGCTAGCAAAGAGTCCACGAAATACAGTTGTAACTCTGTGAGATGAATTACAGGAACACTAAGCAGTTTCTCAGAAAGCTTCTTTCCTTATTTCATCTGAGGATATTTCCCTTTTCACCATAAACCTCTATGGGCTTCCAAATATCACTTTGCCAATTCCACAAGAACTGTCTTAGCGAAAGGCTTCTTGAGAGGAAAGCTGTAACTCTGTGAGATGATTTCACAGAACACAAAGAAGTTTCTTAGAAAGCTTCTTTCTCTTTGTTATCCGAGGATGTTTCCTTTGGCCCTATAGACTTCAAAGTGATCCGAAATATCTGTTCTCAGATTCCACAGAAATACGGCTAGCAAAGAGATCCACGAAATACAGATGTAACTCTGTGAGATGAATTAACAGAACACTAAGCAGTTTCTCAGAAAGCTTCTTTCCAGATTTCCCCTGAGGATATTTCCTTTTTCACCATAGCCCTCTAAGGGGTTCCAGATATCACTTTGCCAATTCCAGAGGAACTGTCTTGGAGAAAGGCTTCTTGAGGGGAAAGCTGTAACTCTGTGAGATGATTTCAGAGAACACAAAGAAGTTTCTCAGAAAGCTGCTTTCTCTTTGTTATCAGAGGATATTTCCCTTTGCCCTATACACTTCAAAGGGATCCGAAACATCTGTTCTCAGATTCCACAGAAATAAGGCTAGCAAAGAGATCCACGAAATACAGATGTAACTCTGTGAAATGAATTAACAGAACACTAAGCAGTTTTTCAGAAAGCTTCTTTCCGGATTTCTTCTGAGGATATTTCCTTTTTCACCATATCCCTCTATGGGCATCCAAATATCACTTTGCCAATTCCAGAGGAACTGTCTTGGAGAAAGGCTTCTTGAGGGGAAAGCTGTAACTCTGTGAGATGATTTCAGAGAACACAAAGACGTTTCTCAGAATGCTTCTTTCTCTTTGTTATCGGAGGATATTTTCTTTGTCCCTATAGACTTCAAAGGGATCCGAAATATCTGTTCTCAGATTCCACAGAAATAAGGCTAACAAAGAGATCCACGAAATACAGATGTAACTCTGTGAGATGAATTAACAGAACACTAAGCAGTTTTTCAGAAAGCTTCTTTCCGGATTTCTTCTGAGGATAATTCCTTTTTCACCATAGCCCTCTATGGACATCCAAATATCACTTTGCCAATTCCAGAAGAACTGTCTTGGAGAAAGGCTTCTTGAGGGGAAAGCTGTAACTCTGTGAGATGACTTCACAGAACACAAAGAAGTTTCTCAGAAAGCTTCTTTCTCTTTGTTATCGGAGGATATTTCCTTTGGCCCTGTAGACTTCAAAGGGATCCGAAATATCTGTTCTCAGATTCCACAGAAATAAGGCTAGCAAAGAGATTCACCAAATACAGATGTAACTGTGTGAGATGAATTAACAGAACACTAAGCAGTTTTTCAGAAAGCTTCTTTCCGGATTTCTTCTGAGGATATTTCCTTTTTCACCATAGCCCTCTAGGGGAACCAAATATCACTTTGCCAATTCCAGAAGAACTGTCTTGGAGAAAGGCGTCTTGAGGGGAAAGCTGTAACTCTTTGCGTTTATTTCACAGAACACAAAGAAGTTTCTCAGAAAGCTTCTTTCTCTTTGTTATCGGAGGATATATCCTTTGGCCCTAAATACTTCAAAGGGATCCGAAATATCTGTTCTCAGAATCTACAGAAATAAGGCTAGCGAAGAGATCCACGAAATACAGATGTAACTCTGTGAGATGAATTAACAGAACACTAAGCAGTTTCTCAGAAAGCTTCTTTCCAGATTTCATCTGAGGATATTTCCTTTTTTACCATAGCCCTCTATGGGCTTCCAAATATCACTAGGCCAATTCCAAAAGAACTGTCTTAGCGAAAGGCTTCTTTAGGGGAAAGCTGTAACGCTGTGAGATGATTTCACAGAACACAAAGAAGTTTCTCAGAAAACTTCTTTCTCTTTGTTATCCGAGGATATTTCCTTTGGCCCTCTAGTCTTCGAAGGGATTCGAAATATGGGTTTTCAGATTCCACTGAAATAAGGCTAGCAAAGAGATCCACGAAATACAGATGTAACTCTGGAGATGAATTAACAGAACACTAAGCAGTTTCTCAGAAAGCTTCTTTCCAGATTTCATCTGAGGATATTTCCTTTTTCACCATAGCCCTCTAAGGGCTTCCAAATATCACTTTGCCATTTCCACAAGAACTGTCTTAGCGAAAGGCTTCTTGAGGGGATAGCTGTAACTCTGTGAGATGATTTCACAGAACACAAAGAAGATTCTCAGAAAGCTTCTTTCTCTTTGTTATCGGAGGATATTTCCTCTGTCCCTATACACTTCAAAGGAATCCGAAATATCTCTTCTCAGATTCCACAGAAATAAGGCTAGCAAAGAGATCCACGAAATACAGATGTAACTCTGTGAGATGAATTAACAGAACACTAAGAAGTTTCTCAGAAAGCTTCTTTCCAGATTTCATCTGAGGATATTTTCTTTTTCACCGTAACCCTCTATGGGCTTCCAAATATCACTTTGCCATTTCCACAAGAACTGTCTTAGCGAAAGGCTTCTTGAGGGGAAAGCTGTAACTCTGTGAGATGATTTCACAGAACACAAAGAAGTTTCTCAGAAAGCTTCTTTCTCTTTGTTATCGGAGGATATTTCCTTTGTCCCTATAGACTTCAAAGGGATCCGAAATATCTCTTCTCAGATTACACAGAAATAAGGCTACCAAAAGTGATCCAAGAAATACAGATGTAACTCGGTGAAATGAATTAAAGGAACACTAAGGAGTTTTTCAGAAAGCTTCTTTCCGGATTTCTTCTGAGGATATTTCCTTTTCACCATAGCCCTCTATGGGCATCCAAACATCACTTTGCCAATTCCAGAAGAACTGTCTTGGAGAAAGGCTTCTTAAGGGGAAAGCTGTAACTCTCTGAGATGATTTCACAGAACACTAAGAAGTTTCTCAGAAAGCTTCTTTATCTTTGTTATCGGAGGATATTTCCTTTGGCCCTATAGACTTCAAAGGGATCCGAAATATCTGTTCTCAGATTCCACAGAAATAAGGCTAGCAAAGAGATCCACGAAATACAGATGTAACTCTGTGAGATGAATTAACAGAACACTAAGCAGTTTCTCAGAAAGCTTCTTTCCAGATTTCATCTGAGGATATTTCCTTTTTCACCATAGCCGTCTATGCGCTTCCAAATATCACTTTGCCATTTCCACAAGAACTGTCTTAGCGAAAGGCTTCTTGAGGGGAAAGCTGTAACTCTGTGAGATGATTTCACAGAACACAAAGAAGTTTCTCAGAAAACTTCTTTCTCTTTGTTTTCGGAGTATATTTCCTCTGGCCCTATAGACTTCAGAGGGATCCGAAATATCTCTTCTCAGATTCCACAGAAATAAGGTAAGCAAAGAGAAGAATAAATACAGATGTAACTCTGTGAGATGAATTAACAAAAGACTAAGCAGTTTCTCAGAAAGCTTCTTCCCAGATTTCATCTGAGGATATTTCCTTTTTCACCATAGGCCTCTAAGGGCTTCCAAATATCACTTTGCCAATTCCTCAAGAACTGTCTTAGCGAAGGGCTTCTTGAGGGGAAAGTTGTAACTCTGTGAGATCATTTCACAGAACACAAAGAAGTTTCTCAGAAAGCTTCTTTCTCTTTGTTATCGGAAGTATTTCCTTTGGCCCTATACTCTTCAAAGGGATCCGAAATATTTCTTCTCAGATTCCACAGACATAAGGCTAGCAAAGAGATCCAAGAAATACAGATGTAACTCTGTGAGATGAATTAACAGAACAGTAAGCAGTTTCTCAGAAAGCTTCTTTCCAGATTTCATCTGAGGATATTTCCTTTTTCACCATAGTCCTCTATGGGCTTCCAAATATCACTTTGCCAATTCCACAAGAACTGTCTTAGCGAAAGGCTTCTAGAGGGGACAGCTGTAACTCTGTGACATGATTTCACAGAACACAAAGAAGTTTCTCAGAAAGGTTCTTTCTCTTTGTTATCGGAGGATAATTCCTTTGGCCCTATAGTCTTCAAAGGGATCCGAAATATCTGTTCTCAGATTCCACAGAAATAAGGCTAGCAAAGAGATCTACGAAATACAGAAGTAACTCTCTGAGTGGAAGTCACACATCACAGAGCAGTTTCTCAGAAAGCTTCTTTCCAGATTTCATCTGAGGATATTTCCTTTTTCACCATAGCCATTTAAGGGCTTCCAAATATCACTTTGCCAATTCCACAAGAACTGTCTTAGCGAAAGACTTCTTGAGGGGAAAGCTGTAACTCTGTTAGATGATTTCACAGAACACAAAGAAGTTTCTCAGAAAACTTCTTTGTCTTTGTTATCGGAGGATATTTCCTATGACCCTCTCGTCATCGAAGGGATCCGAAATATCTGTTCTCAGATTCCACTGAAATAAGGCTAGCAAAGAGATCCACGAAATACAGATGTAACTCTGTGAGATGAATTAACAGAACACTAAGCAGTTTCTCAGAAAGCTTCTTTCCAGATTTCATCTGAGTATATTTCCTTTTTCACCATAGCCCTCTAAGGGATTCCAAATATCACTTTGCCATTTCCACAAGAACTGTCTCAGCGAAAGGCTTCTAGAGGGGAAAGCTGTAACTCTGTGGGATGATTTCACAGAACACAAAGAAGTTTCTCAGAAAGGTTCTTTCTCTTTGTTATCGGAGGATATTTCCTTTGGCCCTATAGTCTTCAAAGGGATCAGAAATATGTGTTCTCAGATTCCACAGAAATAAGGCTAGCAAAGAGATCCACGAAATACAGATGTAACTCTGTGAGATGAATTAACAGAAAACTAAGCAGTTTCTCAGAAAGCTTCTTTCCAGATTTCATCTGAGGATATTTCCTTTTTCACTTTAGCCCTCTATGGGATTCAAAATATCACTTTGCCAATTCCACAAGAACTGTCTTAACGAAAGGCTTCTTGAGGGGAAAACTGTAACTCGGTGAGATGATTTCACAGAACACAAAGAAGTTTCTCAGAAAGCTTCTTTCTCTTTGTTATCGGTGGATATTTCCTTTGGTCCTATAGACTTCAAAGGGTTCCGAAATATCTGTTCTCAGATTCCACAGAAATAAGGTAAGCAAAGAGAAGAAGAAATACAGATGTAACTCTGTGAGATGAATTAACAGAAAACTAAGCAGTATCTCAGAAAGCTTCTTTCCACATTTCATCTGAGGGTATTTCCTTTTTCACCATAGGCCTCTATGGGCTTCCAAATATCACTTGCCAATTCCTCAAGAACTGTCTTAGCGAAAGGCTTCTTGAGGGGAAAGTTGTAACTCTGTGAGATCATTTCACAGAACTCAAAGAAGTTTCTCAGAAAGCTTCTTTCTCTTTGTTATCGGAAGTATTTCCTTTGGCCCTATACTCTTCAAAGGGATCCGAAATATCTCTTCTCAGATTCCACAGACATAAGGCTACCAAAGAGATCCGCGAAATACTGATGAAACTCTGTTAGATGAATTAACAGAACACTAAGCAGTTTCTCAGAAAGCTTCTTTCCAGATTTCATCTGAGGATATTTCCTTTTTCACCATAGTCCTCTATGGGCTTCCAAATATCACTTTTCCAATTCCACAAGAACTGTCTTAGCGAAAGGCTTCTAGAGGGGACAGCTGTATCTCTGTGAGATGATTTCACAGAACACAAAGAAGTTTCTCAGAAAGGTTCTTTCTCTTTGTTATCGGAGGATATTCCCTTTGGCCCTATAGTCTTCAAAGGGATCCGAAATATCTGTTCTCAGATTCCACAGAAATAAGGCGAGCAAAGAGATCGACGAAATACAGATGTAACTCTGTGAAATGAATTAACAGAACATTAAGCAGTTTTTCAGAAAGCTGCTTTCCAGATTTCATCTCAGGATATTTCCTTTTTCACCATAGCCCTCTATGGGCTTCCAAATATCAGTTTGCCAATTCTACAAGAACTGTCTTAGCGAAAGGCTTCTAGAGGGGAAAGCTGTAACTCTGTGAGATGATTTCACAGAACACAAAGAAGTTTCTCAGAAAACTTCTTTCTTTCTCTTTGTTATCAGAGGATATTTCCTTTGGCCCTATAGTCTTCAAAGGGATCCGAAATATCTCTTCTCAGATTCCATAGACATTAGGCTAGCAAAGAGATCCAAGAAATACAGATGTAACTCTGTGAGATGAATTAACAGAACACTAAGCAGTTTCTCAGAAAGCTTCTTTCCAGATTTCATCTGAGGATATTTCCTTTTTCACCATAGCCCTCTATGGGCTTCCAAATATCACTTTGCCAATTCCACAAGAACTGTCTTAGCGGAAGGCTTCTAGAGGGGAAAGCTTTAACTCTGGGAGATGATTTCACAGAAGACAAAGAAGTTTCTCAGAAAGGTTCTTTCTCTTTGTTATCGGAGGATATTCCCTTTGGCCCTGTAGTCTTCAAAGGGATCCGAAATATCTGTTCTCAGATTCCACAGAAATAAGGCTAGCAAAGAGATCCACGAAATACAGATGTTACTCTGTGAGATGAATTAACAGAACACTAAGCAGTTTTTCAGAAACCTTCTTTCCGGATTTCATCTGGGGATATTTCCTTTTTTACCATAGCCCTCTATGTGCTTCCAAATATCACTTTGCCAATTCCACAAGAACTGAATTGGAGGAAGGCTTCTTGAGGGGAAAGCTGTAACTCTGTGAGATGATTTCACAGAACACAAAGAAGTTTCTCAGAAAGGTTCTTTCTCTTTGTTATCGGAGGATATTTCCTTTGTCCCTATAGACTTCAAAGGGATCCGAAATATCTGTTCTCAGATTCCACAGAAATAAGGCTAGCAAAGATATCCACGAAATACAGATGTAACTCTGTGAGATGAATTAACAGAACACTCAGCAGTTTCTCAGAAAGCTTCTTTCCAGATTTCATCTGAGGATATTTCCTTTTTCACCTTAACCCTCTATGGGCTGCCAAATATCACTTTGCCAATTCCACAAGAACTGTCTTAGCGAAAGGCTTCTTCAGGGGAAACCTGTAAGTCTGTGAGATGATTTCACAGAACCCAAAGAAGTTTCTCAGAAAAGTTCTTTCTTTCTCTTTGTTATCAGAGGATATTTCCTTTGGCCCTATAGTCTTCAAAGGGATCCGAAATATCTCTTCTCAGATTCCATAGACATTAGGCTAGCAAAGAGATCCAAGAAATACAGGTGTAATTCTGTGAGATGAATTAACAGAACACTAAGCAGTTTCTCAGAAAGCTTCTTTCCAGATTTCATCTGAGGATATTTCCTTTTTCACCATAGCCCTCTATGGGCTTCCAAATATCACTTTGCCAATTCCACAACAACTGTCTTAGCGAAAGGCTTCTAGAGGGGAAAGCTGTAACTCTGTGAGATGAGTTCACAGAACACAAAGAAGTTTCTCAGAAAGCTTCTTTCTCTTTGTTATCGGAGGATATTTCCTTTGTCCCTATACACTTCAAAGGGATTCGAAATATCTGTTCTCAGATTCCACAGAAATAAGGCTAGCAAAGAGATCCACGAAATACAGATGTAACTCTGTGAGATGAATTAATAGAACACCAAGCAGTTTTTCAGAAAGCTCCTTTCCGGATTTTATCTGAGGATATTTCCTTTTTCACCATAGCCCTCTATGGGCTTCCAAATATCACTTTGCCAATTCCACAAGAACATTATTGGAGGAAGGCTTCTTGAGGGGAAAGCTGTAACTCTGTGAGATCATTTCACAGAACACAAAGAAGTTTCTCAGAAAGGTTCTTTCTCTTTGTTATCGGAGGATATTTCCTTTGGCCCTCTAGTCTTCGAAGGTATCCGAAATATCTGTTCTCAGATTCCACTGAAATAAGGCTGGCAAAGAGATCCACGAAATACAGATGTAACTCTGTGAGTTGAATTAACAGAACACTAAGCAGTTTCTCAGAAAGCTTCTTTCCAGATTTCATCTGAGGATATTTCCTTTTTCACCATAGCCCTCTATGGGCATCCAAACATCACTTTGCCAATTCCAGAAGAACTGTCTTGGAGAAAGGCTTCCTGAGGGGAAAGCTTTAACTCTGTGAGATGATTTCACAGAACACAAAGAAGTTTCACAGAAAGGTTCTTTCTCTTTGTTATCGGAGGATATTTCCTTTGGCCCTCTAGTCTTCGAAGGGCTCCGAAATATCTGTTCTCAGATTCCACTGAAATAAGGCTAGCAAAGAGATCCACGAAATACAGATGTAACTCTGGAGATGAATTAACAGAACACTAAGCAGTTTCTCAGAAAGCTTCTTTCCAGATTTCATCTGAGGATATTTCCATTTTCACCATAGCCCTCTAAGGGCTTCCAAATATCACTTTGCCATTTCCACAAGAACTGTCTTAACGAAAGGCTTCTTGAGGGGATAGCTGTAACTCTGTGAGATGATTTCACAGAACACAAAGAAGTTTCTCAGAAAGCTTCTTTCTCTTTGTTATCGGAGGATATTTCCTTTGTCCCTATGCACTTCAAAGGAATCCGAAATATCTCTTCTCAGATTCCACAGAAATAAGGCTAGCAAAGAGATCCACGAAATACAGATGTAACTCTGTGAGATGAATTAACAGAACACTAAGCAGTTTTTCAGAAAGCTTCTTTCCGGATTTCTTCTGAGGATATTTCCTTTTTCACCATAGCCCTCAATGGTCATCCAAATATCACTTTGCCAATTCCAGAAGAACTGTCTTGGAGAAAGGCTTCTTGAGGGTAAAGCTGTAACTCTGTGAGATGATTTCACAGAACACCAAGAAGTTTCTCAGAAAGCTTCTTTCTCTTTTTTATCGGACGATATTTCCTTTGGCCCTATAGACTTCAAAGGGATCCGAAATATCTGTTCTCAGATTCCACAGAAAAAAGGCTACTAAAGAGATCCACGAAATACAGATGTAACTCTGTGAGATGAATTAACAGAACACTAAGCAGTTTCTCAGAAAGCTTCTTTCCAGATTTCATCTGAGGATATTTCCTTTTTCAACATAGGCCTCTATGGGCTTCCAAATATCACTTTGCCAATTCCACAAGAACTGTCTTAGCGAAAGGCTTCTTGAGGGGAAAGTTGTAACTCTGTGAGATGATTTCACAGAACACAAAGAAGTTTCTCAGAAAGCTTCTTTCTCTTTGTTATTGGAGGTATTACCTTTGGCCCTATATTCTTCAAAGGGATACGAAATATCTCTTCTCAGATTCCACAGACATAAAGCTAGCAAAGAGATCCAAGAAATACAGATGTAACTCTGTGAGATGAATTAACAGAACACTAAGCAGTTTCTCAGAAAGCTTCTTTCCAGATTTCATCTGAGGATATTTCCTTTTTCACCATAGCCCTCTATGGGCTGCCAAATATCACTTTGCCAATTCCACAAGAACTGTCTTAGCGAAAGGCTTCTGGACGGGAAAGCTGTAACTCTGTGAGATGATTTCACAGAACACAAAGAAGTTTCTCAGAAAACTTCTTTCTTTCTCTTTGTTATCGGAGGATATTTCCTTTGGCCCTATAGTCTTCAAAGGGATCCGAAATATCTGTTCTCAGATTCCACAGAAATAAGGTAAGCAAAGAGAACAAGAAATACAGATGTAACTCTGTGAGATGAATTAACAGAAGACTAAGCAGTTTCTCAGAAAGCTTCTTTCCAGATTTCATCTGAGGATATTTCCTTTTTCACCATAGGCCTCTAGGGGTTCCAAATATCACTTTGCCAATTCCACAAGAACTGTCTTAGCGAAAGGCTTGTTGAGGGGATAGTTGTAACTCTGTGAGATCCTTTGACAGAACACAAAGAAGTTTCTCAGAAAGCTTCTTTCTCTTTGTTATGGGAGGTATTTCCCTTGGCCCTATACTCTTCAAAGGGATCCGAAATATCTCTTCTCAGATTCCACAAACATAAGGCTAGCAAAGAGATCCAAGAAATGCAGTTGTAACTCTGTGAGATGAATTAACAGAACACTCAGCAGTTTCTCAGAAAGCTTCTTTCCAGATTTCATCTGAGGATATTTCCTTTTTCACCATAGCCCACTATGGGCTTCCAAATATCACTTTGCCAATTCCACAAGAACTGTCTTAGCGAAAGGCTTCTAGAGGGGAAAGCTGTAACTCTGTGAGATGATTTCACAGAACACAAAGAATTTTCTCAGAAAAGTTCTTTCTCTTTGTTTTCGGAGGATATTTCCTTTGGCCCTATAGTCTTCAAAGGGATCCGAAATATCTGTTCTCAGATTCCACAGAAATAAGGCTAGCAAAGAGATCCACGAAATACGGAAGTAACTCTCTGAGTGGAAGTCACACATCACAGAGGAGTTTCTCAGAAAGCTTCTTTCCAGATTTCATCTGAGGATATTTGCTTTATCAACATAGCCCTCTATGGGCTTCCAAATATCACTTCGCCAATTCCACAAGAACTGTCTTAGCGAAAGGCTTCTTGAGGGGAAAGCTGTAACTCTGTGAGATGATTTCACAGAACACAAAGAAGTTTCTCAGAAAACTTCTTTCTCTTTGTTATCGGAGGATATTTCCTTTGGCCCTCTAGTCTTCGAAGGTATCCGAAATATCTGTTCTCAGATTCCACTGAAATAAGGCTGGCAAAGAGATCCACGAAATACAGATGTAACTCTGTGAGTTGAATTAACAGAACACTAAGCAGTTTCTCAGAAAGCTTCTTTCCAGATTTCTTCTGAGGATATTTCCTTTTTCACCATAGCCCTCTATGGGCATCCAAACATCACTTTGCCAATTCCAGAAGAACTGTCTTGGAGAAAGGCTTCCTGAGGGGAAAGCTTTAACTCTGTGAGATGATTTCACAGAACACAAAGAAGTTTCACAGAAAGGTTCTTTCTCTTTGTTATCGGAGGATATTTCCTTTGGCCCTCTAGTCTTCGAAGGGCTCCGAAATATCTGTTCTCAGATTCCACTGAAATAAGGCTAGCAAAGAGATCCACGAAATACAGATGTAACTCTGGAGATGAATTAACAGAACACTAAGCAGTTTCTCAGAAAGCTTCTTTCCAGATTTCATCTGAGGATATTTCCATTTTCACCATAGCCCTCTAAGGGCTTCCAAATATCACTTTGCCATTTCCACAAGAACTGTCTTAGCGAAAGGCTTCTTGAGGGGATAGCTGTAACTCTGTGAGATGATTTCACAGAACACAAAGAAGTTTCTCAGAAAGCTTCTTTCTCTTTGTTATCGGAGGATATTTCCTTTGTCCCTATGCACTTCAAAGGAATCCGAAATATCTCTTCTCAGATTCCACAGAAATAAGGCTAGCAAAGAGATCCACGAAATACAGATGTAACTCTGTGAGATGAATTAACAGAACACTAAGCAGTTTTTCAGAAAGCTTCTTTCCGGATTTCTTCTGAGGATATTTCCTTTTTCACCATAGCCCTCAATGGTCATCCAAATATCACTTTGCCAATTCCAGAAGAACTGTCTTGGAGAAAGGCTTCTTGAGGGTAAAGCTGTAACTCTGTGAGATGATTTCACAGAACACCAAGAAGTTTCTCAGAAAGCTTCTTTCTCTTTGTTATCGGAGGATATTTCCTTTGGCCCTATAGACTTCAAAGGGATCCGAAATATCTGTTCTCAGATTCCACAGAAATAAGGCTAGTAAAGAGATCCACGAAATACAGATGTAACTCTGTGAGATGAATTAACAGAACACTAAGCAGTTTCTCAGAAAGCTTCTTTCCAGATTTTATCTGAGGATATTTCCTTTTTCACCTTAGGCCTCTATGGGCTTCCAAATATCACTTTGCCAATTCCACAAGAACTGTCTTAGCGAAAGGCTTCTTGAGGGGAAAGCTGTAACTCTGTGAGGTGATTTCACAGAACACAAAGAAGTTTCTCAGAAAACTTCTTTCTCTTTGTTATCGGAGGATATTTCCTTTGGCCCTCTAGTCTTCGAAGGGATCCGAAATATCTGTTCTCAGATTCCACAGAAATAAGGCTAGCAAAGAGATCCACGAAATACAGATGTAACTCTGTGAGATGAATTAACAGAACACTAAGCAGTTTTTCAGAAAGCTTCTTTCCGGATTTCTTCTGAGGATATTTCCTTCTTCACCATAGCCCTCTATGGGCATCCAAATATCACTTTGCCAATTCCAGAAGAACTGTCTTGGAGAAAGGCTTCTTGAGGGTAAAGCTGTAACTCTGTGAGATGATTTCACAGAACACAAAGAAGTTTCTCAGAAAGCTTCTTTCTCTTTTTTATCGGAGGATATTACCTTTGGCCCTATAGACTTCAAAGGGATCCAAAATATCTGTTCTCAGATTCCACAGAAATAAGGCTAGTAAAGAGATCCATGAAATACAGATGTAATTCTGTGAGATGAATTAACAGAACACTAAGCAATTTCTCAGAAAGCTTCTTTCCAGATTTCATCTGAGGATATTTCCTTTTTCACCATAGCCCTCTATGGGCTTCCAAATATCACTTTTCCAATTCCACAAGAACTGTCTTAGGGAAAGGCTTCTTGAGGGGAAAGCTGTAACTCTGTGAGATGATTTCACAGAACACAAAGAAGTTTCTCAGAAAACTTCTTTCTCTTTGTTATCGGAGGATATTTCCTTTGGCCCTCTAGTCTTCGAAGGGATCCGAAATATCTGTTCTCAGATTCCACTGAAATAAGGCTAGCCAAGAGATCCACGAAATACAGATGTAACTCTTTGAGTTGAATTAACAGAACACTAAGCAGTTTCTCAGAAAGCTTCTTTCCAGATTTCATCTGAGGATATTTCCTTTTTCACCGTAACCGTCTATGGGCTTCCAAATATCACTTTGCCATTTCCGCAAGAACTGTCTTAGCGAAAGGCTTCTTGAGGGGAAAGCTGTAACTCTGTGAGATGATTTCACAGAACACAAAGAAGTTTCTCAGAAAGCTTCTTTCTCTTTGTTATCGGAGGATATTTCCTTTGTCCCTATACACTTCAAAGTGATCCGAAATATCTGTTCTCAGGTTCCACAGAAATAAGGCTAGCAAAGAGATCCACGAAATACAGATAAATCTCTGTGAGTGGAAGTCACACATCACAGAGTAGTTTCTCAGAAAGCTTCTCTCCTGATTTCATCAAAGGATATTTCGTTTTTGAGCATAGCCCTCTATGGGCTTCCAAATATCACTTTGACATTTCCACAAGAACTGTCTTAGCGAACGGCTTCTTGAGGGGAAAGCTGTAACGCTGTGAGATGATTTCACAGAACACAAAGAAGTTTCTCAGAAAACTTCTTTCTCTTTGTTATCGGAGGATATTTCCTTTGTCCCTATACACTTCAAAGGAATCCGAAATATCTCTTCTCAGATTCCACAGAAATAAGGCTAGCAAAGAGATCGACGAAATACAGATGTAACTCTGTGAGATGAATTAACAGAACACTAAGCAGTTTTTAAGAAAGCTTCTTTCCGGATTTCTTCTGAGGATATTTCCTTTTTCACCATAGACCTCTAAGGGCATGCAAACATCACTTTGCCAATTCCAGAAGAACTGTCTTAGCGAAAGGCTTCTAGACGGAAAAGCTGTAACTCTGTGAGATGATTTCACAGAACACAAAGAAGTTTCTCAGAAAGCTTCTTTCTCTTTGTTATCGGAGGATATTTCCTTTGACCCTATAGACTTCAAAGGGATCCAAAATATCTGTTCTCAGATTCCACAGAAATAAGGCAAGCAAAGAGATGCACGAAATACAGATGTAACTCTGTGAGATGAATTAACAGAACACTAAGCAGTTTCTCAGAAATCTTCTTTCCAGATTTCATCTGAGGATATTTCCTTTTTCACCATAGCCCTCTTTGGGCTTCCAAATGTCACTTTGACAATTCCACAAGAACTGTCTTAGCGAAAGGCTTCTTGAGGGGAAAGCTGTAACTCTGTGAGATGATTTCACAGAACACAAAGAAGTTTCTCAGAAAGATTCTTTCTCTTTGTTATCGGAGGATATTTCCTTTGTCCCTATAGACTTCCAAGGGATCCGAAATATCTGTTCTCAGATTCCACAGACATAAGGCTAGCAAAGAGATCCAGGAAATACAGATGTAACTCTGTGAGATGAATTAATAGAACACTAACCAGTTTTTCAGAAAGCTTCTTTCCGGATTTCTTCTGAGGATATTTCCTTTTCACCGTAGCCCTCTATGGGCATCCAACTATCACTTTGCCAATTCCAGAACATCTGTCTTGGAGAAAGGCCTCTTGAGGGGAAAGCTGTAACTCTGTGAGATGATTTCACAGAACACAAAGAAGTTTCTCAGAAAGCTTCTTTCTCTTTGTTATCGGAGGATATTTCCTTTGGACCTATAGACTTCAAAGGGATCCGAAATATCTGTTCTCAGATTCCACAGAAATAAGGCTAGTAAAGAGATCCACGAAATACAGATGTAACTCTGTGAGATGAATTAACAGAACACTAAGCAGTTTCTAAGAAAGCTTCTTTCCAGATTTCATCTGAGGATATTTCCTTTTTCACCATAGCCCTCTATGGGCATCCAAACATCACTTTGCCAATTCCAGAAGAACTGTCTTAGCGAAAGTCTTCTTGAGGGGAAAGCTGTAACTCTTTGAGATGATTTCACAGAACACAAAGAAGTTTCTCAGAAAGCTTCTTTCTCTTTGTTATCGGAGGATATTTCCTTTGTCCCTATAGACTTCAAAGGGATCCGAGATATCTGTTCTCAGATTCCACTGAAATAAGGCTAGCAAAGAGATCCACGAAATACAGATGTAACTCTGTGAGATGAATTAACAGAACACTAAGCAGTTTTTCAGAAAGCTTCTTTCCGGATTTCTTCTGAGGATATTTCCTTATTCACCATAGCCCTCTATGGGCATCCAAATATCACTTTGCCAATTCCAGAAGAATTGTCTTGGAGAAAGACTTCTTGAGGGGAAAGCTGTAACTCTGTGAGATGATTTCACAGAACACAAAGAAGTTTCTCAGAAAGCTTCTTTCTCTTTGTTATCGGAGGATATATCCTTTGGCCCTAAAGACTTCAAAGGGATCCGAAATATCTGCTCTCAGATTCCACAGATATAAGGCTAGCAAAGAGATCCAAGAAATACAGATGTAACTCTGTGAGATGAATTAACAGAACACTAAGCAGTTTCTCAGAAAGCTTCTTTCCTGATTTCATCTGAGGATATTTCCTTTTTCACCATAGCCCTCTATGGGCTTCCAAATATCACTTTGCCAACTCCACAAGAACTGTCTTAGCGAAAGTCTTCTTGAGGGGAAAGCTGTAACTCTGTGAGATGATTTCACGGAACACAAAGAAGTTTCTCAGAAAGCTTCTTTCTCTTTGTTATCAGAGGTTATTTCCTTTGGAGCTATAGACTTCAAAGGGATCCGAAATATCTGTTCTCAGATTCCACAGAAATAAGGCTAGCAAAGAGATCCACGAAATACAGATGTAACTCAGTGAGATCAATTAACAGAACACTAAGCAGTTTCTCAGAAAGCTTCTTTCCAGATTTCATCTGAGGATATTTCCTTTTTCACCATAGCCCTCAATGGGCTTCCAAATATCACTTTGCCAATTCCACAAGAACTGTCTTAGCGAAAGGCTTCTTGAGGGGAAAGCTGTAACGCTGTGAGATGATTTCACAGAACACAAAGAAGTTTCTCAGAAAACATCTTTCTCTTTGTTATCGGAGGATATTTCCTTTGGCCCTCTAGTCTTCGAAGGGATCCGAAATATGTGTTTTCAGATTCCACTGAAATAAGGCTAGCAAAGAGATCCACGAAATACAGATGTAACTCTGTGAGATGAATTAACAGAACACTAAGCAATTTCTCAGAAAGCTTCTTTCCAGATTTCATCTGAGGATATTTTAGTTTTCACCGTAACCCTCTATGGGCTTCCAAATATCACTTTGGCATTTCCACAAGAACTGTCTTAGCGAAAGGCTTCTTGAGGGGAAAGCTGTAACTCTGTGAGATGATTTCACAGAACACAAAAAGTTTCTCAGAAAGCTTCTTTCTCTTTGTTATCGGAGGATATTTCCTTTGTCCCTATAGACTTCAAAGGGATCCGAAATATCTCTTCTCAGATTACACAGAAATAAGGCTACCAAAAGAGATCCACGAAATACAGATATAACTCGGTGAAATGAATTAAAGGAACACTAAGGAGTTTTTCAGAAAGCTTCTTTCCGGATTTCTTCTGAGGATATTTCCTTTTCACCATAGCCCTCTATGGGCATCCAAACATCACTTTGCCAATTCCAGAAGAACTGTCTTGGAGAAAGGCTTCTTGAGGGGAAAGCTGTAACTCTCTGAGATGATTTCACAGAACACTAAGAAGTTTCTCAGAAAGCTTCTTTATCTTTGTTATCGGAGGATATTTCCTTTGGCCCTATAGTCTCCATAGGGATCCGAAATATCTGTTCTCAGATTCCACAGAAATAAGGCTAGCAAAGAGATCCACGAAATACAGATGTAACTCTGTGAGATGAATTAACAGAACACTAAGCAGTTTCTCAGAAAGCTTCTTTCCAGATTTCCTCTGAGGATATTTCCTTTTTCACCATAGCCCTCTATGGGCTTCCAAATATCACTTTGCCAATTCCACAAGAACTGTCTTAGCGAAAGGCTTCTTGAGGGGAAAGCTGTAACGCTGTGAGATGATTTCACAGAACACAAATAGTTTCTCAGAAAGCTTCTTTCTCTTTGTTATCGGAGGATATTTCCTTTGTCCCTATAGACTTCAAAGGGATCCGAAATATCTCTTCTCAGATTACACAGAAATAAGGCTACCAAAAGAGATCCACGAAATACAGATATAACTCGGAGAAATGAATTAAAGGAACACTAAGGAGTTTTTCAGAAAGCTTCTTTCCGGATTTCTTCTGAGGATATTTCCTTTTCACCATAGCCCTCTATGGGCATCCAAACATCACTTTGCCAATTCCAGAAGAACTGTCTTGGAGAAAGGCTTCTTGAGGGTAAGCTGTAACTCTCTGAAATGATTTCACAGAACACTAAGAAGTTTCTCAGAAAGCTTCTTTATCTTTGTTATCGGAGGATATTTCCTTTGGCCCTATAGACTTCAAAGGGATCCGAAATATCTGTTCTCCGATACCACAGAAATAAGGCTAGCAAAGAGATCCACGAAATACAGATGTAACTCTGTGAGATGAATTAACAGAACACTAAGCAGTTTCTCAGAAAGCTTCTTTCCAGATTTCATCTGAGGATATTTCCTTTTTCACCATAGCCCTCTATGGGCTTCCAAATATCACTTTGCCATTTCCACAAGAACTGTCTTAGTGAAAGGCTTTTTGAGGGGAAAGCTGTAACTCTGTGAGATGATTTCACAGAACACAAAGAAGTTTCTCAGAAAACTTCTTTCTCTTTGTTATCGGAGGATATTTCCTCTGGCCCTATAGACTTCAAAGGGATCCGAAATATCTGTTCTCAGATTCCACAGTAATAAGACTAGCAAAGAGATCCACGAAATACAGATGTAACTCTGTGAGATGAATTAATAGAACACTAAGCAGTTTTTCAGAAAGCTTCTTTCCGGATTTCTTCTGAGGATATTTAATTTTCACCGTAGCCCTCTATGGGCATCCAACTATCACTTTGCCAAATCCAGAAGAACAGTTTTGGAGAAAGGCCTCTTGAGGGGAAAGCTGTAACTCTGTGAGATGATTTCACAGAACACAAAGAAGTTTCTCAGAAAGCTTCTTTCTCTTTGTTATCGGAGGATATTTCCTTTGGCCCTATAGACTTCAAAGGGATCTGAAATATCTGTTCTCAGATTCCACAGAAATAAGGCTAGCAAAGAGATCCACGAAATACAGATGTAACTCTGTGAGATGAATTAACAGAACACTAAGCAGTTTATCAGAAAGCTTCTTTCCAGTTTTCATCTGAGGATATTTCCTTTTTCACCGTAGCCCCGTATGGGCTTCCAAATATCACTCTGCCAATTCCACAAGAACTGTCTTAGCGAAAGGTTTCTTGAGGGGAAAGCTGTAACTCTGTGAGATGATTTCACAGAACACAAAGAAGTTTCTCAGAAACTTCTTTCTCTTTGTTATCGGAGGATATTTCCTTTGTCCCTATAGACTTCAAAGGGATCCGAAATATCTGTTCTCAGGTTCCACAGAAATAAGGCTAGCAAAGAGATCCACGAAATACACATGTAACTCCACGAGATGAATTAACAGAACACTAAGCAGTTTCTCAGAAAACTTCTTTCAAGATTTCATCTGTGGATATTTCCTTTTTCACAGTAACCCTCTATGGGCTTCCAAATATCACTTTGCCAATTCCACAAGAACTGTCTTAGCGAAAGGCTTCTTGAGGGGAAAGCTGTAACTCTGTGAGATGATTTCACAGAACACAAAGAAGTTTCTCAGAAAGCTTCTGTCTCTTTGTTATCGGAGGATATTTCCGTTGGCCCTGTAGTCTTCAAAGGGATCCGAAATATCTGTTCTCAGATTCCACTGAAATAAGGCTAGCAAAGAGATCCACGAAATACAGATGTAACTCTGTGAGATGAATTAACAGAACACTCAGCAGTTTTTCAGAAAGCTTCTTTCCGGATTTCTTCTGAGGATATTTCCTTTTTCACCATAGCCCTCAATGGTCATCCAAATATCACTTTGCCAATTCCAGAAGAACTGTCTTGGAGAAAGGCTTCTTGAGGGTAAAGCTGTAACTCTGTGAGATGATTTCACAGAACACCAAGAAGTTTCTCAGAAAGCTTCTTTCCCTTTGTTATCGGAGGATATTTACTTTGGCCCTATAGACTTCAAAGGGATCCGAAATATCTGTTCTCAGATTCCACAGAAATAAGGCTACTAAAGAGATCCACGAAATACAGATGTAACTCTGTGAGATGAATTAACAGAACACTAAGCAGTTTCTCAGAAAGCTTCTTTCCAGATTTTATCTGAGGATATTTCCTTTTTCACCATAGCCCTCTATGGGCTTCCAAATATCACTTTGCCAATTCCACAAGAACTGTCTTAGCGAAAGGCTTCTTGAGGGGAAAGCTGTAACTCTGTGAGATGATTTCACAGAACACAAAGAAGTTTCTCAGAAAACTTCTTTCTCTTTGTTATCGGAGGATATTTCCTTTGGCCCTCTAGTCTTCGAAGGGATCCGAAATATCTGTTCTCAGATTCCACAGAAATAAGGCTAGCAAAGAGATCCACGAAATACAGATGTAACTCTGTGAGATGAATTAACAGAACACTAAGCAGTTTTTCAGAAAGCTTCTTTCCGGATTTCTTCTGAGGATATTTCCTTCTTCACCATAGCCCTCTATGGGCATCCAAATATCACTTTGCCAATTCCAGAAGAACTGTCTTTGAGAAAGGCTTCTTGAGGGTAAAGCTGTAACTCTGTGAGATGATTTCACAGAACACAAAGAAGTTTCTCAGAAAGCTTCTTTCTCTTTGTTATCGGAGGATATTACCTTTGGCCCTATAGACTTCAAAGGGATCCAAAATATCTGTTCTCAGATTCCACAGAAATAAGGCTAGTAAAGAGATCCAAGAAATACAGATGTAATTCTGTGAGATGAATTAACAGAACACTAAGCAATTTCTCAGAAAGCTTCTTTCCAGATTTCATCTGAGGATATTTCCTTTTTCACCATAGCCCTCTATGGGCTTCCAAATATCACTTTTCCAATTCCACAAGAACTGTCTTAGGGAAAGGCTTCTTGAGGGGAAAGCTGTAACTCTGTGAGATGATTTCACAGAACACAAAGAAGTTTCTCAGAAAACTTCTTTCTCTTTGTTATCGGAGGATATTTCCTTTGGCCCTCTAGTCTTCGAAGGGATCCGAAATATCTGTTCTCAGATTCCACTGAAATAAGGCTAGCAAAGAGATGCACGAAATACAGATGTAACTCTGTGAGTTGAATTAACGGAACACTAAGCAGTTTCTCAGAAAGCTTCTTTCCAGATTTCATCTGAGGATATTTCCTTTTTCACCATAACCGTCTATGGGCTTCCAAATATCACTTTGCCATTTCCGCAAGAACTGTCTTAGCGAAAGGCTTCTTGAGGGGAAAGCTGTAACTCTGTGAGATGATTTCACAGAACACAAAGAAGTTTCTCAGAAAGCTTCTTTCTCTTTGTGATCGGAGGATATTTCCTTTGTCCCTATACACTTCAAAGTGATCCGAAATATCTGTTCTCAGGTTCCACAGAAATAAGGCTAGCAAAGAGATCCACGAAATACAGATAAATCTCTGTGAGTGGAAGTCACACATCACAGAGTAGTTTCTCAGAAAGCTTCTCTCCTGATTTCATCAAAGGATATTTCGTTTTTGAGCATAGCCCTCTATGGGCTTCCAAATATCACTTTGACATTTCCACAAGAACTGTCTTAGCGAACGGCTTCTTGAGGGGAAAGCTGTAACGCTGTGAGATGATTTCACAGAACACAAAGAAGTTTCTCAGAAAACTTCTTTCTCTTTGTTATCGGAGGATATTTCCTTTGGCCTTCTAGTCTTCGAATGGATCCGAAATATGTGTTTTCAGATTCCACTGAAATAAGGCTAGCAAAGAGATCCACGAAATACAGATGTAACTCTGGAGATGAATTAACAGAACACTAAGCAGTTTCTCAGAAAGATTCTTTCCAGATTTCTTCTGAGGATATTTCCTTTTTCACCATAGCCCTCTAAGGGCTTCCAAATATCACTTTGCCATATCCACAAGAATTGTCTTAGCGAAAGGCTTCTTGAGGGGATAGCTGTAACTCTGTGAGATGATTTCACAGAACACAAAGAAGTTTCTCAGAAAGCTTCTTTCTCTTTGTTATCGGAGGATATTTCCTTTGTCCCTATACACTTCAAAGGAATCCGAAATATCTCTTCTCACGTTCCACAGAAATAAGGCTAGCAAAGAGATCCACGAAATACAGATGTAACTCTGTGAGATGAATTAACAGAACACTAAGCAGTTTTTCAGAAAGCTTCTTTCCGGATTTCTTCTGAGGATATTTCCTTTTTCACCATAGACCTCTAAGGGCATGCAAACATCACTTTGCCAATTCCAGAAGAACTGTCTTAGCGAAAGGCTTCTAGAGGGAAAAGCTGTAACTCTGTGAGATGATTTCACAGAACACAAAGAAGTTTCTCAGAAAGCTTCTTTCTCTTTGTTATCGGAGGATATTTCCTTTGTCCCTATAGACTTCAAAGGGATCCGAAATATCTCTTCTCGGATTACACAGAAATAAGGCTACCAAAGAGATCCACGAAATACAGATGTAACTCTGTGAAATGAATTAAAGGAACACTAAGGAGTTTCTCAGAAAGCTTCTTTCCGGATTTCTTCTGAGAATATTTCCTTTTCACCATAACCCTCTATGGGCATCCAAACATCACTTTGCCAATTCCAGAAGAACTGTCTTGGAGAAAGGCTTCTTGATGGGAAAGCTGTAACTCCCTGAGATGATTTCACAGAACACTAAGAAGTTTCTCAGAAAGCTTCTTTCTCTTTGTTATCGGAGGATATTTCCTTTGACCCTATAGACTTCAAAGGGATCCGAAATATCTGTTCTCAGATTCCACAGAAATAAGGCAAGCAAAGAGATCCACGAAATACAGATGTAACTCTGTGAGATGAATTAACAGAACACTAAGCAGTTTCTCAGAAATCTTCTTTCCAGATTTCATCTGAGGATATTTCCTTTTTCACCATAGCCCTCTATGGGCTTCCAAATATCACTTTGCCATTTTCACAAGAACTGTCTTAGCGTAAGGCTTCTTGAGGGGAAAGCTGTAACTCTGTGAGATGATTTCACAGAACACAAAGAAGTTTCTCAGAAAACTTCTTTCTCTTTGTTATCGGAGGATATTTCCTTTGGCCCTATAGACTTCAAAGGGATCCGAAATATCTGTTCTCAGATTCCACAGAAATAAGGCTAGCAAAGAGATCCACGAAATACAGATGTAACTCTGTGAGATGAATTAACAGAACACTAAGAAGTTTCTCAAAAAGCTTCTTTCCAGATTTCATCTGAGGATATTTCCTTTTTCACCATAGCCCTCTATGGGCTTCCAAATATCACTTTGCCAATTCCACAAGAACTGTCTTACCGAAAGGCTTCTTGAGGGGAAAGCTGTAACTCTGTGAGATGATTTCACAGAACACAAAGAAGTTTCTCTGAAAGCTTCTTTCTCTTTGTTATCGGAGGATATTTCCTTTGGCTCTCTAGTCTTCGAAGGGCTCCGAAATATCTGTTCTCAGATTCCACTGAAATAAGGCTAGCAAAGAGATCCACGAAATACAGATGTAACTCTGGAGATGAATGAACAGAACACTAAGCAGTTTCTCAGAAAGCTTCTTTCCAGATTTCATTTGAGGATATTTCCTTTTTCACCATAGCCCTCTATGGGCTTCCAAATATCACTTTGCCATTTCCACAAGAACTGTCTTAGCGAAAGCCTTCTTGAGGGGAAAACTGTAACTCTGTGAGGTGATTTCACAGAACACAAAGAAGTTTCTCAGAAAGCTTCTTTCTCTTTGTTATCGTAGGATATTTCCTTTGTCCCTGTAGACTTCAAAGGAATCCGAAATATCTCTTCTCAGATTCCACAGAAATAAGGCTAGCAAAGAGATCGACGAAATACAGATGTAACTCTGTGAGATGAATTAACAGAACACTAAGCAGTTTTTCAGAAAGCTTGCTTCCGAATTTCTTCTAAGGATATTTCCTTTTTCACCATAGCCCTCAATGGGCATCCAAATATCACTTTGCCAATTCCAGAAAAACTGTCTTGGAGAAAGGCTTCTTGAGGGGAAAGCTGTAACTCTGTGAGGTGATATCACAGAACACAAAGAAGTTTCTCAGAAAGCTTCTTTCTCTTTGTTATCGGAGGATATTTCCTTTGGCCCTATAGACTTCAAAGGGATCCAAAATATCTGTTCTCAGATTCCACAGAAATAAGGCTAGCAAAGAGATCCACGAAATACAGATGTAACTCTGTGAGATGAATTAACAGAACACTAAGCAGTTTCTCAGAAAGCTTCTTTCCAGATTTCATCTGAGGATATTTCCTTTTTCACCATAGCCCTCTTTGGGCTTCCAAATGTCACTTTGACAATTCCACAAGAACTGTCTTAGCGAAAGGCTTCTTGAGGGGAAAGCTGTAACTCTGTGAGATGATTTCACAGAACACAAAGAAGTTTCTCAGAAAGATTCTTTCTCTTTGTTATCGGAGGATATTTCCTTTGTCCCTATAGACTTCCAAGGGATCCGAAATATCTGTTCTCAGATTCCACAGACATAAGGCTAGCAAAGAGATCCACGAAATACAGATGTAACTCTGTGAGATGAATTAATGGAACACTAAGCAGTTTTTCAGAAAGCTTCTTTCCGGATTTCTTCTGAGGATATTTCCTTTTCACCGTAGCCCTCTATGGGCATCCAACTATCACTTTGCCATTTCCAGAAGATCTGTCTTGGAGAAAGGCCTCTTGAGGGGAAAGCTGTAACTCTGTGAGATGATTTCACAGAACACAAAGAAGTTTCTCAGAAAGCTTCTTTCTCTTTGTTATCGGAGGATATTTCCTTTGGACCTATAGACTTCAAAGGGATCCGAAATATCTGTTCTCAGATTCCACAGAAATAAGGCTAGTAAAGAGATCCACGAAATACAGATGTAACTCTGTGAGATGAATTAACAGAACACTAAGCAGTTTCTCAGAAAGCTTCTTTCCAGATTTCATCTGAGGATATTTCCTTTTTCACCATAGCCGTCTATGGGCTTCCAAATATCACTTTGCCATTTCCGCAAGAACTGTCTTAGCGAAAGGCTTTTTAGGGAAAAACTGTAACTCTGTGAGATGATTTCAAAGAACACAAAGAAGTTTCTCAGAAAGCTTCTTTCTCTTTGTTATCGTAGGATGTTTACTTTGTCCCTATACACTTCAAATTGAATCGAAATATCTGTTCTCAGATTCCACAGAAATAAGGCTAGCAAAGAGATCCACGAAATACAGATGTACCTCTGTGAGATGAATTAACAGAACACCAAGCAGTTTTTCAGAAAGCTTCTTTCCGGATTTCTTCTGAGGATATTTCCTTTTTCACCATAGCCCTCTATGGGCATCCAAACATCACTTTGCCAATTCCAGAAGAACTGTCTTAGCGAAAGACTTCTTGAGGGGAAAGCTGTAACTCTTTGAGATGATTTCACAGAACACAAAGAAGTTTCTCAGAAAGCTTCTTTCTCTTTGTTATCGGAGGATATTTCCTTTGTCCCTATAGACTTCAAAGGGATCCGAAATATCTGTTCTCAGATTCCACTGAAATAAGGCTAGCAAAGAGATCCACGAAATACAGATGTAACTCTGTGAGATGAATTAACAGAACACTAAGCAGTTTTTCAGAAAGCTTCTTTCCGGATTTCTTCTGGGGATATTTCCTTATTCACCATAGCCCTCTATGGGCATCCAAATATCACTTTGCCAATTCCAGAAGAACTGTCTTGGAGAAAGGCTTCTTGAGGGGAAAGCTGTAACTCTGTGAGATGATTTCACAGAACACAAAGAAGTTTCTCAGAAAGCTTCTTTCTCTTTGTTATCGGAGGATATATCCTTTGGCCCTAAAGACTTAAAAGGGATCCGAAATATCTGCTCTCAGATTCCACAGATATAAGGCTAGCAAAGAGATCCAAGAAATACAGATGTAACTCTGTGAGGTGAATTAACAGAACACTAAGCAGTTTCTCAGAAAGCTTCTTTCCTGATTTCATCTGAGGATATTTCCTTTTTCACCATAGCCCTCTATGGGCTTCCAAATATCACTTTGCCAATTCCACAAGAACTGTCTTAGCGAAAGTCTTCTTGAGGGGAAAGCTGTAACTCTGTGAGATGATTTCACGGAACACAAAGAAGTTTCTCAGAAAGCTTCTTTCTCTTTGTTATCAGAGGTTATTTCCTTTGGACCTATAGACTTCAAAGGGATCCGAAATATCTGTTCTCAGATTCCACAGAAATAAGGCTAGCAAAGAGATCCACGAAATACAGATGTAACTCAGTGAGGTGAATTAACAGAACACTAAGCAGTTTCTCAGAAAGCTTCTTTCCAGATTTCATCTGAGGATATTTCCTTTTTCACCATAGCCCTCTATGGGCTTCCAAATATCACTTTGCCAATTCCACAAGAACTGTCTTAGCGAAAGGCTTCTTGAGGGGAAAGCTGTAACGCTGTGAGATGATTTCACAGAATACAAGGAAGTTTCTCAGAAAACTTCTTTCTCTTTGTTATCGGAGGATATTTCCTTTGGCCCTCTAGTCTTCGAAGGGATCCGAAATATGTGTTTTCAGATTCCACTGAAATAAGGCTAGCAAAGAGATCCACGAAATACAGATGTAACTCTGTGAGATGAATTAACAGAACACTAAGCAGTTTCTCAGAAAGCTTCTTTCCAGATTTCATCTGAGGATATTTTCTTTTTCACCGTAACCCTCTATGGGCTTCCAAATATCACTTTGCCATTTCCACAAGAACTGTCTTAGCGAAAGGCTTCTTGAGGGGAAAGCTGTAACTCTGTGAGATGATTTCACAGAACACAAAAAGTTTCTCAGAAAGCTTCTTTATCTTTGTTATCGGAGGATATTTCCTTTGTCCCTGTAGACTTCAAAGGGATCCGAAATATCTGTTCTCAGATTCCACAGAAATAAGGCTAGCAAAGAGATCCACGAAATACAGATGTAACTCTGTGAGATGAATTAACAGAACACTAAGCAGTTTCTCAGAAAGCTTCTTTCCAGATTTCATCTGAGGATATTTCCTTTTTCACCATCGCCCTCTATGGGCTTCCAAATATCCCTTTGCCAATTCCACAAGAACTGTCTTAGCGAAAGGCTTCTTGAGGGGAAAGCTGTAACTCTGTGAGATGATTTCACAGAACACAAAGAAGTTTCTCAAAAAGCTTCTTTCTCTTTGTTATCGGAGGATATTTCCTTTGGCCCTATAGTCTCCATAGGGATCCGAAATATCTGTTCTCAGATTCCACAGAAATAAGGCTAGCAAAGAGATCCACGAAATACAGATGTAACTCTGTGAGATGAATTAACAGAACACTAAGCAGTTTCTCAGAAAGCTTCTTTCCTTATTTCAATTGAGGATATTTCCCTTTTCACCATAGACCTCTATGGGCTTCCAAATATCACTTTGCCAATTCCACAAGAACTGTCTTAGCGAAAGACTTCTTGAGGGGAAAGCTGTAACTCTGTGAGATGATTTCACAGAACACAAAGAAGTTTCTCAGAAAGCTGCTTTCTCTTTGTTATCAGAGGATATTTCCCTTTGCCCTATACACTTCAAAGGGATCCGAAACATCTGTTCTCAGATTCCACAGAAGTAAGGCTAGCAAAGAGATCCAGGAAATACAGATGTAACTCTGTGAAATGAATTAACAGAACACTACGCAGTTTTTCAGAAAGCTTCTTTCCGGATTTCTTCTGAGGATATTTCCTTTTTCACCATATCCATCTATCGGCATCCAAATATCACTTTGCCAATTCCAGAGGAACTGTCTTGGAGAAAGGCTTCTTGAGGGGACAGCTGTAACTCTGTGAGATGATTTCAGAGAACACAAAGACGTTTCTCAGAATGCTTCTTTCTCTTTGTTATCGGAGGATATTTTCTTTGTCCCTATAGACTTCAAAGGGATCCGAAATATCTGTTCTCAGATTCCACAGAAATAAGGCTAACAAAGAGATCCACGAAATACAGATATAACACTGTGAGATGAATTAACAGAACACTAAGCAGTTTTTCAGAAAGCTTCTTTCCGGATTTCTTCTGAGGATAATTCCTTTTTCACCATAGCCCTCTATGGACATCCAAATATCACTTTGCCAATTCCAGAAGAACTGGCTTGGAGAAAGTCTTCTTGAGGGGAAAGCTGTAACTCTGTGAGATGATTTCACAGAACACAAAGAAGTTTCTCAGAAAGCTTCTTACTCTTTGTTATCGGAGGATATTTCCTTTGACCCTATAGACTTCAAAGGGATCCGAAATATCTGTTCTCAGATTCCACAGAAATAAGGCTAGCAAAGAGATCCACGAAATACAGATGTAACTCTGTGAGATGAATTAACAAAACACTAAGCAGTTTCTCAGAAAGCTTCTTTTCTTATTTCATCTGAGGATATTTCCCTTTTCACCATAGACCTCTATGGGCATCCAAATATCACTTTGCCAATTCCAGAAGAACTGTCTTGGAGAAAGGCTTCTTGAGGGGAAAGCTGTAACTCAGTGAGATGATTTCAGAGAACACAAAGAAGTTTCTCAGAAAGCTTCTTTCTCGTTGTTATCGGAGGATATTTCCCTTGGCCTTATAGACTTCAAAGGGATCCGAAACATCTGTTCTCAGATTCCACAGAAATAAGGCTAGCAAAGAGATCCTCGAAATACAGATGTAACTCTGTGAGATGAATTAAGAGAACACTAATCAGTTTTTCAGAAAGCTTCTTTCCGGATTTCTTCTGAGGATAATTCCTTTTTCACCATAGCCCTCTAAGGGCATCCAAATATCACTTTTCCAATTCCAGAAGAGCTGTCTTGGAGAAAGGCTTCTTGAGGGGAAATCTGTAACTCTGTGAGATGATTTCACAGTACACAAAGAGGTTTCTCAGAAAGCTTCTTTCTCTTTGTTATCGGAGGATATTTCCTTTGGCCCTATAGACTTCAAAGGGATCCAAAATATCTGTTCTCAGATTCCACAGAAATAAGGCTAGCAAAGAGATCCTCGAAATACAGATGTAACTCTGTGAGATGAATTAACAGAACACTATGCAGTTTCTCAGAAAGCTTCTTTAAAGATTTCATCTGAGGATATTTCCTTTTTCACCATAGCCCACTTTGGACTACCAAATATCACTTTGCCAATTCCACAACAACTGTCTTATCGAAAGGCTTCTTCGGGAGACAGCTGTAACTCTGTGAGATGATTTCACAGAACACAAAGAAGTTTCTCAGAAACCTTCTTTCTCTTTGTTATCGGAGGATATTTCCTTTGGCCCTATACACTTCAAAGGGATCTGAAGTATCTGTTCTCAGATTCCACAGAAATAAGGCTAGTAAAGAGATCCACGAAATACAGACGTAACTCTGTGAGATGAATTAACAGAACACTCAGCAGATTCTCAGAAAGCTTCTTTACAGATTTCATCTGAGGATATTTCCTTTTTCACCATAGCACTCTATGGGCTTCCAAATATCACTTTGCCAATTCCACAACACCTGTCTTAGCGAAAGGCTTCTTGTGGTGAGAGCTGTAACTCTGTGAGATGATTTCACAGAACAAAAAGAAGTTTCTCAGAAAGCTTCTTTCTTTCTCTTTGTTATCGGAGGATATTTCCTTTGGTCCTATAGTCTTCAAAGGGATTCGAAATATCTCTTCTCAGATTCCATAGACATTAGGCTAGCAAAGAGATCCAAGAAATACAGATGTAACTCTGTGAGATGAATTAACAGAACACTAAGCACTTTCTCAGAAAGCTTCTTTCCAGATTCCATCTGTGGATATTTCCTTTTTCACATTAGCCCTCTACGGGCTTCCAAATATCACTTTGCCAATTCCACAAGAACTGTCTTAGCGAAAGGCTTCTTGAGGGGGAAGCTGTAACTCTGTGAGATCATTTCACAGAACACAAAGAAGTTTCTCAAAAAGCTTCTTTCTCTTTGTTATCGGAGGTATTTAATTTGGCCCTATAGTCTTCAAAGGGATCCGAAATATCTCTTCTCAGATTCCACAGACATAAGGCTAGCAAAGAAATCCACGAAATACAGATGTAACTCCGTGAGATGAATTAACAGAACACTAAGCAGTTTCTCAGAAAGCTTCTTTAAATATTTCATCTTAGGATATTTCCTTTTTCACAGAACCCTTTATGGGCTTCCAAATATCACTTTGCCAATTCCACAAGAACTGTCTTAGCGAAAGGCTTCTTGAAGGGAAAGCTGTAACTCTGTGAGATGATTTCACGGACACAAAGAAGTTTCTCAGAAAGATTCTTTCTTTCTCTTCGTTATCGGAGGATATTTCCTTTGGCCCTATAGAGTTCAAAGGGATCCGAAATATCTCTTCTCAGACTCCATAGACATCAGGCTAGCAAAGAGATCCACGAAATACAGATGTAACTTTGTGAGATGAATTAACAGAACACTAAGTAGATTCTCAGAAAGCTTCTTTCCTTATTTCATCTGAGGATATTTCCTTTTTCACCATAGCCCTCTATGGGCTTCCAAATATCACTTTGCCAATTCCACAAGAACTGTCTTAGCGAAAGGCTTCTTGAGGGGAAGCTGAAACTCTGTGAGATGATTTCACAAAAAACAAAGAAGTTTCTCAGAAAGCTTCTTTCTCTTTGTTATCGGAGGATATTTCCTTTGGCCCTATAGCCTTCAAAGGGATCCGAAATATCTGTTCTCAGATTCCACAGAAATAAGGCTAACAAAGAGATCCACGAAATACAGATGTAAATCTGTGAGATGAATTAACAGAACACTAAGCAGTTTCTCAGAAAGCTTCTTTCCAGATTTCATCTGAGGATATTTCCTTTTTCACCATAGCCCTCTAAGGGCTTCCAAATATCACTTTGCCAATTCCACAAGAACTGTCTTAGCGAAAGGCTTCTTGAGGGGAAAGCAGTATCTCTGTGAGATGATTTCACAGAACACAAAGAAGTTTCTCAGAAAGCTTCTTTCTCTTTGTTATCGGAGGATATTTCCTTTGGCCCTATAGTCTTCAAAGGGATCCGAAATATCTTTTCTCAGATTCCACAGAAATAAGGCTAGCAAAGAGATCCACGAAATGCAGATGTAACTCTGTGAGATGAATTAACGGAACACTAAGCAGTTTCTCAGAAAGCTTCTTTCCAGATTTCATCTGTGGATATTTCCTTTTTCACATTAACCCTCTACGGGCTTCCAAATATCACTTTGCCAATTCCACAAGAACTGTCTTAGAGAAAGGCTTCTTGAAGGAAAAGCTGTAACTCTGTGAGATGATTTCACAGAACACAAAGTAGTTTCTCAGAAAGCTTCTTTCTCTTTGTTATCGGAGGATATTTCCTTTGGCCCTGTAGTCTTCATAGGGATCCCAAATATCTGTTCTCAGATTCCACAGAAATAAGGCTAGCAAAGAGATCCACGAAATACAGATGTAACTCTGTGAGATAAATTAACAGAACACTAAGCAGTTTCTCAGAAAGCTTCTTTCCATATTTCATCTGAGGATATTTCCTTTTTCACCATAGCCCCCTTTGGGCTTCCATATATCACTTTGCCAATTCCACAAGAACTGTCTTAGAGAAAGGCTTCTTGAGAGGAAAGCTGTAACTCTGTGAGATGATTTCACAGAACACAAAGAAGTTTCTTAGAAAGATTCTTTCTCTTTGTTATCGGAGGATATTTCCTTTGTCCATGTAGACTTCCTAGGGATCCGAAATATCTGATCTCAGATTCCACAGAAATAAGGCTAGCAATGAGATCCACGAAATACAGACGTAACTCTGTGAGATGAATTAACAGAACACTAAGCAGTTTTTCAGAAAGCTTCTTTCCGGATTTCTTCTGAGGATATTTCCTTTTTCACCATAGCCCTCTATGGGCATCCAAATATCACTTTGCCATTCCAGAAGAACTGTCTTGGAGAAAGGCTTCTTGAGGGGAAAGCTGTAACTCTGTGAGATGATTTCCGAGAACACAAAGAAGTTTCTCAGAAAGCTTCTTTCTCGTTGTTATCGGAGGATATTTCCCTTGGCCCTATAGACTTCAAAGGGATCCGAAACATCTGTTCTCAGATTCCACAGAAATAAGGCTAGCAAAGAGATCCACGAAATACAGATGTAACTCTGTGAGATGAATTAACAGAACACTAAGCAGTTTTTCAGAAAGCTTCTTTCCGGATTTCTTCTGAGGATAATTCCTTTTTCACCATAGCCCTCTAAGGGCATCCAAATATCACTTTGCCAATTCCAGAAGAACTGTCTTGGAGAAAGGCTTCTTGAGGGGAAATCTGTATCTCTGTGAGATGATTTCACAGAACACAAAGAAGTTTCTCAGAAAGCTTCTTTCTCTTTGTTATCGGAGGATATTTCCTTTGGCCCTATTGACTTCAAAGGGATCCGAAATATCTGTTCTCAGATTCCACAGAAATAAGGCTAGCAAAGAGATCCACGAAATACAGATGTAACACTGTGAGAAGAATTAACAGAACCCTAAGCAGTTTCTCAGAAAGCTTCTTTCCAGATTTCATCTGAGGATATTTCCTTTTTCACCATAGCCCTCTTTGGACTACGAAATATCACTTTGCCAATTCCACAAGAACTGTCTTAGCGAAAGGCTTCTTGGGGAGACAGCTGTAACTCTGTGAGATGATTTCACAGAACACAAAGAAGTTTCTCAGAAAGCTTCTTTCTCTTTGTTGTCGGGGGATATTTCCTTTGGCCCTGTAGTCTTCAAAGGGATCCGAAATATCTGTTCTCAGATTCCACAGAAATAAGGCTAGCAAAGATATCCACGAAATACAGTGGTAACTCTGTGAGATGAATTAACAGAACACTAAGCAGTTTCCCAGAAAGCTTCTTTCCAGATTTCATCTGAGGATATTTCCTTTTTCACCATAGTCCCCTTTGGGCTTCCAAATATCACTTTGCCAATACCACAAGAACTGTCTTAGCGAAAGGCTTCTTGAGGGGAATGCTGTAACTCTGTGAGATGATTTCACGGACACAAAGAAGTTTCTCAGAAAGATTCTTTCTTTCTCTTCGTTATCGGAGGATATTTCCTTTGGCCCTATAGAGTTCAAAGGGATCCGAAATATCTCTTCTCAGACTCCATAGACATCAGGCTAGCAAAGAGATCCACGAAATACAGATGTAACTTTGTGAGATGAATTAACAGAACACTAAGTAGATTCTCAGAAAGCTTCTTTCCTTATTTCATCTGAGGATATTTCCTTTTTCACCATAGCCCTCTATGGGCTTCCAAATATCACTTTGCCAATTCCACAAGAACTGTCTTAGCGAAAGGCTTCTTGAGGGGAAGCTGAAACTCTGTGAGATGATTTCACAAAAAACAAAGAAGTTTCTCAGAAAGCTTCTTTCTCTTTGTTATCGGAGGATATTTCCTTTGGCCCTATAGCCTTCAAAGGGATCCGAAATATCTGTTCTCAGATTCCACAGAAATAAGGCTAACAAAGAG
The DNA here is from genome assembly GCF_049350105.2 of Macaca mulatta. Classification (NCBI taxonomy): domain Eukaryota; kingdom Metazoa; phylum Chordata; class Mammalia; order Primates; family Cercopithecidae; genus Macaca; species Macaca mulatta. The sequence continues at coordinate 71,534,416 of NC_133412.1, forward strand.
ATCCACGAAATACAGATGTAAATCTGTGAGATGAATTAACAGAACACTAAGCAGTTTCTCAGAAAGCTTCTTTCCAGATTTCATCTGAGGATATTTCCTTTTTCACCATAGCCCTCTAAGGGCTTCCAAATATCACTTTGCCAATTCCACAAGAACTGTCTTAGCGAAAGGCTTCTTGAGGGGAAAGCAGTATCTCTGTGAGATGATTTCACAGAACACAAAGAAGTTTCTCAGAAAGCTTCTTTCTCTTTGTTATCGGAGGATATTTCCTTTGGCCCTATAGTCTTCAAAGGGATCCGAAATATCTTTTCTCAGATTCCACAGAAATAAGGCTAGCAAAGAGATCCACGAAATGCAGATGTAACTCTGTGAGATGAATTAACGGAACACTAAGCAGTTTCTCAGAAAGCTTCTTTCCAGATTTCATCTGTGGATATTTCCTTTTTCACATTAACCCTCTACGGGCTTCCAAATATCACTTTGCCAATTCCACAAGAACTGTCTTAGAGAAAGGCTTCTTGAAGGAAAAGCTGTAACTCTGTGAGATGATTTCACAGAACACAAAGTAGTTTCTCAGAAAGCTTCTTTCTCTTTGTTATCGGAGGATATTTCCTTTGGCCCTGTAGTCTTCATAGGGATCCCAAATATCTGTTCTCAGATTCCACAGAAATAAGGCTAGCAAAGAGATCCACGAAATACAGATGTAACTCTGTGAGATAAATTAACAGAACACTAAGCAGTTTCTCAGAAAGCTTCTTTCCATATTTCATCTGAGGATATTTCCTTTTTCACCATAGCCCCCTTTGGGCTTCCATATATCACTTTGCCAATTCCACAAGAACTGTCTTAGAGAAAGGCTTCTTGAGAGGAAAGCTGTAACTCTGTGAGATGATTTCACAGAACACAAAGAAGTTTCTTAGAAAGATTCTTTCTCTTTGTTATCGGAGGATATTTCCTTTGTCCATGTAGACTTCCTAGGGATCCGAAATATCTGATCTCAGATTCCACAGAAATAAGGCTAGCAATGAGATCCACGAAATACAGACGTAACTCTGTGAGATGAATTAACAGAACACTAAGCAGTTTTTCAGAAAGCTTCTTTCCGGATTTCTTCTGAGGATATTTCCTTTTTCACCATAGCCCTCTATGGGCATCCAAATATCACTTTGCCATTCCAGAAGAACTGTCTTGGAGAAAGGCTTCTTGAGGGGAAAGCTGTAACTCTGTGAGATGATTTCCGAGAACACAAAGAAGTTTCTCAGAAAGCTTCTTTCTCGTTGTTATCGGAGGATATTTCCCTTGGCCCTATAGACTTCAAAGGGATCCGAAACATCTGTTCTCAGATTCCACAGAAATAAGGCTAGCAAAGAGATCCACGAAATACAGATGTAACTCTGTGAGATGAATTAACAGAACACTAAGCAGTTTTTCAGAAAGCTTCTTTCCGGATTTCTTCTGAGGATAATTCCTTTTTCACCATAGCCCTCTAAGGGCATCCAAATATCACTTTGCCAATTCCAGAAGAACTGTCTTGGAGAAAGGCTTCTTGAGGGGAAATCTGTATCTCTGTGAGATGATTTCACAGAACACAAAGAAGTTTCTCAGAAAGCTTCTTTCTCTTTGTTATCGGAGGATATTTCCTTTGGCCCTATTGACTTCAAAGGGATCCGAAATATCTGTTCTCAGATTCCACAGAAATAAGGCTAGCAAAGAGATCCACGAAATACAGATGTAACACTGTGAGAAGAATTAACAGAACCCTAAGCAGTTTCTCAGAAAGCTTCTTTCCAGATTTCATCTGAGGATATTTCCTTTTTCACCATAGCCCTCTTTGGACTACGAAATATCACTTTGCCAATTCCACAAGAACTGTCTTAGCGAAAGGCTTCTTGGGGAGACAGCTGTAACTCTGTGAGATGATTTCACAGAACACAAAGAAGTTTCTCAGAAAGCTTCTTTCTCTTTGTTGTCGGGGGATATTTCCTTTGGCCCTGTAGTCTTCAAAGGGATCCGAAATATCTGTTCTCAGATTCCACAGAAATAAGGCTAGCAAAGATATCCACGAAATACAGTGGTAACTCTGTGAGATGAATTAACAGAACACTAAGCAGTTTCCCAGAAAGCTTCTTTCCAGATTTCATCTGAGGATATTTCCTTTTTCGCCATAGTCCCCTTTGGGCTTCCAAATATCACTTTGCCAATACCACAAGAACTGTCTTAGCGAAAGGCTTCTTGAGGGGAATGCTGTAACTCTGAGAGATGATTTCACGGAACACAAAGAAGTTTCTCAAAAACCTTCTTTCTCTTTGTTATCGGAGGATATTTCCTTTGGCCCTATAGTCTTCAAAGGGATCCGAAATATCTGTCTCAGATTCCACAGAAATAAGGCTAGCAAAGAGATCCACGAAATACCGATGTAACTCTGTGAGATGAATTAACAGAACACTAAGCAGTTTCTCAGAAAGCTTCTTTCTAGATTTCATCTGTGGATACTTCCTTTTTCACATTAGCCCTCTACGGGCTTCCAAATATCACTTTGCCAATTCCACAAGAACTGTCTTAGCGAAAGGCTTCTTGAGGGGTAAGCTGTAACTCTGTGAGATCATTTCACAGAACACGAAGAAGTTTCTCAAAATGCTTCTTTCTCTTTGTTATCGGAGGTATTTAATTTGGCTCTATAGTCTTCAAAGGGATACGAAATATCTCTTCTCAGATTCCACAGACATAAGGCTAGCAAAGAAATCCACGAAATACAGATGTAACTCCGTGAGATGAATTAAGAGAACACTAAGCAGTTTCTCAGAAAGCTTCTTTAAATATTTCATCTTAGGATATTTCCTTTTTCACAGAACCCTTTATGGGCTTCCAAATATCACTTTGCCAATTCAACAAGAACTGTCTTAGCGAAAGGCTTCTTGAAGGGAAAGCTGTAACTCTGTGAGATGATTTCACGGAACACAAAGAAGTTTCTCAGAAAGATTCTTTCTTTCTCTTCGTTATCGGAGGATATTTCCTTTGGCCCTATAGAGTTCGAAGGGATCCGAAATATCTCTTCTCAGACTCCATAGACATCAGGCTAGCAAAGAGATCCACGAAATACAGATGTAACTTTGTGAGATGAATTAACAGAACACTAAGTAGTTTCTCAGAAAGCTTCTTTCCTTATTTCATCAGAGGATATTTCCTTTTTCACCATAGCCCTCTATGGGCTTCCAAATATCACTTTGCCAATTCCACAAGAACTGTCTTAGCGAAAGGCTTCTTGAGGGGAAAGCTGAAACTCTGTGAGATGATTTCACAGAACACAAAGAAGTTTCTCAGAAAGCTTCTTTCTCTTTGTTATCGGAGGATATTTCCTTTGGCCCTATAGTCTTCAAAGGGATCCGAAATATCTTTTCTCAGATTCCACAGAAATAAGGCTAGCAAAGAGATCCACGAAATGCAGATGTAACTCTGTGAGATGAATTAACAGAACACTAAGCAGTTTCTCAGAAAGCTTCTTTCCAGATTTCATCTGTGGATATTTCCTTTTTCACATTAACCCTCTACGGGCTTCCAAATATCTCTTTGCCAATTCCACAAGAACTGTCTTAGAGAAAGGCTTCTTGAAGGAAAAGCTGTAACTCTGTGAGATGATTTTACAGAACACATAGTAGTTTCTCAGAAAGCTTCTTTCTCTTTGTTATCGGAGGATATTTCCTTTGGCCCTGTAGTCTTCATAGGGATCCCAAATATCTGTTCTCAGATTCCACTGAAATAAGGCTAGCAAAAAGATACAAGAAATACAGAAGTTACTGTTTGAGTGGAAGTCACACATCACAGAGCAGTTTCTCAGAAAGCTTCTTTCCAGATTTCATCTGAGGATATTTCCTTTTTCACCATAGCCCTCTATGGGCTTCCAAATATCACTTTGCCATTTCCACAAAACGGTCTTAGCAAAAGGCTTCTAGAGGGGAAAGCTGTAACTCTGTGAGATGATTTCACAGAACACAAAGAAGTTTCTCAGAAAGCTTCTTTCTCTTTGTTATCGGAGGATATTTCCTTTGGCCCTATAGACTTCAAAGGGTTCCGAAATATCTGTTCTCAGATGAAACAGAAAGAAGGCTAGCAAAGAGATCCACGAAATACAGATGTAACTCTGTGAATTGAATAAACAGAACACTAAGCAGTGTTTCAGAAAGATTATTTCCGGATTTCATCTGACTATATTTCCTATTCCACCATAGCCCTCTATGGGCATCCAAATATCACTTTGCCAATTCCAGAAGAACTGTCTTGGAGAAACACTTCTTGAGGGGAAAGTTGTAACTCTGTGAGATGATTTCACAGAACACAAAGAAGTTTCTCAGAAAGCTTCTTTCTCTTTGTTATCGGAGGATATTTCCTTTGGCCCTATAGACTTCAAAGGAATACGAAATATCTGTTCTCAGATTCCACAGAAATAAGGCTAGCAAAGAGATCCACGAAACACAGATGTAACTCTGTGAGATGAATTATCAGAACACTATGCAGTTTCTCAGAAAGCTTCTTTCCAGATTTCTTCTGAGGATATTTCCTTTTTCACCATAGCACTCTATGGGCTTCCAAATATCACTTTGCCAATTCCAGAAGATCTGTCTTAGCGAAAGGCATCTTGAGGGGAAAGATGTAACTCTGTGAGGTGATTTCACAGAACACAAAGAAGTTTCTCAGAAAGCTTCTTTCTCTTTGTTATCGGAGGATATTTGCTTTGGCCCTGTAGACTTCAAAGGGATCCGAAATATCTGTTCTCAGATTCCACAGAAATAAGGCTAGCAAAGAGATCCACGAAATACAGATGTAACTCTGTGAGATGAATTAACAGAACACAAAGCAGTTTCTCAGAAAACTTCCTTCCAGATTTCATCTGAGGATATTTCCTTTTTCACCATAGACCTCTACGGGCTTCCAAATATCACTTTGCCAATTCCACAAGAACTGTCTTAGCGAAAGGCTTCTGGAGGGGAAAGCTGTAACTCTGTGAGATCATTTCACAGAACACAAAGAAGTTTCTCAAAAAGCTTCTTTCTCTTTGATATCGGAGGTATTTCCTTTGGCCCCATAGTCTTCAAAGGGATCCGAAATATCTCTTCTCAGATTCCACAGACATAAGGCTAGCAAAGAAATCCACGAAATACAGATGTAACTCCGTGAGATGAATTAACAGAACACTAAGCAGTTTCTCAGAAAGCTTCTTTCCATATTTCATCTGTGAATATTTCCTTTTTCACAGTAGCCCTCTATGGGCTTCCAAATATCACTTTCCCAATTCCACAAGAACTGTCTTACCGAAAGGCTTCTTGAAGGGAAAGCTGTAACTCTGTGAGATGATTTCACGGAACACAAAGAAGTTTCTCAGAAAGCTTCTTTCTCTTTGTTGTCGCGGGATATTTCCTTTGGCCCTGTAGTCTTCAAAGGGATCCGAAATATCTGTTCTCACATTCCACATAAATAAGGCTAGCAAAGAGATCCACTAAATACAGATAAATCTCTGTGAGATGAATTAACAGAACACTAAGCAGTTTCCCAGAAAGCTTCTTTCCAGATTTCAACTGAGGATATTTCCTTTTTCATCATAGTCCTCTTTGGGCTTCCAAATATCACTTTGCCAATTCCACAAGAACTGTCTTACCGAAAGGCTTCTTGAGGGGAATGCTGTAACTCTGTGAGATGATTTCACGGAACACAAAGAAGTTTCTCAAAAACCTTCTTTCTCTTTGTTATCAGAGGATATTTCCTTTGGGCCTATAGTCTTCAAAGGGATCCGAAATATCTGTTCTCAGATTCCACAGAAATAAGGCTAGCAAAGAGATCCACGAAATACAGATGTAACTCTGTGAGATGAATTAACAGAACACTAAGCAGTTTCTCAGAAAGCTTCTTTCCAGATTTCATCTGTGGATATTTCCTTTTTCACATTAGCCCTCTATGGGCTTCCAAATATCACTTTGCCAATTCCACAAGAACTGTCTTAGAGAAAGGCTTCTTGAAGCAAAAGATGTAACTCTATGAGATGATTTCACAGAACACAATGAAGTTTCTCAGAAAGCTTCCTTCTCTTTGTTATCGTTGGATATTTCCTTTGGCCCTGTAGTCTTCATAGGGTTCCCAAATATCTGTTCTCAGATTCCACCGAAATAAGGCTAGCAAAGAGATCCACGAAATACACATGTAACTTTTTGAGATAAATTAACAGAACACTAAGCAGTTTCTCAGAAAGCTTCTTTCCAGATTTCATCTGAGGATATTTCCTTTTTCACCATAGCCCCCTTTAGCTTCCAAATATCACTTTGCCAATTCCACAAGAACTGTCTTATCGAAAGGCTTCTTGAGGGCAAAGCTATAACTCTGTGAGATGATTTCACAGAACACAAAGAAGTTTCTCAGAAAGCTTCTTTCTCTTTGTTATCAGAGTATATTTCCTTTGGCCCTATAGACTTGAAAGGGATCCGAATTATTTGTTCTCAGATTCCACAGAAATAAGGCTAGCAAAGAGATCCACGAAATACAGATGCAACTCTGTGAGATGAATTAACAGAACACTAAGCAGTTTCTCAGAAAGCTTTTTTACAGATTTCATCTGAGGATATTTCCTTTTTCACCATAGCCCTCTATGGGCTTCCAAATATCACTTTGCCAATTCCACAAGAACTGTCTTAGAGAAAGGCTTCTTGAGGGGAAAGCTGTAACTCTGTGAGATGATTTCACAGGACACAAAGAAGTTTCTCACAAAGCTTCTTTCTCTTTGTTATCGGAGGATATTTCCTTTGGCCTTATTGTCTTCAAAGGGATCGGAAATATCTGTTCTCAGATTCCACAGAAATAAGGCTAGCAAAAAGATTCAAGAAATACAGAAGTAACTCTTTGAGTGGAAGTCACACATCACAGAGCAGTTTCTCAGAAAGCTTCTTTCCAGATTTCATCTGAGGATATTTCCTTTTTCACCATAGCCCTCTATGGGCTTCCAAATATCACTTTGCCAATTCCACAAGATCTGTCTTAGCGAAAGTCTTCTTGAGGGGAGAGCTGTAACTCTGTGAGATGATTTCACAGAACACAAAGAAGTTTCTCAGAAAACTTCTTTCTCTTTGTTATCGGAGGATGTTTTCTTTGGCCCTCTAGTCTTCGAAGGGATCCGAAATATCTGTTCTCAGATTCCACAGAAATAAGGCTAGCAAAGAGATCCACGAAATACAGATGTAACTCTGGGAGATGAATTAACAGAACACTAAGCAGTTTCTCAGAGAGCTTCCTTCCAGATTTCATCTGAGGATATTTCCTTTTTCACCTTAGCCCTCTACGGGCTTCCAAATATCACTTTGCCATTTCCACAAAACTGTCTTAGCGAAAGGCTTCTAGAGGGGAAAGCTGTAACTCTGTGAGATGATTTCACAGAACACAAAGAAGTTTCTCAGAAAGCTTCGTTCTCTTTGTTATCGGAGGATATTTCCTTTGTCCCTATAGACTTCAAAGGGTTCCGAAATATCTGTTCTCAGATGCCACAGAATTAAGGCTAGCAAAGAGATCCACGAAATACAGATGTAACTCTCTGAGTTGAATTAACAGAACACTAAGCAGTTTTTCAGAAAGATTCTTTCCGGATTTCATCTGAGGATATTTCCTATTTCACCATAGTCCTCTATGGGCATCCAAATATCACTTTGCCAATTCCAGAAGAACTGTCTTGGAGAAAGGCTTCTTGAGGGGAAAGCTGTAACTCTGTGAGATGATTTCACAGAACACAAAGAAGTTTCTCAGAAAGCTTCTTTCTCTTTGTTATCGGAGGATATTTCCTTTGGCCCTATAGACTTCAAAGGAATACGAAATATCTGTTCTCAGATTCCACAGAAATAAGGCTAGCAAAGATATCCACGAAATACAGTTATATCTCTGTGAGTGGAAGTCACACATCACAGAGCAGTTTCTCAGAAAGCTTCTTTCCAGATTTCATCTGGGGATATTTGCTTTTTCAACATAGCCCTCTATGGGCTTTCATATATCACTTTGCCAATTCTCAAGAACTCTCTTAGCGAAAGGTTTCTTGAGGGGAAAGCTGTTACTCTGTGATATGATTTCACAGAACGCAAAGAAGTTTCTCAGAAAGCTTCTTTCTCTTTGTTATCGGAGGATATTTCCTTTGGCCCTATAGACTTCAAAGGGATCCGAAATATCCGTTCTCAGATTCCACAGAAATAAGGCTAGCAAAGAGATCCACGAAATACAGATGAAACTCTGCGAGTGGAATTCACACATCACAGAGCAGTTTCTCAGAAAGCTTCTTTCCAGATTTCATCTGAGGATATTTCCTTTTTCACCATAGCCCTCTATGGGCTTCCAAATATCACTTTGCCAATTCCAGAAGAACTGTCTTAGCGAAAGGCTTCTTGAGGGGAAAGCTGTAAGTCTGTGAGATGATTTCACAGAACACAAAGAAGTTTCTCAGAAAGCTTCTTTCTCTTCGTTATCGGAGGATATTTCCTTTGGCCCTATAGACTTCAAGGGGATCGCAAATATCTGTTCTCAGATTCCACAGAAATAAGGGTAACAAAGAGATCTACGAAATACAGATGTAACTCTGTGAGATAAATTAACAGAACACTAAGCAGTTTCTCAGAAAGCTTCTTTCCAGATTCCATATGAGGATATTTCCTTTTTCACCAAAGCCCTCTATGGGCTTCCAAATATAACTTTGCCAATTCCACAAGAACTGTCTTAGCGAAAGGCTTCTTGAGGGGAAAGCTGTAACTCTGTGAGATGATTTCACAGAACACAAAGAGGTTTCTCAGAAAGCTTCTTTCTCTTTCTTATCGGAGGATATTTCCTTTGGCCCTATAGTCTTCAAAGGGATCCGAAATATCTGTTCTCAGGTTCCACAGAAATAAGGCTAGCAGAGTTCCACGACATACAGATATATCTCTGTGAGTGGAAGTCACACATCACAGAGCAGTTTCTCAGAAAGCTTCTTTCCAGATTTCATCTGAGGATATTTCCTTTTTCACCATAGCCCTCTATGGGCTTCCCAATATCACTTTGCCCATTCCTCAAGAACTGTCTTAGCGAAAGGCTTCTTGAGGGGAAAGCTGTAACTCTGTGAGTTGATTTCACAGAACATAAACAAGTTTCTCAGAAAGCTTCTTTCTCTTTGTTATCGGAGGATATTACCTTTGGCCCTATAGACTTCAAAGGGATCCGAAATATCTGTTCTCAGATTCCACAGAAATAACGCTGGCAAAGAGATCCACGAAATAGAGATGTAACTCTGTGAGTGGAAGTCACACATCACAGAGCAATTTCTCAGAAAGCTTCTTTCCAGATTTCATCTGAGGATATTTCCTTTTCCCCTTAGCCCTCTATGGGCTTCCAAATATCACTTTCCCAATTCCACAAGAACTCTCTTAGCGAAAGGCTTCTTGAGGGGAAAGCTGTAACTCTGTGAGATGATTTCACAGAACACAAAGAAGTTTCTAAGAAAGCTCCTTTCTATTTGTTATCGGAGGATATTTCCTCTGGCCCTATGGTCTTCAAAGGAATCTGAAATATCTGTTCTCAGATTCCACGGAAATAACGATAGCAAAGAGATCCACGAAATACAGATATATCTCTGTGAGTTTAAGTCACACATCACAGAGCAGTTTCTCAGAAAGCTTCTTTCCATTTTTCATCTGAGGATATTTCCTTTTTCACCATAGCCCTCTAGGGGCTTCAAAATATCACTTTGCAATACTTCAAGAACTGTCTTAGCGAAAGGCTTCTTGAGGGGAAAGCTGTAACTCTGTGAGATGATTTCACTGAACTCAAAGAAGTTTCTCAGTAAGCTTCTTTCTGTTTGTTATCGGAGGATATTTCCTTTGGCCCTGCAGACTTCAAAGGGATCCGACATATCTGATCTCAGATTCCAGAGAAATAAGGCTAGCAAAGAGATCCACGAAATGCAGATGTAACTCTGTGAGATGAATTAACAGAACACTAAGTAGATTCTCAGAAAGCTTCTTTCCAGATTTCATCTGAGGATATTTCCTTTTTCACCATAGCCGTCTATGGTCTTTCAAATATCACTTTGCAAATTCCACAAGAACTGTCTTAGCGAAAGGCTTCTTGAGGGGAAAGCTGTAACTCTGTGAGATGATTTCACAGAACACAAAGAAGTTTCTCAGGAAGCTTCATTCTCTGTGTTATCGGAGGATATTTCCTTTGGCCCTATAGTCTTCAAAGGGATCTGAAATATCTGTTCTCATATTCCACAGAAATAAGGCTAGGAAAGAGATCCACGAAATACAGAAGTTACTTTGTGAGTGGAAGTCACACATCACAGAGTAGTTTCTCAGAAAGCTTCTTTCGTGATTTCATCTCAGGATATTTCCTTTTTCACCATAGCCCACTATGGGCTTTCAAATATCACTTTGCCAATTCCTCAAGAACTGTCTTAGCGAAAGGCTTCTTGAGGGGAAAGCTCTAACTCTGTGAGATGATTTCACAGAACACAAAGAAGTTTCTCAGAAAACTTATTTCTCTTTGTGATCGGAGGTTATTTCCTTTGGCCCTATATACTTCAAATGGATCCGAAATATCTGTTCTCAGATTAAACAGAAATAAGGCTAGCAAACAGATCCACGAAATACAGATATATCTCTGTGAGTAGAAGTCACACATCACAGAGCAGTTTCTCAGATAGCTTCTTTCCAGATTTCATCTGGGGATAATTGCTTTTTCACCATAGCCCTCTATGGACTTTCAAATATCACTTTGCCAATTGCGCAAGAACTGTCTTAGCGAAAGGCTTCTTGAGGGGAAAGCTGTAACTCTGTGATATGATTTCACAGAACACAAAGAAGTTTCTCAGAAAGCTTCTTTCTCTTTGATATCGGAGGATATTTCCTTTGGCCCTATAGACTTCAAAGGGATCCGAAATATCCGTTCTCAGATTCCAGAGATATAAGGTTAGCAAAGAGATCCACGAAATACAGATGTAACTCTGCGAGTGGAAATCACACATCACAGAGCAGTTTCCCAGAAAGTTTCTTTCCAGATTTCATCTGAGGATATTTTCTTTTTCAACATAGCCCTCTATGGGCTTCCAATATCAATTTGCCAATTCCACAAGAACTCTCTTAGCGCAAGGGTTCTTGAGGGGAAAGTTGTAACTCTGTGAGATGATTTCACAAAACACAAAGAAGTTTCTCAGAAAGCTTCTTTCTCTTTGTTATCGGAGGATATTTCCTTTGGCCCTCTGGTCTTCAAAGGGATCCGAAATATTTCTTCTGAGATTCCACTGAATGAAGGCTAGCAAAGAGATCCACGAAATAGAGATGTAACTCTGTGGAATGAATTAACAGAACACTAAGCAGTTTCTCAGAAAGCTCCTTTCCCAATTTCATCTGAGGATATTTCCTTTTTCACCATAGCCCTCTATGGGCTTCCAAATATCACTTTGCCAATTCCACAAGAACTGTCTTAGCGAAAGGCTTCTTGAGGGGAAAGCTGTAACTCTGTGAGATGATTTCACAGAACACAAGGAAGTTTCTCAGAAAGCTTCTTTTTCTTTGTTATCGGAGGATATTTCCTTTGGCCCTGTAGACTTCAAAGGGATCCGAAATATCTGTTCTCAGATTCCACTGAAATAAGGCTAGCAAAGAGAGCCACGAAATACAGATGTAACTCTGTGAGATAATTAACAGAACCCTAAACAGTTACTCAGAAAGCTTCTTTGCAGATTTCATCTGAGGATATTTCCTTTCTCACCGTAGCCCTCCATGGGCTTCCAAATATCACTTTGCCAATTCCACAAGAACTGTCTTAGCGAAAGGCTTCTTGAGGGGAAAGCTGTAACTCTGTGAGATGATTTCACAGAACACAAAGAATTTTCTCAGAAAGCTTCTTTCTCTTTGTTATTGGAGGATATTTCCTTTGGCCCTATAGACTTCAAAGGGATCCGAAATATCTGTTCTCAGATTAAACAGAAATAAATTTATCAAACAGACCCACGAAATACAGATATATCTCTGTGAGTGGAAGTCACACATCACAGAACAGTTTCTCAGAAAGCTTCTTTCCAGATTTCATCTGAGGATATTTCCTTTTTCACCATAGCCCTCTATGGGCTTCCAAATATCACTTTGCCAGTTCCACAAGAACTGTCTTAGCGAAAGGCTTCTTGAGGGGAAAGCTGTAACTCTGTGAGATGATTTCACAGAACACAAAGAAGTTTCTCAGAAAGCTTCTTTCTCTTCGTTATCGGAGGATATTTCCTTTGGCCCTATAGACTTCAAGGGGATCCCAAATATCTGTTCTCAGATTCCACAGAAATAAGGGTAACAAAGAGATCCACGAAATACATATGTAACTCTGTGAGATAAATTAACAGAACACTCAGCAGTTTCTCAGAAAACTTCTTTCCAGATTTCATCTGAGGATATTTCCTTTTTCACCAAAGCCCTCTATGGGCTTCCCAATATCACTTTGCCAATTCCACAAGAACTGTCTTAGCGAAAGGCTTCTTGAGGGGAAAGCTGTAACTCTGTGAGATGATTTCACAGAACACAAAGAAGTTTCTCAGAAAGCTCCTTTCTCTTTGTTATCGGAGGATATTTCCTTTGGCCCTATAGACTTCAAAGGGACCCGAAATATCCCTTCTCAGATTCCACAGAAATAAGGCTAGCAAAGAGATCCACGGAATACAAATGTAACTCTGTGAGTGGAAGTCACACATCACAGAGCAGTTTCTCAGAAAGGTTTTTTCCAGATTTCATCTGAGGATATTTCCTTTTTCACCATAGCCCTCTATGGGCTTCCAAATATCACTTTGCCAATTCCACAAGAACTCTCTTACCGAAAGGCTTCCTTAGGGGAAAGCTGTAACTCTGTGAGATGATTTCAGAGAACAAAAAGAAGTTTCTAAGAAAGCTCCTTTCTCTTTGTTATCGGAGGATATTTCCTCTGGCCCTATGGTCTTCAAAGGGATCCGAAATATCTGTTCTCAGATTCCACGGAAATAACGCTAGCAAAGAGATCCATGAAATACAGATATATCTCTGTGTGTTTAAGTCACACATCACAGAGCAGTTTCTCAGAAAGCTTCTTTCCAGAATTCATCTGAGGATATTTCCTTTTTCACCATAGCCCTCTAGGGGCTTCCAAATATCACTTTGCCAGTTTCTCAAGAACTCTCTTAGCGAAAGGCTTCCTGAGGGGAAAGCTGTAACTCTGTGAGATGATTTCACAGAACACAAAGAAGTTTATCAGAAAGCTCTTTTTCCTTTGTTATCGGAGGATATTTCCTTTGGCCATATAGACTTCAAAGGGATCCGAAATATCTGTTCTCAGATTCCACAGAAATAAGGCTAGCAAAGAGATCCACGAAATACAGATGTAACTCTGTGAGTGGAAGTCACACATCACGAGTAGTTTCTCAGAAAGCTTCTTTCCAGATTTCATCTGAGGATATTTCCTTTTTCACAATAGCCCTCTAGGGGCTTCCAAATATCACTTTGCCAATTCCACAAGAACTGTCTTAGCGTAAGGCTTCTTGAGGGGAAAGCTGTAACTCTGTGAGATGATTTAAGAGAACACAAAGAAGGTTCTCAGAAAGCTTCTTTCTCTTTGTTATCGGAGGATATTTCCTTTGGCCTTATAGTCTTCAAAGGGATCCGAAATATCTGTTCTCACATTCCACATAAATAAGGCTAGCAAAGAGATCCACTAAATACAGATAAATCTCTGTGAGTGGAAGTCACACATCACAGAGCAGTTTCTCAGAAAGATTCTTCCCAGATTTCATCTGAGGATATTTCCTGTTTCACCGTACCCCTCTAGGGGCTTCCAAATATCACTTTATCAGTTCCACAAGAACTGTCTTAGCGAAAGGCTTCTTCATTGGAAAGCTGTAACTCTGTGAGATGATTTCACAGAACACAAAGAAGTTTCTCAGAAAGCTTCTTTCTCTTTGTTATCGGAGGATATTTCCGTTGGCCCTATAGACTTCAAAGGGATCCGAAATATCTGTTCTCAGATTCCACAGAAATAAGGCTAGCGAAGAGATCCACGAAATACAGATGTAACTCTGTGAGATGAATTAACAGAACACTAAGCAGTTTCTCAGAAAGCTTCTTTCCAGATTTCATCTGAGGATATTTCCTTTTCCCCATACCCCTCTATGGGCTTCCAAATATCACTTTTCCGATTCCACAAGAACTCTCTCAGCGAAAGGCTTCTGGAGGGGAAAGCTGTAACTCTGTGAGATGATTTCACAGAACACAAAGAAGTTTCTCAGAAAGCTTCTTTCTCTCTGTTATCGGAGGATATTTCCTTTGGCCCTATAGACTTCAAAGGGATCCGAAATATCTGTTTTCAGTTTCCACAGAAATAAGGCTAGCAAAGAGATCTACGAAATACAGATGTAACTCTGTGAGATGAATTAACAGAACACTAAGCAGTTTCTCAGAAAGCTTCTTTCCAGATTTCATCTGAGGATATTTCCTTTTTCACTATAGCCCTCTATGGGCTTCCAAATATCACTTTGTCCATTCCTCAAGAACTGTCTTAGCGAAAGGCTTCTTGAGGGGAAAGCTGTAACTCTGTGAGATGATTTCACAGGACACAAAGAAGTTTATCAGAAAGCTTCTTTTTCTTTGTTATCGGAGGAGATTTCCTTTGGCCTTATAGTTTCAAAGGGATCCGAAATATCTGTTCTCAGATTCCACAGAAATAAGGCTAGCAAAGAGATCCACGAAATACAGATAAATCTCTGTGAGTGGAAGTCACACATCACAGAGCAGTTTCTCAGAAAGATTCTTTCCAGATTTCATCTGAGGATATTTCCTGTTTCACCATAGCCCTCTAGGGGCTTCCAAATATCACTTTGCCAATTCCACAAGAACTGTCTTAGCGAACGGCTTCCTGAGGGGAAAGCTGTAACTCTGTGAGATGATTTCACAGATCCCAAAGAAGTTTCTCAGAAAGCTCCTTTCTCTTTGTTATCGGAGGATATTTCCTTTGGCCCTATAGACTTCAAAGGGATCCGAAATATCTGTTCTCAGATTCCACAGAAATAAGGCTAACAGAGAGATCTACCAAATACAGATGTAAATCTGTGAGATGAATTAACGGAACACTAAGCAGTTTCTCGGAAAGCTTCTTTCCATATTTCATCTCAGGATATTTTCTTTTCCCCATAGCCCTCTATGGCCTTCCAAATATCACTTGGCCAATTCCACAAGAACTGTCTTAGTGAAAGGCTACTTGAGGGGAAAGCTGTAACTCTGTGAGATGATTTCACAGAACACAAGGAAGTTTCTCAGAAAGCTTCCTTCTCTTTGTTATCGGAGGATATTACCTTTGGCCCTATGGACTTCAAAGGGATCCGAAATATCTGTTCTCAGATTCCACAGAAATAAGGCTAGCAAAGAGATCCACGAAATACAGATGTAACTCTGTGAGATGAATTTACAGACCACTAAGCAGTTTCTCAGAAAGCTTCTTTGCAGATTTCATCTGAGGATTTTTCCTTTTTCACCAAAGCCCTCTATGGGCTTCCAAATATCACTTTGCCATTTCCACAAGAACTGTCTTAGCGAAAGGCTTCTTGAGGGGAAAGCTATAACTCTGTGAGATGATTTCACAGAACACAAAGAAGTTTCTCAGGAAGCTTCTTTCTCTTTGTTATCGGAGGATATTTCCTTTGGCCCTATAGTTTTCAACGGGATCCGTAATGTCTGTTCTCAGATTCCACAGAAATAAGGCTAGCAAAGAGATCAACGAAATAGATATGTAACTCTGTGAGATGAATTAACAGAACACTAAGCAGTTTCTCAGAAAGCTTCTTTCCAGATTTCATTTCAGGATATTTCCTTTTCCCCATAGCCCTCTATGGGCTTACAAATATCATTTTGCCAATTCCACAAGAACTCTCTTACCGAAAGGCTTCTTGAGGGGAAAGCTGTAACTCTGCGAGATGATTTAAGAGAACACAAAGAAGGTTCTCAGAAAGCTTCTTTCTCTTTGTTATCGGAGGATATTTCCTTTGGCCCTATAGTATTCAAAGGGATCCGAAATATCTGTTCTCAGATGCCACAGAAATAAGGCTAGGAAAGTGATCCACGAAATACAGATAAATCTCTGTGAGTGGAAGTCACACATCACAGAGCAGTTTCTCAGAAAGCTTCCTTCCAGATGTCATCTGATGATATTTCCTTTTTCACCATAGCCCTCTATGGGCTTCCAAATATCACTTTGCCAATTCCTCAAGAACTGTCTTAGCGAAAGGCTTCTTGTGGGGAAAGCTGTAACTCTGTGAGATGAAATCGCAGAACACAAAGAAGATTCTCAGAAAGCTTCTTTCTCTTTGTTATCGGAGGATATTTCCTGTGGCCCTGTAGACTTCAAAGGGATCCGAAATATCCGTTCTCAGATTCCACAGAAATAAGGCAGGCAAAGATATCCACGAAATACAGATGTAACTCTGTGAGATGAATAAACAGAACACGATGCAGTTTCTCAGAAAGCTTCTTTCCAGATTTCATATGAGGATATTTCCTTTTTCACCATAGCCCTCTATGGGCTTCCAAATATCACTTTGCCAATTCCACAAGAACTGTTTTTGCGAAAGGCTTCTTGACGGGAAAGCTGTAACTCTGTGAGATAATTTAACAGAACACAAAGAAGTTTCTCAGGAAGCTTCTTTCTCCTTGTTAACGGAGGATATTACCTTTGCCCCTATAGATTTCAAAGTGATCCGAAATATCCGTTCTCAGATTCCACAGAAATAAGGCTAGGAAAGAGATCCACGAAATACAGATGTAACTCTGTGAGTGGAAGTCACACATCTCAGAGAAGTTTCTCAGAAAGCTTCTTTCCAGATTTCATCTGAGGATATTTCCTTTTTCACCATAGCCCTCTATGGGCTTCCAAATTTCACTTTGCCAATTCCTCAAGAACTGTCTTAGGGAAAGTCTTCTTGAGGGGAAAGCTGTAACTCTGTGAGATGATTTCAAGAACACAACGATGTTTCTCAGAAAGCTTCTTCCTCTTTGTTATCGGAGGATTTTTCCCTTGGCCCTATAAACTTCAAAGGGGTCCGAAATATCCGTTCTCAGATTCCACAGAAATAAGGTAGCAAAGAGATCCTGGAAATACAGATGTAACTCTCTGAGTGGAAGTCACACATCACAGAGAGGTTTCTCAGAAAGCTTCTTTCCAGATTTCATCTGAGGATACTTCCTTTTTTACCGTAGCCCTCTATGGGCTTCCAAATATCACTTTGCCAATTCCACAAGAATAGTCTTAGCGAAAGGCTTCGTGAGAGGAAAGCTGTAACTCTGTGAGATGATTTGCCACAACACAAAGAAGTTTCTCAGAAAGCTTCTTTATGTTTGTTATCTGAGGATATTTCCTTTGGCCCTGTATAGCTCAAAGGAATCTGAAATATCCGTTCTCAGATTCCACAGAAACAAGGCTAACAAAGAGATCCACGAAATACAGATGCAACTCTGCGAGTGAAGTCACACATCACAGAGCAGTTTCTCAGAAAGCTTCTTTCCAGATTTCATCTGAGGATATTTCCTTTTTCACCATAGCCCTTTACGTGCTTCCAAATATCAATTTGCCATTTCCACAAGAACTGTCTTAGCGAAACGCTTCTTGAGGGGAAAGCTGTAACTCTGTGAGATGATTTCACAGAACACAAAGAAGTTTCTCAGAAAGCTTCTTTCTCTTTGTTATCGGAGGATATTTCCTGTGGCCCTGTAACTTCAAAGGGATCCGAAATATCTGTTCTCACATTCCACAGAAATAAGGCTAGCAAATGGATCCACGAAACACAGACGTAACTCTGTGAGAAGAATTTACAGAACACTAAGCAGTTTCTCAGAAAGCTTCTTTCCAGATTTCATCTGAGGATATTTCCTATTTCACCAAAGCCCTCTATGGGCTTCCAAATATCACTTTGCCAATTCCACAAGAACTGTCTTAGCGAAAGGCTTCTTGAGCGGAAAGCTGTAACTCTGTGAGATGATTTCACAGAACACAAAGAAGTCTCTCAAGAAGCTTCTTTCTCTTTGTTATCGGAGGATATTTCCATTGGCCCTATAGTTTTCAAAGGGATCCGAAATATCTGTTCTCAGATTCCACAGAAATAAGGCTAGCAAAGAGATCCACGACATACAGATGTAACTCTGTGAGTGGAAGTCACACATGACAGAGTAGTTTCTCAGAAAGCTTCTTTACAGATTTCATCTGAGGATATTACCTTTTTCACCATAGCCCACTATGGGTTTCCAAATATCACATTGCCAATTAAACAAGAACTGTCTTGGCGAAAGTATTCTTGAGGGGAAAGCTGTAATTCTGTGAGATGATTTCACAGAACACAAAGAAGTTTATCAGAAAGCTCCTTTCTCTTTGTTATCGGAGGATATTTCCTTTGGCCCTATACTCTTCAAAGTGATCCGAAATATCTGTTCTCCGATTCCACAGAAATAAGGCTAGCAAAGAGATCCACGAAATACAGAAAAACCTATGTGAGTGGAAGTCACACATCACAGAGCAGTTTCTGACAAAGCTTCTTTCCAGATTTCATCTGAGGATATTTCCTTTTTCACCATAGCCCTCTGTTGGCTTCCAAATATCACTTTGCCAATTCCTCAAGAACTGTCTTAGCGAAAGGCTCCTTGAGGGGAAAGCTGTAACTCTGTGAGATGATATAAGAGAACACAAAGAAGGTTCTCAGAAAGCTTCTTTCTCTTTGTTATCGGAGGATATTTCCTTTGGCCCTATAGTCTT
This sequence comes from Macaca mulatta, assembly GCF_049350105.2. Lineage (NCBI taxonomy): Eukaryota > Metazoa > Chordata > Mammalia > Primates > Cercopithecidae > Macaca > Macaca mulatta. The sequence continues at coordinate 71,553,205 of NC_133412.1, forward strand.
CAAAGGGATCCGAAATATCCGTTCTCAGATTCCACAGAAACAAGGCTAGCAAAAATATCCACGAAATACAGATGTAACTGTGCGAGTGGAAGTCACACTTCACAGAGCAGTTTCTCAGAAAGCTTCTTTCCAGATTATATCTGAGGATATTTCCTTTTTAACCACAGCCCTCTATGGGCTTCCAAATATCACTTTGCGAATTCCACAAGAACTCTCTTAGCGAAAGGCTTCTTGAAGGGAAAGCTGTAACTCTGTGAGATGATTTCACAGAACACAAAGAAGTTTCTCAGAAAGCTTCTTTCTCTTTGTTATCGGAGGATATTTCCTTTGGCCCTATATACTTCAAAGGGATCCGAAATATCTGTTCTCAGATTCCACAGCAATAAGGCTAGCTAAGAGATCCACGAAATGCACATGTAACTCTGTGAGATGAATTAACAGAACACTAAGCAGTTTCTCAGAAAGCTTCTTCCCAGATTTCATCTGAGGATATTTCCTTTTTCACCCAGCCCTCTATGGGCTTCCAAATATCACTTTGCCAATTGCACAAGAACTGTCTTAGCGAAAGACTTCTTGAGGGGAAAGCTGTAACTCTATGAGATGATTTCAAAGAACACAAAGAAGTTTCTCAGAAGTTTCATTCTCTTTGTTATCGGAGGATATTTCCTTTGGCCCTATAGTCTTCAAAGAGATCCGAATTATCTGTTCTCATATTCCACAGAAATAAGGCTAGCAAAGAGATCCACGAAATACAGATGTAACTCTGTGAGCGGAAGTCACACCTCACAGAGTAGTTTCTCAGAAATCTTCTATCCACATTTCATCTGAGGATATTTCTTTTTTCACCATAGCCCTCTATGGGCTTCGAAATATCACTTTGCCAATTAAACAAGAACTGTCTTAGCGAAAGGCTTCTTGAGGGGAAAGCTGTAACTCTGTGAGATGATTTCACAGAACACAAAGAAGTTTCTCAGAAAGCTTCTTTCTCTTTGTTATCGGAGGATATTTCCTTTGACCTTTAGACTTCAAAGGGATCCGAAATATCTGTTCTCAGATTCCACAGAAATAAGGCTAGCAAAGAGATCCACCAAATACAGATGTAACTCTGGGAGTGGACGTCACACATCACAGAGCAGTTTCTAAGAAAGCTTCTTTCCAGATTTCATCTGAGGATAATTCCTTTTTCAAAATAGCCCTCTAAGGGCTTCCAAATATCACTTTGCCAGTTCCACAAGAACTGTCTTAGCGAAAGGCTTCTTGAGGGGAAAGCTGTAACTCTGTGAGATGATTTCTAGAACACAAAGAAGTTTCTCAGGAAGCTTCTTTCTTTGTTATCGGAGGATATTTCCTTTGGCCCTATAGACTTCAAAGGAATCCGAAATATCTTTTTTCAGATTCCACAGAAATAAGGCTAGCAAAGAGATCCAAGAAATACAGATATAACTCTGTGAGATGAATTAACAGAACACTAAGTAGTTTCTCAGAAAGCTTCTTTCCAGATTTCATCTGAGGATATTTCCTTTTTCACCGTAGCCCTCTAAGGGCTTCCAAATATCACTTTGCCAATTCCACAAGAACTCTCTGAGCGAAAGGCTTCCTGAGGGGAAAGCTGTAACTCTGTGAGATGATTTCACAGAACACAAAGAAGTTTCTCAGAAAGCTTCTTTCTCTTTGTTATCGGAGGATATTTCCTTTGGACCTATAGTCTTCAAAGGGATCCGAAATATCTCTTCTCAGATTCCACAGAAATAAGGCTAGCAAAGAGATCCACGAAATACAGATGTAGCTCTGTGAGATGAATTAACATAGCACTAAGCAGTTTCTCAGAAAGCTTCTTTCCAGGTTTCATCTGAGGATATTTCCTTTTTCACCATAGCCCTCTAAATGCTTCCAAATATCACTTTGCCAATTCCACAAGAACTGTCTTAGAGAAAGGCTACTTGAGGGGAAATCTGTAACTCTGTGAGGTGATTTCACAGAACACAAAGAAGTTTCTCAGAAAGCTTCTTTCTCCCTGTTATCGGAGGATATTTCCTTTGGCCCTATACACTTCAAAGGGATCCGAAATATCTGTTCTCAGATTCCACAGAAATAAGGCTAGCAAAGAGATCCACCAAATACAGATGTAACTCAGTGAGATGAATTAACGGAACACTAAGCAGTTTCTCAGAAAGCTTCTTTCCAGATTTCATCTGAGGATATTTCCTTTTTCACCATAGCCCTCTATGGGCTTCCAAATATCACTTTGCCAATTCCTCAAGAACTGTCTTAGCGAAAGTCTTCTTTAGGGGAAAGCTGTAACTCTGTGAGATGATTTCAAAAACACAAAAGAAGTTTCTCCGAAAGCTTCTTTCTCTTTGTTATCGGAGGATATTTCCTTTGGCCTTATAGACTTCAAAGGGATCCGAAATATCCGTTCTCAGATTCCATAGAAATAAGGCTAGCAAAGAGATCCACGAAATTCAGATGTAACTCTGTGAGTGGAAGTCACACATCACAGAGCAATTTCTCAGAAAGCTTCTTTCCAGATTTCATCTGAGGATATTTCCTTTTTCACCATAGCCCTCTATGGGCTTCGAAATATCACTTTGCCAATTAAACAAGAACTCTCTTAGCGAAAGGCTTCTTGAGGGGAAAGCTGTAACTCTGTGAGATGATTTCACAGAACACAAAGAAGTTTCTCAGAAAGCTTCTTTCTCTTTGTTATCGGGGGATATTTCCTTTGACCTTTAGACTTCAAAGGGATCCGAAATATCTGTTCTCAGATTCCACAGAAATAAGGCTAGCAAAGAGATCCACCAAATACAGATGTAACTCTGGGAGTGGAAGTCACACATCACAGAGCAGTTTCTAAGAAAGCTTCTTTCCAGATTTCATCTGAGGATATTTCCTTCTTCACCATAGCCCTCTATGGGCTTCCCAATATCACTTTGCCAATTCCTCAAGAACTGTCTTAGCGAAAGGCTTCTTGAGGGGAAAGATGTAACTCTGTGAGATGATTTAAGAGAACACAAAGAAGGTTCTCAGAAAGCTTCTTTCTCTTTGTTATCGGAGGATATTTCCTTTGGCCCTAGAGACTTCAAAGGGATCCGAAATATCTGTTCTCAGATTCCACAGAAATATGGCTAGCAAAGAGATCCACGAAATACAGATGTAACTCTGTGAGATGAATTAACAGAACACTAAGCAGTTTCTCAGAAAGATTCATTCCAGATTTCATCTGTGGATATTTCCTTTTTCACCATAGCCCTCTAAGGGCTTCCAAATATCACTTTGCCAATTCCACAAGAACTGTCTTAGCGAAGGGCTTCTTGAGGCGAAAGCTGTAACTCTGTGAGATGATTTCCCAGAACACAAAGAAGTTTCTCAGAAAGCTTCTTTCTCTTTGTTATCGGAGGATATTTCCTTTGACGCTTTAGACTTCAAAGGGATCCGAAATATCTGTTCTCAGATTCCACAGAAATAAGGCTAGCAAAGAGATCCACGAAATTCAGATGTAACTCTGTGTGTGGAAGTCACACATCTCAGAGCAGTTTCTCAGAAAGCTTCTTTCCAGATTTCATCTGAGAATATTTCCTTTTTCACATAGCCCACTATGGGCTTCCAAATATCCCTTTGCCAATTCCACAAGAACTGTCTTAGCGAAAGGCTTCTTGAGGGGAAAGCTGTAACTCTGTGAGATGATTTCACAGAACACAAAGAAGTTTCTCAGAAATATTCATTCTCTTTGTTATCGGAGGATATTTCCTTTGGCCCTATAGACTTCAAAGGGATCCGAAATATCTGTTCTCAGATTCCACAGAAATATGGCTAGCAAAGAGATCCACGAAATACAGATGTAACTCTGTGAGATGAATTAACAGAACACTAAGTAGTTTCTCAGAAAGCTTCTTTCCAAATTTCGTCTGAGGATATTTCCTTTTTCACCATACCCATCTAAGGGCTTCCAAATATCACTTTGCCAATTCCACAAGAACTGTCTAAGCGAAGGGCTTCTTGAGGGGAATGCTGTAACTCTGTGAGATGATTTCACGGAACACAAAGAAGTTTCTCAGAAAGCTTCTTTCTCTTTGTTATCGGAGGATATTTCCTTTGGCGCTTTAGACTTCAAAAGGATCCAAAATATCTGTTCTCAGATTCCACAGAAATAAGGCTAGCCAAGAGATCCACGAAATTCAGATGTAACTCTGTGAGTCGAAGTTACACAACTCAGAGCAGTTTCTCAGAAAGCTTCTTTCCAGATTTCACCTGAGGATATTTCCTTTTTCACCATAGCCCTCTATGGGCTTCCAAATATCACTTTGCCAATTCCACAAGAACTGTCTTAGCGAAAGGCTTCTTGAGGGGAAAGCTGTAACTCTGTGAGATGATTTCACAGAACACAAAGAAGTTTCTCAGAAAGATTCTTTCTCTTTGTTATCGTAGGATATTTCCTTTGGCCCTATAGACTTCAAAGGGATCCGAAATATCTGTTCTCAGATTCCACAGAAATATGGCTAGCAAGGAGATCTACGAAATACAGATGTAACTCTGTGAGATGAATTAACAGAACACTAAGCAATTTCTCAGAAAGCTTCTTTCCAGATTTCATCTGAGGATATTTCCTTTTTCACCATAGCCCTCTAAGGGCTTCCAAATATCACGTTGCCAATTCCACAAGAACTGTCTTAGCGAAAGGCTTCTTGATGGCAAAGCTGTAACTCTGTGACATGATTTCACAGAACACCAAGAACTTTCTCAGAAGGCTTCTTTCTCTTTGTTATCGGAGGATATTTCCTTTGGCCCTATAGACTTCAAAGGGATCCGATATATCTGTTCTCTGATTCCACAGAAATAAGGCTAGCAAAGAGATCCACGAAATACACATGTAATTCTGTGAGTGGAAGTTTCACATCTCAGAGCAGTTTCTCAGAAAGTTTCTTTCCAGATTTCATCTGAGGATATTTCCTTTTTCACCATAGCCCTCTATGGGCTTCCAAATATCACTTTACCCATTCCACAAGAACTGTCTTAGCGAAAGTCTTCTTGAGGGGAAAGCTGTAACTCTGTGAGATGATTTCACAGAACACAAAGAAGTTTCTCAGAATGATTCTTTCTCTTTGTTATTGGAGGATATTTCCTTTGGCCCTATAGACTTCAAAGGGATCCGAAATATCTGTTCTCAGATTCCACAGAAATAAGACGAGCAAAGAGATGCACGAAATACAGACGTAACTCTGTGAGATGAATTAACAGAACACTAAGCAGTTTCTCAGAAATCTTCTTTCCAGATTTCATCTGAGGATATTTCCTTTTTCACCATAGCCGTCTAAAAGCTTCCAAATATCACTTTGCCAATTCCACAAGAACTGTCTTAGCGAAAGGCTTCTTGTGGGGAAAGCTGTAACTCTGTGAGATGATTTCACAGAACACAAAGAAGTTTTTCACAAAGCTTCTTTCTCTTTGTTATCGGAGGATATTTCCTTTGGCCCTATAGACTTCAAAGGGATCCGAAATATCTGTTCTCAGATTCCACAGAAATATGGCTAGCAAAGAGATCCACGAAATACAGAAGTAACTCTGTGAGATGAATTAACAGAACACTAAGCAGTTTCTCAGAAAACTTCTTTCCAAATTTCATCTGAGGATATTTCCTTTTTCACCAAAGCCCTCTAAGGGCTTCCAAATATCACTTTGCCAATTCCACAAGAACTGTCTTAGCGAAGGGCTTCTTGAGGGGAAAGCTGTAACTCTGTGAGATGATTTCACAGAACACAAAGAAGATTCTCAGAAAGCTTCTTTCTCTTTGTTATCGGAGGATATTTGCTTTGGCCCTATAGACTTCAAAGGGATCCGAAATATCCGTTCTCAGATTCCACAGAAATAAGGCTAGCAAAGAGATCCAGGAAATACAGATGTAACTCTGTGAGTGGAAATTACACATCTCAGAGCAGTTTCTCAGAAAGTTTCTCTCCGGATTTCGTCTGAGGATATTTCCTTTTTCACCATAGCCCTCTATGGGCTTCCAAATATCACTTTGCCAATTCCACAGGAACTGTCTTAACGAAAGGCTTCTTGAGGGGAAAGCTGTAATTCTGTGAGATGATTTCACAGAACACAAAGAATTTTCTCAGAAAGATTCCTTCTCATTGTTATCGGAGGATATTTCCTTTGGCCCTATAGACTTCAAAGGAATCCGAAATCTCTGTTCTCAGATTCCACAGAAATAAGGCTAGCAAAGAGATCCACGAAATACAGATGTAACTCTGTGAGATGAATTAACAGAACACTAAGTAGTTTCTCAGACAGCTTTTTTCCAGATTTCCTCTGAGGATATTTCCTTTTTCACCACAGCCCTCTATGGGCTTCCAAATATCACTTTGCCAATTCCACAAGAACTGTCTTAGCGAAGGGCTTCTTGAGGGGAAAGCTGTAACTCTGTGAGATGATTTCACAGAACACAAAGAAGTTTCTCAGAAAGCTCCTTTCCCTTTGTTGTCGGAGGATATTTCCTTTGGCCCTAGAGTCTTCAAAGGGATCCGAAATATATGTTCTCAGATTCCACAGAAATAAGGCTAGCAAAGAGTTCCACGAAATACAGATATATCTCTGTGAGTGGAAGTCACACATCACAGAGCAGTTTCTCAGAAAACTTCTTTCAAGATTTCATCTGAGGATATTTCCTTCTTCACCATAGCCCTCTATGGGCTTCCCAATATCACTTTGCCAATTCCTCAAGAACTGTCTTAGCGAAAGGCTTCTTGAGGGGAAAGATGTAACTCTGTGAGATGATTTAAGAGAACACAAAGAAGGTTCTCAGAAAGCTTCTTTCTCTTTGTTATCGGAGGATATTTCCTTTGGCCCTATAGTCTTCAAAGGGATCCGAAATATCCGTTCTCAGATTCCACAGAAATAAGGCTAGCAAAGAGATCCACGAAATACAGATGTAACTCTGTGAGATGAATTAACAGAACACTAAGCAGTTTCTCAGACAGCTTCTTTCCAGATTTCATCTGAGAATATTTCCTTTATCACCATAGCCCTCTAAGGGCTTCCAAATATCACGTTGCAAATTCCACAAGAATTGTTTTAGCGAAGGGCTTCTTGAGGGGAAAGCTGTAACTCTGTGAGATGATTTCACAGAACACAAAGAAGTTTCTCAGAAAGATTCTTTCTCTTTGTTATCGGAGGATATTTCCTTTGGCCCTATAGACTTCAAAGGGATCCGAAATATCTGTTCTCAGATTCCACAGAAATAAGGCTAGCAAAGAGATCCACGAAATACAGATGTAACTCTGTGAGTGGAAGTCACACATCGTAGAGCAGTTTCTCAGAAAGTTTCTTTCCAGATTTCATCTGAGAATATTTCCTTTTTCACAAAGCCCTCTATGTGTTTCCAAATATCCCTTTGCCAATTCCACAAGAACTGTCTTAGCGAAAGGCTTCTTGAGGGGAAGCTGTAACTCTGTGAGATGATTTCACAGAACACAAAGAAGTTTCTCAGAAAGCTTCTTTCTCTTTGTTATCGGAGGATATTTCCTTTGGCCCTATAGACTTCAAGGGAATCAGAAATATCTGTTCTCAGATTCCACAGAAATAAGGCTAGCAAAGAGATTCACGAAATACAGAGGTAACTCTGTGAGATGAATTACCAGAACACTAAGCAGTTTCTCAGAAAGCTTCTTTCCAGATTTCATCTGAGGATATTTAATTTTTCACTATAGCCCTCTAAGTGCTACCATATATCACTTTGCCAATTCCACAAGAACTGTCTTAGCGAAAGGCTTCTTGAGGGGAAAGCTGTTACTCTGTGAGATGATTTCACAGAACACAAAGAAGTTTCTCAGAAATCTTCCTTCTCTTTGTTATCGAAGGATATTTCCTTTGGCCCTATAGACTTCAAAGGGATCCGAAATATCTGTTCTCAGATTACACAGAAATAAGGCTAGCAAAGAGATCCAGGAAATACAGATGTAACTCTGTGAGTGGAAGTCACACATCGTAGAGCAGTTGCTCAGAAAGTTTCTTTCCAGATTTCATCAGAGGATACTTCCTTTTTCACCATAGCCCTCTATGGGTTTTCAAATATCACTTTGCCAATTCCACAAGAACTGTCTTAGCGAAAGGCTTCTTGAGGGGAAAGCTGTAACTCTGTGAGATGATTTCACAGAACACAAAGAAGTTTCTCAGAAAGCTTCCTTCTCTTTGTTATCGGAGGATATTTCCTTTGGCCCTATAGACTTCAAAGGGATCCGAAATATATGTTCTCAGATTCCACAGAAATAAGGCTAGCAAAGAGATCCACGAAATACAGACGTAACTCTGTGCGATGAATTAAGAGAACACTAAGCAGTTTCTCAGAAAGCTTCTTTCCAGATTTCACCTGAGGATATTTCCTTTTTCACCATAGCCCTCTAAAGGCTTCCAAATATCACTTGGCAATTCCAGAAGAACTGTCTTAGCGAAAGGCTTCTTGAGGGGAAAGCTGTAACTCTGTGAGATGATTTCACAGAACACAAAGAAGTTTCTCACAAAGCTTCTTTCTCTTTGTTATCGGAGGATATTTCCTTTGGCCCTATAGACTTCAAAGGGATCCGAAATATCTTTTCTCAGATTCCACAGAAATATGGCCAGCAAAGAGATCCACAAAATGCAGATGTAACTCTGTGAGATGAATTAACAGAACACTAAGCAGTTTCTCAGAAAGCTTCTTTCCAGATTTCATCTGAGGATATTTCCTTTTTCACCAAAGCCCTCTAAGGGCTTTCAAATATCACTTTGCCAATTCCAGAAGAACTGTCATAGCGAAGGGCTTCTTGAGGGGAAAGCTGTAACTCTGTGAGATGATTTCACAGAACACAAAAAAGTTTCTCAGAAAGCTTCTTTCTCTTTGTTATCGGAGGATATTTCCTTTGGCGCTTTGGACTTCAAAGGGATCCGAAATATCTGTTCTCAGATTCCACAGAAATAAGGCTAGTAAAGAGATCCAGGAAATACAGATGTAACTCTGTGAGTGGAAGTCACACATCGTAGAGCAGTTTCTCAGAAAGTTTCTTTCCAGATTTCATCAGAGGATATTTCCTTTTTCACCATAGCCCTCTATGGGTTTTCAAATATCACTTTGCCAATTCCACAAGAAATGTCTTAGCGAAAGGTTTCTTGAGGGGAAAGCTGTAACTCTGTGAGATGATTTCACAGAACACAAAGAAGTTTCTCAGAAAGCTTCCTTCTCTTTCTTATCGGAGGATATTTCCTTTGGCCCTATAGACTTCAAAGGAATCCGAAATCTATGTTCTCAGATTCCACAGAAATATAGCCAGCAAAGAGATCCATGAAACACAGATGCAACTCTGTGAGATGAATTAACAGAACACTAAGCAGTTTCTCAGAAAGCTTCTTTCCAGATTTCATCTGAGGATATTTCCTTTTTCACCATAGCCATCTAAGGGCTTCCAAATATCACTTTGCCAATTCCACAAGAACTGTCTTAGCGAAAGGCTTCTTGAGGGGAAGGCTTTAACTCTGTGAGATGATTTCACAGAACACAAAGTAGTTTCTCAGAAAGCTTCTTTCTCTTTGTTATCGGAGGATTTTTCCTTTGGCCCTATAGACTTCAAAGGGATCCGAAATATCTGTTCTCAGATTCCACAGAAATAAGGCTAGCAAAGAGATCCACGAAATACAGATGTAACTCTGTGAGTGGAAGTTACACATCTCAGAGCAGTTTCTCATAAAGTTTCTCTCCAGATTTCATCTGAGGATATTTCTTTTTTCACCATAGCCCTCTATGGGCTTCCAAATATCACTTTGCCAATTCCACAGGAACTGTCTTAGCGAAAGGCTTCCTGAGGGGAAAGCTGTAACTCTGTGAGATGATTTCACAGAACACAAAGAAGTTTCTCAGAATGATTCTTTCTCTTTGTTATTGGAGGATATTTCCTTTGGCCCTATAGACTTCAAAGGGATCCGAAATATCTGTTCTCAGATTCCACAGAAATAAGGCTAGCAAAGAGATCCACGAAATACAGACGTAACTCTGTGAGATGAATTAACAGAACACTAAGCAGTTTCTCAGAAAGCTTCTTTCCAGATTTCACCTGAGGATATTTCCTTTTTCAACATAGCCCTCTAAAGGCTTCCAAATATTACTTTGCCAATTCCAGAAGAACTGTCGTAGCGAAAGGCTTCTAGAGGGGAAAGCTGTAACTCTGTGAGATGATTTCACAGAACACAAAGAAGTTTCTCACAAAGCTTCTTTCTCTTTGTTATCGGAGGATATTTCCTTTGGCCCTATAGACTTTAAAGGGATCCGAAATATCTTTTCTCAGATTCCACAGAAATATAGCTAGCAAAGAGATCCATGAAACACAGATGTAACTCTGTGAGATGAATTAACAGAACACTAAGCAGTTTCTCAGAAAGCTTCTTTCCAGATTTCATCTGAGGATATTTCCTTTTTCACCATAGCCCTCTATGGGCTTCCAAATATCACTTTGACAATTCCACAAGAACTGTCTTAGCGAAGGGCTTCTTGAGGGGAAAGCTTTAACTCTGTGAGATGATTTCACAGAACACAAAGAAGATTCTCAGAAAGCTTCTTTCTCTTTGTTATCGAAGGATATTTCCTTTGGCGCTTTAGACTTCAAAGGGATCCGAAATATCTGTTCTCAGATTCCACAGAAATAAGGCTAGCAAAGAGATCCACGAAATTCAGATGTAACTCTGTGAGTGGAAGTCACACATCACAGAGTAGTTCCTCAGAAAGCTTCTTTCCAGATTTCATCTGAGGATATTTCCTTTTTTACCATAGCCCTCTATGGGCTTCCAAATATCACTTTTCCAATTCCACAAAAACTGTCTTAGCGAAAGTCTTCTTGAGGGGAAAGCTGTAACTCCGTGAGATGATTTCACAGAACACAAAGAAGTTTCTCAGAAAGTTTCTTTCTCTTTGTTATCGGAGGATATTTCCTTTGACCCTATAGACTTCAAAGGGATCCGAAATATCTGTTCTCAGATTCCACAGAAATATGGCTAGAAAAGAGATCCAAGAAATACAGATGTAACTCTGTGAGATGAATTTACAGAACACTAAGCAGTTTCTCAGAATGCTTCTTTCCAGATTTCATCTGAGGATATTTCCTTTTTCACCATAGCCCTCTATGGGCTTCCAAATATCACTTTGCGAATTCCACAAGAACTGTCTTAGCGAAAGGCTTCTTGAGGGGAAAGCTGTAACGCTGTGAGATGATTTCACAGAACACAAAGAAGTTTCTCAGAAAGCTTCTTTCTCTTTGTTATCGGAGGATATTTCCTTTGGCCCTATAGACTTCAAAGGGATCCGAAATATCTGTTCTCAGATTCCACAGAAATAAGGCTAGCCAAGAGATCCAGGAAATACAGATGTAACTCTGTGAGTGGAAATTACACATCTCAGAGCAGTTTCTCAGAAAGTTTCTCTCCGGATTTCGTCTGAGGATATTTCCTTTTTCACCATAGCCCTCTATGGGCTTCCAAATATCACTTTGCCAATTCCACAGGAACTGTCTTACCGAAAGGCTTCTTGAGGGGAAAGCTGAAATTCTGTGAGATGATTTCACAGAACACAAAGAATTTTCTCAGAAAGATTCCTTCTCTTTGTTATCGGAGGATATTTCCTTTGGCCCTATAGACTTCAAAGGAATCCGAAATCTCTGTTCTCAGATTCCACAGAAATAAGGCTAGCAAAGAGATCCACGAAATACAGATGTAACTCTGTGAGATGAATTAACAGAACACTAAGTAGTTTCTCAGACAGCTTTTTTCCAGATTTCATCTGAGGATATTTCCTTTTTCATCACAGCCCTCTATGGGCTTCCAAATATCACTTTGCCAATTCCACAAGAACTGTCTTAGCGAAGGGCTTCTTGAGGGGAAAGCTGTAACTCTGTGAGATGATTTCACAGAACACAAAGAAGTTTCTCAGAAAGCTCCTTTCCCTTTGTTGTCGTAGGATATTTCCTTTGGCCCTAGAGTCTTCAAAGGGATCCGAAATATATGTTCTCAGATTCCACAGAAATAAGGCTAGCAAAGAGTTCCACGAAATACAGATATATCTCTGTGAGTGGAAGTCACACATCACAGAGCAGTTTCTCAGAAAACTTCTTTCAAGATTTCATCTGAGGATATTTCCTTCTTCACCATAGCCCTCTATGGGCTTCCCAATATCACTTTGCCAATTCCTCAAGAACTGTCTTAGCGAAAGGCTTCTTGAGGGGAAAGATGTAACTCTGTGAGATGATTTAAGAGAACACAAAGAAGGTTCTCAGAAAGCTTCTTTCTCTTTGTTATCGGAGGATATTTCCTTTGGCCCTATAGACTTCAAAGGGATCCGAAATATCTGTTCTCAGATTCCACAGAAATAAGGCTAGCAAAGAGATCCACGAAATACAGACGTAACTCTTTGAGATGAATTAACAGAACACTAAGCAGTTTCTCAGAAAGCTTCTTTCCAGATTTCACCTGAGGATATTTCCTTTTTCACCATAGCCCTCTAAAGGCTTCCAAATATCACTTTGCCAATTCCAGAAGAACTGTCGTAGCGAAAGGCTTCTTGAGGGGAAAGCTGTAACTCTGTGAGATGATTTCACAGAACACAAAGAAGTTTCTCACAAAGCTTCTTTCTCTTTGTTATCGGAGGATATTTCCTTTGGCCCTATAGACTTCAAAGGGATCCGAAATATCTTTTCTCAGATTCCACAGAAATATGGCTAGCAAAGAGACCCACAAAATGCAGATGAAACTCTGTGAGATGAATTAACAGAACACTAAGCAGTTTCTCAGAAAGCTTCTTTCCAGATTTCATCTGAGGATATTTCCTTTTTCACCATAGCCCTCTATGGGATTCCAAATATCACGTTGCCAATTCCACAAGAACTGTCTTAGCGAAAGGCTTCTTGATGGCAAAGCTGTAACTCTGTGACATGATTTCACAGAACACCAAGAACTTTCTCAGAAAGCTTCTTTCTCTTTGTTATCGGAGGATATTTCCTTTGGCCCTATAGACTTCAAAGGGATCCGATATAACTGTTCTCAGATTCCACAGAAATAAGGCTAGCAAAGAGATCCACGAAATATACATGTAACTCTGTGAGTGGAAGTTTCACATCTCAGAGCAGTTTCTCAGAAAGTTTCTTTCCAGATTTCATCTGAGGATATTTCCTTTTTCACCGTAGCCCTCTATGGGCTTCCAAATATCACTTTACCCATTCCACAAGAACTGTCTTAGCGAAAGGCTTCTTGAGGGGAAAGCTGTAACTCTGTGAGATGATTTCACAGAACACAAAGAAGTTTCTCAGAATGATTCTTTCTCTTTGTTATTGGAGGATATTTCCTTTGGCCCTATAGACTTCAAAGGGATCCGAAATATCTGTTCTCAGATTCCACAGAAATAAGGCTAGCAAAGAGATCCACGAAATGCAGATGTAACTCTGTGAGATGAATTAACAGAACACTAAGCAGTTTCTCAGAAAGCTTCTTTCCAGATTTCATCTGAGGATATTTCCTTTTTCACCATAGCCCTCTAAGGGCTTCCAAATATCACTTTGCCAATTCCACAAGAACTGTCTTAGCGAAAGGCTTCTTGAGGGGAAAGCTGTAACTCTGTGAGATGATTTCACAGAACACAAAGAAGTTTCTCAGAAAAATTATTTCTCTTTGTTATCGGAGGATATTTCCTTTGGCGCTTTAGACTTCAAAGGGATCCGAAATATCTGTTCTCAGATTCCACAGAAATACGGCTAGCAAAAAGATCCAGAAAATACAGATGTAACTCTGTGAGTGGAAGTCACACATCGTAGAGCAGTTTCTCAGAAAGTTTCTTTCCAGATTTCATCAGAGGATATTTCCTTTTTCACCATAGCCCTCTAAGGGCTTCCAAATATCACTTTGCCAATTCCACAAGAACCGTCTTAGCGAAGGGCTTCTTGAGGGGAAAGCTGTAACTCTGTGAGATGATTTCACAGAACACAAAGAAGTTTCTCAGAAAGCTTCTTTCTCTTTGTTATCGGAGGATATTTCCTTTGGCGCTTTAGACTTCAAAGGGATCCGAAATATCTGTTCTCAGATTCCACAGAAATACGGCTAGCAAAGAGATCCAGGAAATACAGATGTAACTCTGTGAGTGGAAGTCACACATCGCAGAGCAGTTTCTCAGAAAGTTTCTTTCCAGATTTCATCAGAGGATATTTCGTTTTTCACCATAGCCCTCTATGGGTTTTCAAATATCACTTTGCCAATTCCACAAGAACTGTCTTAACGAAAGGCTTCTTGAGGGGAAAGCTGTAACTCTGTGAGATGATTTCACAGAACACAAAGAAGTTTCTCAGAAAGCTTCCTTCTCTTTGTTATCGGAGGATATTTCCTTTGGCCCTATAGACTTCAAAGGAATCCGAAATCTCTGTTCTCAGATTCCACAGAAATAAGGCTAGCAAAGAGATCCACGAAATACAGATGTAACTCTGTGAGATGAATTAACAGAACACGAAGTAGTTTCTCAGAAAGCTACTTTCCAGATTTCATCTGAGGATATTTCCTTTTTCACCATAGCCCTCAATGGGCTTCCAAATATCACTTTGCCAATTCCACAAGAACTGTCTTAGTGAAAGGCTTCTTGAGGGAAAGCTGTAACTCTGTGAGATGATTTTACAGAATACAAAGAATTTTCTCAGGAAGTTTCTTTCTCTTTGTTATCGGAGGATATTTCCTTTGGCCCTATAGTCTTCAAAGGGATCCGAAATATCTGTTCTCAGATTCCACAGAAATAAGGCTAGCAAAGAGATCCACGAAATACAGATGTAACTCTGTGAGTGGAAGTCACACATCACAGAGCAGTTTCTCAGAAAGCTTCTTTCCAGATTTCATCTGAGGATATTTCCTTTTTCACCACAGCCCTCTATGGGCTTCCAAATATCACTTTGCCAATTCCACAAGAACTGTCTTAGCTAAAGGCTTCTTGAGGAGAAAGCTTTAACTCTGTGAGATGATTTCACAGAACACAAAGAAGTTTCTCAGAAAGCATCTTTCTCTTTGTTATCGGAGGATATTTCCTTTGGCCCTATAGACTTCAAGGGAATCCGAAATATCTGTTCTCAGATTCCACAGAAATAAGGCTAGCAAAGAGATCCACGAAATACAGACGTAACTCTGTGCGATGAATTAAGAGAACACTAAGCAGTTTCTCAGAAAGCTTCTTTCCAGATTTCACCTGAGGATATTTCCTTTTTCACCATAGCCCTCTAAAGGCTTCCAAATATCACTTTGCCAATTCCAGAAGAACTGTCTTAGCGAAAGGCTTCTTGAGGGGAAAGCTGTAACTCTGTGAGATGATTTCACAGAACACAAAGAAGTTTCTCACAAAGCTTCTTTCTCTTTGTTATCGGAGGATATTTCCTTTGGCCCTATAGACTTCAAAGGGATCCGAAATACCTGTTCTCAGATTCCACAGAAATAAGGCTAGCAAAGAGATCCACGAAATACAGACGTAACTCTTTGAGATGAATTAACAGAACACTAAGCAGTTTCTCAGAAAGCTTCTTTCCAGATTTCACCTGAGGATATTTCCTTTTTCACCATAGCCCTCTAAAGGCTTCCAAATATCACTTTGCCAATTCCAGAAGAACTGTCGTAGCGAAAGGCTTCTTGAGGGGAAAGCTGTAACTTTGTGAGATGATTTCACAGAACACAAAGAAGTTTCTCACAAAGCTTCTTTCTCTTTGTTATCGGAGGATATTTCCTTTGGCCCTATAGACTTCCAAGGGATCCGAAATATCTTTTCTCAGATTCCACAGAAATATGGCTAGCAAAGAGATCCACAAAATGCAGATGTAACTCTGTGAGATGAATTAACAGAACACTAAGCAGTTTCTCAGAAAGCTTCTTTCCAGATTTCATCTGAGGATATTTCCTTTTACACCATAGCCCTCTATGGGTTTTCAAATATCACTTTGCCAATTCCACAAGAAATTTCTTAGCGAAAGGCTTCTTGAGGGGAAAGCTGTAACTCTGTGAGATGATTTCACAGAACACAAAGAAGTTTCTCAGAAAGCTTCCTTCTCTTTGTTATGGGAGGATATTTCCTTTGGCCCTATAGACTTCAAAGGAATCCGAAATCTCTGTTCTCAGATTCCACAGAAATATAGCTAGCAAAGAGATCCATGAAACACAGATGTAACTCTTTGAGATGAATTAACAGAACACTAAGCAGTTTCTCAGAAAGCTTCTTTCCAGATTTCATCTGAGGATATTTCCTTTTTCACCATAGCCATCTAAGGGCTTCCAAATATCACTTTGCCAATTCCACAAGAACTGTCTTAGCGAAAGGCTTCTTGAGGGGAAGGCTGTATCTCTGTGAGATGATTTCACAGAACACAAAGTAGTTTCTCAGAAAGCTTCTTTCTCTTTCTTATCGGAGGATATTTCCTTTGGCCCTATAGTCAACAAAGGGATCCGAAATATCTGTTCTCAGATTCCACAGAAATAAGGCTAGCAAAGAGATCCACGAAATACAGATGTAACTCTGTGAGTGGAAGTTACACATCTCAGGGCAGTTTCTCAGAAAGTTTCTCTCCAGATTTCATCTGAGGATATTTCTTTTTTCACCATAGCCCTCTATGGGCTTCCAAATATCACTTTGCCAATTCCACAGGAACTGTCTTAGCGAAAGGCTTCTTGAGGGGAAAGCTGTAACTCTGTGAGATGATTTCACAGAACACAAAGAAGTTTCTCACAAAGCTTCTTTCTCTTTGTTATCGGAGGATATTTCCTTTGGCCCTATAGACTTCAAAGGGATACGGAATATCTGTTCTCAGATTCCACAGAAATAAGGCTAGCAAAGAGATCCACGAAATACAGATGTAACTCTGTGAGATGAATTAACAGAACACTAAGCAGTTTCTCAGAAAGCTTCTTTCCAGATTTCATCTGAGGATATTTCCTTTCTCACCATAGCCCTCTATGGGCTTCCAAATATCACTTTGCCAATTCCACAAGAACTGTCTTAGCGAAGAGCTTCTTGAGGAGAAAGCTGTAACTCTGTGAGATGATTTCACACAACACAAGGAAGTTTCTCAGAAAGCTTCTTTCTCTTTGTTATCGGAGGATATTTCCTTTGGCGCTTTAGACTTCAAAGGGATCCGAAATATCTGTTCTCAGATTCCACAGAAATAAGGCTAGCCAAGAGATCCACGAAATTCAGATGTACCTCTGTGAGTGGAACTCACACATCTCAGAGCAGTTTCTCAGAAAGCTTCTTTCCAGATTTCATCTGAGAATATTTCCTTTTTCACATAGCCCTCTAAGGGCTTCCAAATATCACGTTGCCAATTCCACAAGAATTGTTTTAGCGAAGGGCTTCTTGAGGGGAAAGCTGTAACTCTGTGAGATGATTTCACAGAACACAAAGAAATTTCTCAGAAAGATTCTTTCTCTTTGTTATCGGAGGATATTTCCTTTGGCCCTATAGACTTCAAAGGGATCCGAAATATCTGTTCTCAGATTCCACAGAAATAAGGCTAGCAAAGAGATCCACGAAATACAGACGTAACTCTGTGAGATGAATTAAGAGAACACTAAGCAGTTTCTCAGAAAGCTTCTTTCCAGATTTCACCTGAGGATATTTCCTTTTTCACCATAGCCCTCTAAACGCTTCCAAATATCACTTTGCCAATTCCAGAAGAACTGTCTTAGCGAAAGGCTTCTTGAGGAGAAAGCTGTAACTCTGTGAGATGATTTCACAGAACACAAAGAAGTTTCTCAGAAAGATTCTTTCTCTTTGTTATCGGAGGATATTTCCTTTGGCCCTATAGACTTCAAAGGGATACGAAATATCTGTTCTCAGATTCCACAGAAATAAGGCGAGCAAAGAGATCCACGAAATACAGACGTAACTCTGTGAGATGAATTAACAGAACACTAAGCAGTTTCTCAGAAAGCTTCTTTCCAGATTTCACCTGAGGATATTTTCTTTTTCACCATAGCCCTCTAAAGGCTTCCAAATATCACTTTGCCAATTCCAGAAGAACTGTCTTAGCGAAAGGCTTCTTGAGGGGAAAGCTGTAACTCTGTGAGATGATTTCACAGAACACAAGGAAGTTTCTCACAAAGCATCTTTCTCTTTGTTATCGGAGGATACTTCCTTTGGCCCTATAGACTTCAAAGGGATCCGAAATATCTTTTCTCAGATTCCACAGAAATATGGCTAGCAAAGAGATACACGAAATACAGATGTAACTCTGTGAGTGGAAGTCACACATCACAGAGCAGTTTCTCAGAAAACTTCTTTCCAGATTTCATCTGAGGATATTTCCTATTTCACCTTAGCCCTCTATGGGCTTCCAAATATCACTTTGCCAATTCCACAAGAACTGTCTTAGCGAAAGTCTTCTTGAAGGGAAAGCTGTAACTCTGTGAGATGATTTCACAGAACACAAAGAAGTTTCTCAGAAAGCTTCTTTCTCTTTGTTATCGGAGGATATTTCCCTTGGCCCTCTAGACTTCAAAGGGATCCGAAATATCTGTCCTCAGATTCCACAGAAATAAGGCTAGCAAAGAGATCCATGAAATACAGACGTAACTCTGTGAGATGAATTAACAGAACACTAAGCAGTTTCTCAGAAAGCTTCTTTCCAGATTTCACCTGAGGATATTTCCTTTTTCACCATAGCCCTCTAAAGGCTTCCAAATATCACTTTGCCAATTCCACAAGAACTGTCTTAGCGAAAGGCTTCTTGAGGGGAAGGCTGTAACTCTGTGAGATGATTTCACAGAACACAAAGAAGTTTCTCAGAAAGCTTCTTTCTCTTTGTTATCGGAGGATATTTCCTTTGGCCCTATAGACTTCAAAGGGATCCGAAATATCTGTTCTCAGATTCCACAGAAATAAGGCTAGCAAAGAGATCCACGAAATACAGATGTAATTCCGTGAGTGGAAGTTACACATCTCAGAGCAGTTTCTCAGAAAGTTTCTCTCCAGATTTCATCTGAGGATATTTCCTTTTTCACCATAGCCCTCTATGGGCTTCCAAATATCACTTTGCCAATTCCACAGGAACTGTTTTAGCGAAAGGCTTCTTGAGGGGAAAGCTGTAACTCTGTGAGATGATTTCACAGAACACAAAGAAGTTTCTCACAAAGCTTCTTTCTCTTTGTTATCGGAGGATATTTCCTTTGGCCCTATAGACTTCAAAGGGATCCGGAATATCTCCTCTCAGATTCCACAGAAATAAGGCTAGCAAAGAGATCCAAGAAATACAGATGTAACTCTGTGAGGTGAATTAACAGAACACTAAGCAGTTTCTCAGAAAGCTTCTTTCCAGATTTCATCAGAGGATATTTCCTTTCTCACCATAGCCCTCTATGGGCTTCCAAATATCACTTTGCCAATTCCACAAGAACTGTCTTAGCGAAGAGCTTCTTGAGGAGAAAGCTGTAACTCTGTGAGATGATTTCACACAACACAAGGAAGTTTCTCAGAAAGCTTCTTTCTCTTTGTTATTGGAGGATATTTCCTTTTGCGCTTTAGACTTCAAAGGGATCCGAAATATCAGTTCTCAGATTCCACAGAAATAAGGCTAGCCAAGAGATCCACGAAATTCAGATGTACCTCTGTGAGTGGAACTCACACATCTCAGAGCAGTTTCTCAGAAAGCTTCTTTCCAGATTTCATCTGAGAATATTTCCTTTTTCACATAGCCCTCTATGTGCTTCCAAATATCCCTTTGCCAATTCCACAAGAACTGTCTTAGCGAAAGGCTTCTTGAGGGGAAGCTGTAACTCTCTGAGATGATTTCACAGAACACAAAGAAGTTTCTCAGAAAGATTCTTTCTCTTTGTTATCGGAGGATATTTCCTTTGACCCTATAGACTTCAAAGGGATCCGAAATATCTGTTCTCAGATTCCACAGAAATATGGCTAGCAAGGAGATCCACGAAATACAGATGTAACTCTGCGAGATGAATTAACAGAACACTAAGCAGTTTCTCAGAAAGCTTCTTTCCAGATTTCATCTGAGGATATTTCCTTTTTCACCATAGCCTTCTATGGGCTTCCAAATATCACGTTGCCAATTCCACAAGAATTGTTTTAGCGAAGGGCTTCTTGAGGGGAAAGCTGTAACTCTGTGAGATGATTTCACAGAACACAAAGAAGTTTCTCAGAAAGATTCTTTCTCTTTCTTATCGGAGGATATTTCCTTTGGCCCTATAGACTTCAAAGGGATACGAAATATCTGTTCTCAGAATCCACAGAAATAAGGCTAGCAAAGAGATCCACGAAATACAGATGTAACTCTGTGATTGGAAGTCACACATCACAGAGCAGTTTCTCAGAAAGCTTCTTTCCAGATTTCATCTGAGGATATTTCCTTTATCAACAAAGCCATCTAAGGGCTTCCAAATATCACTTTGCCAATTCCACAAGAACTGTCTTAGCGAAAGGCTTCCTGAGGGGAAAGCTGTAACTCTGTGAGATGATTTCACAGAACACAAAGAAGTTTCTCAGAAAGCTTCTTTCTCTTTGTTATCGGAGGATATTTCCTTTGGCCCTATAGACTTCAAGGGAATCCGAAATATCTGTTCTCAGATTCCACAGAAATAAGGCTAGCAAAGAGATTTACGAAATACAGAGGTAACTCTGTGAGATGAATTACCAGAACACTAAGCAGTTTCTCAGAAAGCTTCTTTCCAGATTTCATCTGAGGATATTTAATTTTTCACTATAGCGCTCTAAGTGCTACCATATATCACTTTACCAATTCCACAAGAACTGTCTTAGCGAAAGGCTTCTTGAGGGGAAAGCTGTTACTCTGTGAGATGATTTCACAGAACACAACGAAGTTTCTCAGAAATCTTCCTTCTCTTTGTTATCGAAGGATATTTCCTTTGGCCCTATAGACTTCAAAGGGATCCGAAATATCTGTTCTCAGATTCCACAGAAATAAGGCTAGCAAAGAGATCCAGGAAATACAGATGTAACTCTGTGAGTGGAAGTCACACATCGTAGAGCAGTTTCTCAGAAAGTTTCTTTCCAGATTTCATCAGAGGATATTTCCTTTTTCACCATAGCCCTCTATGGGTTTTCAAATATCTCTTTGCCAATTCCACAAGAACTGTCTTAGCGAAAGGCTTCTTGAGGGGAAAGCTGTAACTCTGTGAGATGATTTCACAGAACACAAAGAAGTTTCTCAGAAAGCTTTCTTCTCTTTGTTATCTGAGGATATTTCCTTTGGCCCTATAGACTACAAAGGAATCCGAAATCTCTGTTCTCAGATTCCACAGAAATATAGCTAGCAAAGAGATCCATGAAACACAGATGTAACTCTGTGAGATGAATTAACAGAACACTAAGCAGTTTCTCAGAAAGCTTCTTTCCAGATTTCATCTGAGGATATTTCCTTTTTCACCATAGCCCTCTAAGGGCTTCCAAATATCACTTTGCCAATTCCACAAGAACTGTCTTAGCGAAGGGCTTCTTGAGGGGAAAGCTGTAACTCTGTGAGATGATTTCACAGAACACAAAGAAGATTCTCAGAAAGCATATTTCTCTTTGTTATCGGAGGATATTTCCTTTGGCGCTTTAGACTTCAAAGGGATCCGAAATATCTGTTCTCAGATTCCACAGAAATAAGGCTAGCAAAGAGATCCAGGTAATACAGATGTAACTCTGTGAGTGGAAGTCACACATCGTAGAGCAGTTTCTCAGAAAGTTTCTTTCCAGATTTCATCAGAGGATAGTTCCTTTTTCACCATAGCCCTCTATGGGTTTTCAAATATCACTTTGCCAATTCCACAAGAACTGTCTTAGCGGAAGGCTTCTTGAGGGGAAAGCTGTAACTCTGTGAGATGATTTCACCGAACACAAAGAAGTTTCTCAGAAAGCTTCCTTCTCTTTGTTATCGGAGGATATTTCCTTTGGACCTATAGACTTCAAAGGAATCCGAAATCTCTGTTCTCAGATTCCACAGAAATATAGCTAGCAAAGAGATCCATGAAACACAGATGTAACTCTGTGAGATGAATTAACAGAACACTAAGCAATTTCTCAGAAAGCTTCTTTCCAGATTTCATCTGAGGATATTTCCTTTTTCAACATAGCAATCTAAGGGCTTCCAAATATCACTTTGCCAATTCCACAAGAACTGTCTTAGCGAAGGGCTTCTTGAGGGGAAAGCTGTAACTCTGTGAGATGATTTCACAGAACACAAAGAAGATTCTCAGAAAGCTTCTTTCTCTTTGTTATCGGAGGATATTTCCTTTGGCGCTTTAGACTTCAAAGGGATCCGAAATATCTGTTCTCAGATTCCACAGAAATAAGGCTAGCAAAGGGATCCACGATATAGAGTTGTAACACTGTGAGATGAATTAACAGAACACTAAGAATTTTCTCAGAAAGCTTCTTTGCAGATTTCATCTGAGGATATTTCCTTTTTCACCATAAACCTCTATGGGCTTCCAAATGTCACTTTGCCGATTCCACAAGAACTGTCTTAGCGAAAGTCTTCTTGAGAGGAAAGCTGTAACTCTGTGAGATTATTTCACAGAACACAAAGGAGTTTTTCAGGCAGCTTCTTTCTCTTTGTTATCGGAGGATATTTCCTTTGGCCCTATTGTCTTCAAAGGGATCCGAAATATCTGTTCTCCATTTCCACAGAAATAAGGCTAGCAAGGAGATCCACGAAATACAGATGTAACTCTGTGAATGGAAGTCACACATCACGAGTAGTTTCTCAGAAAGCTTCTTTCCAGATTTCATCTGAGGATATTTCCTTTTTCACCATAGCCCTCTATGGGCTTCCAAATATCACTTTGCCAAATCCTCAAGAACTGTCTTAGCGAAAGGATTCTTGAGGGGAAAGCTGTAACTCTGTGAGATGATTTAAGAGAACACAAAGAAGGTTCTCAGGAAGCTTCTTTCTCTTTGTTATCGGAGGATATTTCCTTTGGCCCTATAGTCTTCAAAGGGATACGAAATATCCGTTCTAAGATTCCACAGAAATAAGGCTAGCAAAGAGATCCACGAAATAGAGATGTAACTCTGTGTGTGGAAGTCACACATCACAGAGCAGTTTCTCAGAAAGCTTCTTTCCAGATTCCATCTGAGGATATTTCCTTTTTCACCATAGCCCTCTACGGGCTTCCAAATATCACCTTGCCAGTTCCACAAGAACTTTCTTAGTGAAAGACTTCTTCAGGGGAGTGCTGTAACTCTGTAAGATGATTTCACAGAACACAAAGAAGTTTCTCAGAAAGCTTCTTTCTCTTTGTTATCGGAGGATATTTCCTTTGGCCCTATAGACTTCAAAGGGATCCGAAATATCCGTTCTCAGATTCCACAGAAATAAGGCTAGCAAAGAGATCCACGAAATACAGATGTAACTCTGTGAGATGAATCAACAGAACACTTAGCAGTTTCTCAGAAAGCTTCTTTCCAGATTTTATCTGAGGATATTTCCTTTTTCACCGTAGCCCTCTATGGGCTTCCAAATATCACTTTGCCCATTCCTCAGGGACTGTCTTAGCGAAAGGCTACTTGAGATGAAAGCTGTAACTCTGTGAGATGATTTCACAGAACACAAAGAAGTTTCTCAGAAAGCTTCTTTCTCTTTGTTATCGGAGGATATTTCCTTTGGCCCGGTAGACTTCAAAGGGATCCGAAATATCCGTTCTCAGATTCCACAGAAATAAGGCTAGCAAAGAGATCCACGAAATACAGATAAATCTCTGTGAGTGGAAGTCACACATCACAGAGCAGTTTCCCAGAAAGCTACTTTCCAGATTTCATCTGAGGATATTTCCTTTTTCACCATAGACCTCTAAGGGCTTACAAATATCACTTTGCCAATTCCACAAGAACTGTCTTAGCGAAAGGCTTCTTGAGGGGAAAGCTGGAACTCTGTGAGATGATTTCAAAGAACACAAAGAAGTTTCTGAGGAAGCTTCATTCTCTTTGTTATCGGAGGATATTTCCTTTGGCCCTATAGCCTTCAATGGGATCCGAAATATCTGTTCTCATATTCCACAGAAATAAGGCTAGCAAAGAGATCCACCAAATTAAGATGTAATTCTGTGAGATGAATTAACGGAACACTAAGCAGTTTCTCAGAAAGCTTCTTTCCAGATTTCAACTGAGGATATTTCCTTTTCCTCATACCCCTCAATGGGTTTCCAAATATCACTTTGCCAATTCCACAAGAACTGTCTAAGTGAAAGGCTTCTTGAGGGGAAAGCTGTAACTCTGTGAGATGATTTCACAGAACACAAAGAAGTTCCTGAGAAAGCTTCTTTCTCTTTGCTATCGGAGGATATTTCCTGTGGCCCTGAAGACTTCAAAGTGATCCGAAATAGCTGTTCTCAGATTCCACTGAAATAAGGCTAGCAAAGAGATCCACGAAATACAGATGTAACTCTGTGAGTGGAAGTCACACATCACAGAGTAGTTTCTCAGAAAGCTTCTTTCCAGATTTCATCTGAGGATATTTCCTTTTTCATCATAGCCCTCTATGGGCTTCCAAATATCACTTTGCCAATTCCACAAGAACTGTGTTAGCGAAAGTCTTCTTGAGGGGAAAGATGTAACTCTGTGAGATGATTTCACAGAACACAAAGAAGTTTATCAGAAAGGTCCTTTCTCTTTGTTATCGGAGGATATTTCCTTTGTCCCTATAGTCTTCAATGTGATCCGAAATATCTGTTCTCTGATTCCAGAGAAATAAGGCAAGCAAAGAGATCGACGAAATACAGATAAACCTCTGTGAGAGGAAGTCACACATCACAGAGCAGTTTCTCAGAAAGCTTCTTTCCAGATTTCATCAAAGGATATTTCGTTTTTCACCATAGCCCTCTATGGGCTTCCAAATATCACTTTGCCAGTTCCACAAGAACTGTCTTAGCGAAAGGCTTCTTGAAGGGAAAGCTGTAACTCTGTGAGATGATTTCACAGAACACAAAGAAGTTTCTCAGAAAATTTATTTCTCTTTGTTATCGGAGGATATTTCCTTTGGCCCTATAGACTTCAAAGGGATCCGAAATATCTGTTCTCAGATTCCACAGAAATAAGGCTAGCAAAG
Source organism: Macaca mulatta (assembly GCF_049350105.2). NCBI lineage: Eukaryota > Metazoa > Chordata > Mammalia > Primates > Cercopithecidae > Macaca > Macaca mulatta. Next base: position 71,578,281 of record NC_133412.1, read on the forward strand.
GGATCCACGATACAGAGTTGTAACTCTGTGAGATGAATTAACAGAACACTAAGAATTTTCTCAGAAAGCTTCTTTCCAGATTTCATCTGAGGATATTTCCTTTTTCACCATAAACCTCTATGGGCTTCCAAATATCTCTTTGCCGATTCCACAAGAACTGTCTTAGCGAAAGTCTTCTTGAGAGGAACGCTGTAACTCTGTGAGATTATTTCACAGAACACAAAGAAGTTTTTCAGGAAGCTTCTTTCTCTTTGTTATCGGAGGATATTTCCTTTGGCCCTATAGTCTTCAAAGGGATCCGAAATATCTGTTCTCAGATTCCACAGAAATAAGGCTAGCAAGGAGATCCACGATATACAGATGTAATGTGCGAGTGGAAGTCACACATCACAGAGTAGTTTCTCCGAAAGCTTCTTTCCAGATTTCATGTGAGGATATTTCCTTTTCCGCCATGGCCCTTTATGGGCTTTCAAATGTCCCTTTGCCAATTCCTCAAGAACTGTCTTAGCGAAAGGCTTCTTGAGGGGAAAGCTGTAACTCTGTGAAATGATTTCACAGAACACAAAGAAGTTTCTCAGAAAGCTTCTTTCTCTTTCTTATCGGAGGATATTTCCTTTGGCCCTGTAGACTTCAAAGGGATCCTAAATATTCGTTCTCAGATTCCACAGAAATACGACTAGCAAAGAGATCCACGAAAAACAGAAGTAATTCTGTGAGATGAATCAACAGAACACTAAGCAGTTTCTCAGAAAGCTTCTTTCCAGATTTCATCTGAGGATATTTCCTTTTTCACCGTACCCCTCTATGGGCTTCCAACTATCACTTTGCGCATTCCTCTAGAACTGTCTTAGCGAAAGGCTTCTTAGGGGAAAGCTGTAACTCTGTGAGATGATTTCACGGAACACAAAGTAGTTTCTCAGAAAACTTCTTTCTCTTTGTTATCGGAGGATATTTCCTTTGGCCCTATAGACTTCAAAGGGATCCGAAATATCCGTTCTCAGATTCCACAGAAATAAGGCTAGCAAAGAGATCCACGAAATACAGATGTAACTCTGTGAGTGGAAGTCACACATCACAGAGCAGTTTCTCAGAAAGGTTCTTTCCAGATTTCATCTGAGGATATTTCCTTTTTCAACATAGACCTCTACGGGCTTCCAAATATCACTTTGCCAGTTCCACAAGAACTGTCTTAGCGAAAGGCTTCTTGAGGGAAAAGCTGTAGCTCTGCGAGATGATATCACAGAACACAAAGAAGTTTCTCAGAAAGCTTCTTTCTCTTTGTCATCGGAGGATACTTCCTTTGGCCCTATAGACTTCAAAGGTATCGGAAATATCTGTTCTCAGATTGCACAGAAATAAGGCTAGCAAAGAGATCCACCAAATACAGATGTAACTCTGTGAGATGAATTAACGGAACACCAATCAGTTTCTCAGAAAGCTTCTTTCCAGATTTCATATGAGGATATTTCCTTTTCCCCATAGCCCTCTATGGGCTTCCAAATATCACTTTGCAAACTCCACAAGAACTGTCTTAGTGAAAGGCTTCTTGAGGGGAATGCTGTAACTCTGTGAGAATATTTCACAGAACACAAAGAAGTTTCTCAGAAAGCTTCTTTCTCTTTGTTAACGGAGGATATTTCCTGTGGCCCTGTACTTCAAAGGGATCCGAAATATCTGTTCTCAGATTCCACAGAAATAAGGCAAGCAAAGAGGTCCACGAAATACAGATGTAACTCTGTGAGTGGAAGTCACACATCTCAGAGCAGGTTCTCAGAAAGATTCTTTCCAGATTTCATCTGAGGATATTTCCTTTTTCACCGTAGCCCTCTATGGGCTTCCAAATATCATATTTCCAGTTCCACAAGAATTGTCTTAGCGAAAGGCTTCTTGAGGGGAAAGCTGTAACTCTGTGAGATGATTTCACAGAACACAAAGACGTTTCTCAGAAAGCTTCTTTCTGTTTGTTATCGGAGGATATTTCCTTTGGCCCTATAGTTTTCAAAGTGATCCGAAATATCCGTTCTCAGATTAAACGGAATTAAGGCTAGCGAAGAGATCCACGAAATACAGATGTAACTGTGTGAGTGGAAGTCACACATCACAGAGAAGTTTCTCAGAATGCTGCTTTCCAGATTTCAACTGAGGATATTTCCTTTTTCACCATAGCCCTCTAACGGCTTCCAAATGTCACTTTGCCAATTCCTCAATAACTGTCTTAGCGAAAGGCTTCTTGAGGGGAAAGCTGTAACTCTGTGAGATGATTTCAAGAACACAAAGAGGTCTCTCAGAAAGCTTCTTTCTCTTTGTTATCGGAGGATATTTCCTTTGGCCCTATAGACATCAAAGGGATACGAAATATCCGTTCTCAGATTCCACAGAAATAAGGCTAGCAAAGAGATCCACGAAATACAGATGTAACTCTGTGAGTGGAAGTCACACATCACAGAGAAATTTCTCAGAAAGCTTCTTTCCAGATTTCATCTGAGGATATTTCCTTTTTCACCGTAGCCCTCTGTGGGCTTCCAAATATCACTTTGCCAATTCCACAAGAACTGTCTTAGCGAAAGGCTTCTTGAGAGGAAAGCTGTAACTCTGTGAGATAATTCCAAAGAGCACAAAGAAGTATCTCAGGAAGCTTCTTTCTCTTTGTTATCGGAGGATATTTCCTTTGTCACTGTAGACTACAAAGGAATCCTAAATATCTGTTTTCAGATTCCACAGACATAAGGCTAGCAAAGAGATCCAGGAAATACAGATGTAACTCTGTGAGATGAATTAACAGAACACTAAGCAGTTTCTCAGAAAGCTTCTTTGCAGATTTTATCTGAGCATATTTCCTTTTTCAACATAGCCCTCTAGGGGCTTCCAAATATCACTTTGCCAATTCCACAAGAACTGTCTTAGCGAAAGGCTTCTTGAGGGGAAAGCTGTAACTCCGTGAGATGATTTCACAGAACACAAAGAAGGTTCTCAGAAAGCTTCTTTCTCTTTGTTATCGGAGGATATTTCCTCTAGCCCTATAGACTTCAAAGGGATCCGAAATATCCTTTCTCAGATTCCACAGAAATAAGGCTAGCAAAGAGATCCACCAAATACAGATGTAACTCTGTGTGATGAATTAACGGAACACTAATCATTTTCTCAGAAAGCTTCTTTCCAGATTTCATCTGAGGATATTTCCTTTTTCACCATAGCCCTCTATGGGCTTCCAAATATCACTTTTCCAATTCCACAAGAACTGTCTTAGCCAAAGGCTTCTTGAGGGGAAAGCTGTAACTCTGTGAGATGATTTCACAGAACACAAAGAAGTTTCTCAGGAAGCTTCTTTCTCTTTGTTAACGGAGGATATTTCCTTAGGCCCTATAGTTTTCAAAGTGATCCGAAATATCCGTTCTCAGATTAAACGGAATTAAGGCTAGCAAAGAGAACCACGAAATACAGATGTAACTGTGTGAGTGGAAGTCACACATCACAGAGAAGTTTCTCAGAATGCTGCTTTCCAGATTTCAACTGAGGATATTTCCTTTTTCACCATAGCCCTCTAAGGGCTTCCAAATATCACTTTGCGAATTCCTCAATAACTGTCTTAGCGAAAGGCTTCTTGAGGGGAAAGCTGTAACTCTGTGAGATGATTTCAAGAACACAAAGAGGTCTCTCAGAAAGCTTCTTTCTCTTTGTTATCGGAGGATATTTCCTTTGGCCCTATAGACATCAAAGGGATCCGAAATATCCGTTCTCAGATTCCACAGAAATAAGGCTAGCAAAGAGATCCACGAAATACAGATGTAACTCTGTGAGTGGAAGTCACACATCACAGAGAAATTTCTCAGAAAGCTTCCTTCCAGATTTCATCTGAGGATATTTCCTTTTTCACCGTAGCCCTCTGTGGGCTTCCAAATATCACTTTGCCAATTCCACAAGAACTGTCTTAGAGAAAGGCTTCTTGAGAGGAAAGCTGTAATTCTGTGAGATAATTTCAAAGAGCACAAAGAAGTATCTCAGGAAGCTTCTTTCTCTTTATTATCGGAGGATATTTCCATTGTCACTATAGACTACAAAGGGATCCGAAATATCTGTTTTCAGATTCCACAGACATAAGGCTAGCAAAGAGACCCAGGAAATACAGATGTAACTCTGTGAGATGAATTAACAGAACACTAAGCAGTTTCTCAGAAAGCCTCTTTGCAGATTTTATCTGAGCATATTTCCTTTTTCAACATAGCCCTCTAGGGGCTTCCAAATATCACTTTGCCAATTCCAGAAGAACTGTCTTAGCGAAAGGCTTCTTGAGGGGAAAGCTGTAACTCTGTGAGATGATTTCACAGAACACAAAGAAGTTTCTCAGAAAGCTTCTTTCTCTTTGTTATCGGAGGATATTTCCTCTGGCCGTATAGACTTCAAAGGGATCCGAAATATCCTTTCTCAGATTCCACAGAAATAAGGCTAGCAAAGAGATCCACCAAATACAGATGTAACTCTGTGTGATGAATTTACGGAACACTAATCAGTTTCTCAGAAAGCTTCTTTCCAGATTTCATATGAGGATATTTCCTTTTCCCCGTAGCCCTCTATGGGCTTCCAAATATCACTTTACCAATTCCACAAGAACTGTCTTAGTGAAAGTCTTCTTGAGGGGAAAGTTGTAATTCTGTGAGATGATTTCACAGAACACAAAGAAGTTTCTCAGAAAGTTTCTTTCTCTTTGTTATCGGAGGATATTTCCTGTGGCCGTGTAGACTTCAAAGGTATCCGAAATATCTGGTCTCAGATTCCAGAAAAATAAGGCTAGCAAAGAGATCCACGAAATACCGATGTAACTCTGTGAGATAAATTAACAGAACACTAAGCAGTTTCTCAGAAAGCTTCTTTCCAGATTTCATCTGAGGATATTTCCTTTTTCACCGTAGCCCTCTATGGGCTTCCAAATATCACTTTGTCAATTCCACAAGAACTGTCTTAGCGAAAGTCTTCTTGAGAGGAAAGCTGTAACTCTGTGAGATTTTTTCACAGAACACAAAGAAGTTTTTCAGGAAGCTTCTTTCTCTTTGTTATCGGAGGATATTTCCTTTGGCCCTATAGTCTTCAAAGGGATCCGAAATATCTGTTCTCAGATTCCACAGAAATAAGGCTAGCAAGGAAATCCACGAAATACAGATGTAACTCTGTGAGTGGAAGTCACACATCACGAGTAGTTTCTCAGTAAGGTTCTATCCAGATTTCATCTGAGGATATTTCCTTTTTCACCATAGCCCTCTATGGGCTTCCAAATATCACTTTGCCAAATCCTCAAGAACTGTCTTAGCGAAAGGATTCTTGTGGGGAAAGCTGTAACTCTGTGAGATGATTTCGCAGAACACAAAGAAGTTTCTCAGAAAGCTTCTTTCTCTTTGTTATCAGACGATATTTCCTTTGGCTCTATAGACTTCAAAGGGATCCGAAATATCCGTTCTCAGATTCCACAGAAACAAGGTTAGCAAAGAGATCCACGATATACAGATGTAATGTGCGAGTGGAAGTCACACATCACAGAGTAGTTTCTCAGAAAGCTTCTTTCCAGATTTCATCTGAGGATATTTCCTTTTCCGCCATAGCCCTTTATGGGCTTTCAAATGTCCCTTTGCCAATTCCTCAAGAACTGTCTTAGCGAAAGGCTTCTTGAGGGGAAAGCTGTAACTCTGTGAAATGATTTCACAGAACACAAAGAAGTTTCTCAGAAAGCTTCTTTCTCTTTCTTATCGGAGGATATTTCCTTTGGCCCTGTAGACTTCAAAGGGATCCTAAATATTCGTTCTCAGATTCCACAGAAATACGGCTAGCAAAGAGATCCACGAAAAACAGAAGTAATTCTGTGAGATGAATCAACAGAACACTAAGCAGTTTCTCAGAAATCTTCTTTCCAGATTTCATCTGAGGATATTTCCTTTTTCACCGTACCCCTCTATGGGCTTCCAACTATCACTTTGCGCATTCCTCTAGAACTGTCTTAGCGAAAGGCTTCTTAGGGGAAAGCTGTAACTCTGTGAGATGATTTCACGGAACACAAAGAAGTTTCTCAGAAAACTTCTTTCTCTTTGTTATCGGAGGATATTTCCTTTGGCCCTATAGACTTCAAAGGGATCCGAAATATCCGTTCTCAGATTCCACAGAAATAAGGCTAGCAAAGAGATCCACGAAATACAGATGTAACTCTGTGAGTGGAAGTCACACATCACAGAGCAGTTTCTCAGAAGGTTCTTTCCAGATTTCATCTGAGGATATTTCCTTTTTCAACATAGACCTCTATGGGCTTCCAAATATCACTTTGCCAGTTCCACAAGAACTGTCTTAGCGAAAGGCTTCTTGAGGGAAAAGCTGTAGCACTGCGAGATGATATCACAGAACACAAAGAAGTTTCTCAGAAAGCTTCTTTCTCTTTGTCATCGGAGGATATTTCCTTTGGCCCTATAGACTTCAAAGGTATCGAAAATATCTGTTCTCAGATTGCACAGAAATAAGGCTAGCAAAGAGATCCACCAAATACAGATGTAACTCTGTGAGATGAATTAACGGAACACCAATCAGTTTCTCAGAAAGCTTCTTTCCAGATTTCATATGAGGATATTTCCTTTTCCCCATAGCCCTCTATGGGCTTCCAAATATCACTTTGCAAACTCCACAAGAACTGTCTTAGTGAAAGGCTTCTTGAGGGGAAAGCTGTAACTCTGTGAGAATATTTCACAGAACACAAAGAAGTTTCTCAGAAAGCTTCTTTCTCTTTGTTATCGGAGGATATTTCCTGTGGCCCTGTACTTAAAAGGGATCCGAAATATCTGTTCTCAGATTCCACAGAAATAAGGCTAGCAAAGAGGTCCACGAAATACAGATGTAACTCTGTGAGATGAATGAACAGAACACTAAGCACTTTCTCAGAAAGCTTGTTTCCAGATTTCATCTGAGAATATTTCCTTTTTCACCATAACCCTCTATGGGCTTCCAAATATCATTTTGCAAGTTCCACAAGAATTGTCTTAGCGAAAGGCTTCTTGAGGGGAAAGCTGTAACTCTGTGAGATGATTTCACAGAACACAAAGACGTTTCTCAGAAAGCTTCTTTCTGTTTGTTATCGGAGGATATTTCCTTTGGCCCTATAGTTTTCAAAGTGATCCGAAATATCCGTTCTCAGATTAAAGGGAATTAAGGCTAGCGAAGAGATCCACGAAATACAGATGTAACTGTGTGAGTGGAAGTCACACATCACAGAGACGTTTCTCAGAATGCTGCTTTCCAGATTTCAACTGAGGATATTTCCTTTTTCACCATAGCCCTCTAACGGCTTCCAAATGTCACTTTGCCAATTCCTCAATAACTGTCTTAGCGAAAGGCTTCTTGAGGGGAAAGCTGTAACTCTGTGAGATGATTTCAAGAACACAAAGAGGTCTCTCAGAAAGCTTCTTTCTCTTTGTTATCGGAGGATATTTCCTTTGGCCCTATAGACATCAAAGGGATACGAAATATCCGTTCTCAGATTCCACAGAAATAAGGCGAGCAAAGAGATCCACGAAATACAGATGTAACTCTGTGAGTGGAAGTCACACATCACAGAGAAATTTCTCAGAAAGCTTCTTTCCAGATTTCATCTGAGGATATTTCCTTTTTCACCGTAGCCCTCTGTGGGCTTCCAAATATCACTTTGCCAATTCCACAAGAACTGTCTTAGCGAAAGGCTTCTTGAGAGGAAAGCTGTAACTCTGTGAGATAATTTCAAAGAGCACAAAGAAGTATCTCAGGAAGCTTCTTTCTCTTTGTTATCGGAGGATATTTCCTTTGTCACTATAGACTACAAAGGGATCCGAAATATCTGTTTTCAGATTCCACAGACATAAGGCTAGCAAAGAGATCCAGGAAATACAGATGTAACTCGGTGAGATGAATTAACAGAACACTAAGCAGTTTCTCAGAAAGCTTCTTTGCAGATTTTATCTGAGCATATTTCCTTTTTCAACATAGCCCTCTAGGGGCTTCCAAATATCACTTTGCCAATTCCACAAGAACTGTCTTAGCGAAAGGCTTCTTGAGGGGAAAGCTGTAACTCCGTGAGATGATTTCACAGAACACAAAGAAGGTTCTCAGAAAGCTTCTTTCTCTTTGTTATCGGAGGATATTTCCTCTGGCCCTATAGACTTCAAAGGGATCCGAAATATCCTTTCTCAGATTCCACAGAAATAAGGCTAGCAAAGAGATCCACCAAATACAGATGTAACTCTGTGTGATGAATTAACGGAACACTAATCATTTTCTCAGAAAGCTTCTTTCCAGATTTCATCTGAGGATATTTCCTTTTTCACCATAGCCCTCTATGGGCTTCCAAATATCACTTTTCCAATTCCACAAGAACTGTCTTAGCCAAAGGCTTCTTGAGGGGAAAGCTGTAACTCTCTGAGATGATTTCACAGAACACAAAGAAGTTTCTCAGGAAGCTTCTTTCTCTTTGTTAACGGAGGATATTTCCTTAGGCCCTATAGTTTTCAAAGTGATCCGAAATATCCGTTCTCAGATTAAACGGAATTAAGGCTAGCGAAGGGATCCACGAAATACAGATGTAACTGTGTGAGTGGAAGTCACACATCACAGAGACGTTTCTCAGAATGCTGCTTTCCAGATTTCAACTGAGGATATTTCCTTTTTCACCATAGCCCTCTAACGGCTTCCAAATATCACTTTGCCAATTCCTCAATAACTGTCTTAGCGAAAGGCTTCCTGAGGGGAAAGCTGTAACTCTGTGAGATGATTTCAAGAACACAAAGAGGTCTCTCAGAAAGCTTCTTTCTCTTTGTTATCGGAGGATATTTCCTTTGGCCCTATAGACATCAAAGGGATACGAAATATCCGTTCTGAGATTCCACAGAAATAAGGCTAGCAAAGAGATCCACGAAATACAGATGTAACTCTGTGAGTGGAAGTCACACATCACAGAGAAATTTCTCAGAAAGCTTCTTTCCAGATTTCATCTGAGGATATTTCCTTTTTCACCGTAGCCCTCTGTGGGCTTCCAAATATCACTTTGCCAATTCCCCAAGAACTGTCTTAGCGAAAGGCTTCTTGAGAGGAAAGCTGTAACTCTGTGAGATAATTTCAAAGAGCACAAAGAAGTATCTCAGGAAGCTTCTTTCTCTTTGTTATCGGAGGATATTTCCTTTGTCACTATAGACTACAAAGGAATCCGAAATATCTGTTTTCAGATTCCACAGACATAAGGCTAGCAAAGAGATCCAGGAAATACAGATGTAACTCTGTGAGATGAATTAACAGAACACTAAGCAGTTTCTCAGAAAGCTTCTTTGCAGATTTTATCTGAGCATATTTCCTTTTCCCCATAGCCCTCTATGGGCTTCCAAATATCACTTTGCCAATTTCACAGGAACTGTCTTAGTGAAAGGCTTCTTGAGGGGAAAGCTGTAACTCTTGGAGATGATTTCACAGAACACAAAGAATTTTTTCAGAGCTTCTTTGTCTTTGTTATCGGAGGATATTTCCTGTGGCCCTGTAGACGTCAAAGGGATCCGAAATATCTGTTCTCAGATTCCACAGAAATAAGGCTAGCAAAGAGATCCACGAAATACAGATGTAACTCTGTGAGATGAAATAACAGAACACTAAGCAGTTTCTCAGAAAGCTTGTTTCCAGACTTCATCTGAGGATATTTCCTTTTTCACCATAGCCCTCTACGGGCTTCCAAATATCACTATGCGAATTCCACAAGAACTGTCTTAGCGAAAGGATTCTTGAGGGGAAAGCTGTAACGCTGTGAGATGATTTCACAGAACACAAAGAAGTATCTCAGGAAGCTTCTTTCTCTTTGTTATCGGAGGATATTTCCTTTGGCCCTATAGTTTTCAAAGGGATCCGAAATATCTGTTCTCAGATTCCACAGAAATAAGGCTAGCAAAGAGATCCACGAAATACAGATGTAACTCTGAGAGTGGAAGTCACACATCACAGAGTAGTTTCTCAGAAAGCTCTTTAAAGATTTCATCTGTGGATATTTCCTTTTTCACCATAGGCCTCTAAGGGCTTAGAAATATCACTTTGCTAATTCCACAAGAACTGTCTTATCGAAAGGCTTCTTGAGGGGAAAGCTGTAACTCTGTGAGATGATTTCACAGAACACAAAGAAGTTTCTCAGAAAGCTTCTTTCTGTTTGTTATCGGAGGATATTTCCTTTGCCCTATAGTCTTCAAAGTGATCCGAAATATCTGTTCACAGATTCCACAGAAATAAGGCTAGCAAAGAGATCCACGAAATACAGATGTAACTCTGTGAGTGGAAGTCAAACATCACAGAGCAGTTTCTCAGAAAGCTTCTTTCCAGATTTCATCTGAGGATATTTCCTTTTCCTCATAGCCATCTGTGGGCTTTCAAATATCACTTTGCCAATTCCACAAGAACTGTCTTAGTGAAAGGCTTCTTGAGGGGAAAGCTGTAACTGTGTGAGATGATTTCACAGAACACAAAGAAGTTTCTCAGAAAGCTTCTTTCTCTTTGTTATCGGAGGATATTTCCTGTGGCCCTGTATACTTCAAAGGGATCGGAAATATCTGTTCTCAGTTTCCACAGAAATAAGGCTAGCAAAGAGATCCACGAAATACAGATGTAACTCTGTGAGATGAATTAACAGAACACTAAGCAGTTTCTCAGAAAGCTTCTTTCCAGATTTCCTCTGAGGATATTTCCTTTTTCACCGTAGCCCTCTATGGGCTTCCAAATATCACTTTGCCAATTCCACAAGAACTGTCTAAGTGAAAGGCTTCTTGAGGGGAAAGCTGTAACTCTGTGAGATGATTTCACAGAACACAAAGAAGTTTCTCAGGAAGCTTCTTTCTCTTTGTTATCGGAGGATATTTCCTTTGGCCCTATAGATTTCAAAGGGAACCGAAATATCTGTTCTCATATTCCACACAAATAAGGCTAGCAAAGAGATCCACGAAATACAGATGTAACTCTGTGAATGGAAGTCACACATCACAGAGTAGTTTCTCAGAAAGCTTCTTTCCAGATGTCATCTGAGGATATTTCCTTTTTCACCATAGCCCTCTAAGGGCTTCCAAATATCACTTTGCCAATTCTTCAAGAACTGTCTTAGCGAAAGGCTTCTTGAGGGGAAAGATGTAACTCTGTGAGATGATATCAAGAACACAGAGAAGTTTCTCAGAAAGCTTCTTTCTCTTTGTTATCGGAGGATATTTCCTTTGGCACTATAGACTTCAAAGGGATCCGAAATATCCGCTCTCAGATTCCACAGAAATAAGGCTAGCAAAGAGATCCACGAAATACAGATATAACTCTGTGAGTGGAAGTCACACATCACAGAGCCGTTTCTCAGAAAGCTTCTTTCCAGATTTCATTTGAGGATATTTCCTTTTTCACCATAGCCCTCTATGGGCTTCCAAATATCACTTTGCCAATTCCACAAGAACTGTCTTAGTGAAAGGCTTCTTGAGGGGAAAGTTGTAATTCTGTGAGATGATTTCACAGAACACAAAGAAGTTTCTCAGAAAGCTTCTTTCTCTTTGCTATCGGAGGATATTTCCTGTGGCCCTGTAGACTTCAATTGGATCCGAAATATCTGTTCTCAGATTCCAGAGAAATAAGGCTAGCAAAGAGATCCACCAAATACAGATGTAACTCTGTGAGATGAATTAACAGAACACTAAGCCGTTTCTCAGAAAGCTTCTTTCCAGATTTCATCTGAGGATATTTCCTTTTTCACCATAGCCCTCTATGGGCTTCCAAATATCACTTTTCCAATTCCACAAGAACTGTCTTAGCCAAAGGCTTCTTGAGGGGAAAGCTGTAACTCTCTGAGATGATTTCACAGAACAAAAAGAAGTTTCTCAGGAAGCTTCTTTCTCTTTGTTAACGGAGGATATTTCCTTAGGCCCTATAGTTTTCAAAGTGATCCGAAATATCCGTTCTCAGATTAAACGGAATTAAGGCTAGCGAAGAGATCCACGAAATACAGATGTAACTGTGTGAGTGGAAGTCACACATCACAGAGAAGTTTCTCAGAATGCTGCTTTCCAGATTTCAACTGAGGATATTTCCTTTTTCACCATAGCCCTCTAACGGCTTCCAAATATCACTTTGCCAATTCCTCAATAACTGTCTTAGCGAAAGGCTTCTTGAGGGGAAAGCTGTAACTCTGTGAGATGATTTCAAGAACACAAAGAGGTCTCTCAGAAAGCTTCTTTCTCTTTGTTATCGGAGGATATTTCCTTTGGCCCTATGGACATCAAATGGATCCGAAATATCCTTTCTCAGATTCCACAGAAATAAGGCTAGCAAAGAGATCCACGAAATACAGATGTAACTCTGTGAGTGGAAGTCACACATCACAGAGAAATTTCTCAGAAAGCTTCTTTCCAGATTTCATCTGAGGATATTTCCTTTTTCACCATAGCCCTCTATGGGCTTCCAAATATCACTTTTCCAATTCCACAAGAACTGTCTTAGCCAAAGGCTTCTTGAGGGGAAAGCTGTAACTCTCTGAGATGATTTCACAGAACACAAAGAAGTTTCTCAGGAAGCTTCTTTCTCTTTGTTAACGGAGGATATTTCCTTAGGCCCTATAGTTTTCAAAGTGATCCGAAATATCCGTTCTCAGATTAAACGGAATTAAGGCTAGCGAAGAGATCCACGAAATACAGATGTAACTGTGTGAGTGGAAGTCACACATCACAGAGACGTTTCTCAGAATGCTGCTTTCCAGATTTCAACTGAGGATATTTCCTTTTTCACCATAGCCCTCTAACGGCTTCCAAATATCACTTTGCCAATTCCTCAATAACTGTCTTAGCGAAAGGCTTCTTGAGGGGAAAGCTGTAACTCTGTGAGATGATTTCAAGAACACAAAGAGGTATCTCAGAAAGCTTCTTTCTCTTTGTTATCGGAGGATATTTCCTTTGGCCCTATAGACATCAAAGGGATACGAAATATCCGTTCTCAGATTCCACAGAAATAAGGCTAGCAAAGAGATCCACGAAATACAGATGTAACTCTGTGAGTGGAAGTCACACGTCACAGAGAAATTTCTCAGAAAGCTTCTTTCCAGATTTCATCTGAGGATATTTCCTTTTTCACCGTAGCCCTCTGTGGGCTTCCAAATATCACTTTGCCAATTCCCCAAGAACTGTCTTAGCGAAAGGCTTCTTGAGAGGAAAGCTGTAACTCTGTGAGATAATTTCAAAGAGCACAAAGAAGTATCTCAGGAAGCTTCTTTCTCTTTGTTATCGGAGGATATTTCCTTTGTCACTATAGACTACAAAGGAATCCGAAATATCTGTTTTCAGATTCCACAGACATAAGGCTAGCAAAGAGATCCAGGAAATACAGATGTAACTCTGTGAGATGAATTAACAGAACACTAAGCAGTTTCTCAGAAAGCTTCTTTCCAGACTTCATCTGAGGATATTTCCTTTTTCACCATAGCCCTCTACGGGCTTCCAAATATCACTATGCGAATTCCACAAGAACTGTCTTAGCGAAAGGATTCTTGAGGGGAAAGCTGTAACGCTGTGAGATGATTTAAGAGAACACAAAGAAGGTTCTCAGGAAGCTTCTTTCTCTTTGTTATCGGAGGATATTTCCTTTGGCCCTATAGTTTTCAAAGGGATCCGAAATATCTGTTCTCAGATTCCACGGAAATAAGGCTAGCAAAGAGATCCACGAAATACAGATGTAACTCTGTGAGTGGAAGTCACACATCACAGAGTAGTTTCTCAGAAAGCTTCTTTAAAGATTTCATCTGTGGATATTTCCTTTTTCACCATAGGCCTCTAAGGGCTTAGAAATATCACTTTGCTAATTCCACAAGAACTGTCTTATCGAAAGGCTTCTTGAGGGGAAAGCTGTAACTCTGTGAGATGATTTCACAGAACACAAAGAAGTTTCTCAGAAAGCTTCTTTCTGTTTGTTATCGGAGGATATTTCCTTTGCCCTATAGTCTTCAAAGTGATCCGAAATATCTGTTCACAGATTCCACAGAAATAAGGCTAGCAAAGAGATCCACGAAATACAGATGTAACTCTGTGAGTGGAAGTCAAACATCACAGAGCAGTTTCTCAGAAAGCTTCTTTCCAGATTTCATCTGAGGATATTTCCTTTTCCTCATAGCCATCTGTGGGCTTTCAAATATCACTTTGCCAATTCCACAAGAACTGTCTTAGTGAAAGGCTTCTTGAGGGGAAAGCTGTAACTCTGTGAGATGATTTCACAGAACACAAAGAAGTTTCTCAGAAAGCTTCTTTCTCTTTGTTATCGGAGGATATTTCCTGTGGCCCTGTATACTTCAAAGGGATCGGAAATATCTGTTCTCAGATTCCACAGAAATAAGGCTAGCAAAGAGATCCACGAAATACAGATGTAACTCTGTGAGATGAATTAACAGAACACTAAGCAGTTTCTCAGAAAGCTTCTTTCCAGATTTCCTCTGAGGATATTTCCTTTTTCACCGTAGCCCTCTATGGGCTTCCAAATATCACTTTGCCAATTCCACAAGAACTGTCTAAGTGAAAGGCTTCTTGAGGGGAAAGCTGTAACTCTGTGAGATGATTTCACAGAACACAAAGAAGTTTCTCAGGAAGCTTCTTTCTCTTTGTTATCGGAGGATATTTCCTTTGGCCCTATAGATTTCAAAGGGAACCGAAATATCTGTTCTCATATTCCACACAAATAAGGCTAGCAAAGAGATCCACGAAATACAGATGTAACTCTGTGAATGGAAGTCACACATCACAGAGTAGTTTCTCAGAAAGCTTCTTTCCAGATGTCATCTGAGGATATTTCCTTTTTCACCATAGCCCTCTAAGGGCTTCCAAATATCACTTTGCCAATTCTTCAAGAACTGTCTTAGCGAAAGGCTTCTTGAGGGGAAAGCTGTAACTCTGTGAGATGATATCAAGAACACAGAGAAGTTTCTCAGAAAGCTTCTTTCTCTTTGTTATCGGAGGATATTTCCTTTGGCACTATAGACTTCAAAGGGATCCGAAATATCCGCTCTCAGATTCCACAGAAATAAGGCTAGCAAAGAGATCCACGAAATACAGATATAACTCTGTGAGTGGAAGTCACACATCACAGAGCCGTTTCTCAGAAAGCTTCTTTCCAGATTTCATCTGAGGATATTTCCTTTTTCACCATAGCCCTCTATGGGCTTCCAAATATCACTTTGCCAATTCCACAAGAACTGTCTTAGTGAAAGGCTTCTTGAGGGGAAAGTTGTAATTCTGTGAGATGATTTCACAGAACACAAAGAAGTTTCTCAGAAAGCTTCTTTCTCTTTGCTATCGGAGGATATTTCCTGTGGCCCTGTAGACTTCAATTGGATCCGAAATATCTGTTCTCAGATTCCAGAGAAATAAGGCTAGCAAAGAGATCCACCAAATACAGATGTAACTCTGTGAGATGAATTAACAGAACACTAAGCCGTTTCTCAGAAAGCTTCTTTCCAGATTTCATCTGAGGATATTTCCTTTTTCACCATAGCCCTCTATGGGCTTCCAAATATCACTTTTCCAATTCCACAAGAACTGTCTTAGCCAAAGGCTTCTTGAGGGGAAAGCTGTAACTCTCTGAGATGATTTCACAGAACAAAAAGAAGTTTCTCAGGAAGCTTCTTTCTCTTTGTTAACGGAGGATATTTCCTTAGGCCCTATAGTTTTCAAAGTGATCCGAAATATCCGTTCTCAGATTAAACGGAATTAAGGCTAGCGAAGAGATCCACGAAATACAGATGTAACTGTGTGAGTGGAAGTCACACATCACAGAGAAGTTTCTCAGAATGCTGCTTTCCAGATTTCAACTGAGGATATTTCCTTTTTCACCATAGCCCTCTAACGGCTTCCAAATATCACTTTGCCAATTCCTCAATAACTGTCTTAGCGAAAGGCTTCTTGAGGGGAAAGCTGTAACTCTGTGAGATGATTTCAAGAACACAAAGAGGTCTCTCAGAAAGCTTCTTTCTCTTTGTTATCGGAGGATATTTCCTTTGGCCCTATGGACATCAAATGGATCCGAAATATCCTTTCTCAGATTCCACAGAAATAAGGCTAGCAAAGAGATCCACGAAATACAGATGTAACTCTGTGAGTGGAAGTCACACATCACAGAGAAATTTCTCAGAAAGCTTCTTTCCAGATTTCATCTGAGGATATTTCCTTTTTCACCGTAGCCCTCTGTGGGCTTCCAAATATCACTTTGCCAATTCCACAAGAACTGTCTTAGCGAAAGGCTTCTTGAGAGGAAAGCTGTAACTCTGTGAGATAATTTCAAAGAGCACAAAGAAGTATCTCAGGAAGCTTCTTTCTCTTTGTTATCGGAGGATATTTCCTTTGTCACTATAGACTACAAAGGAATCCGAAATATCTGTTTTCAGATTCTACAGACATAAGGCTAGCAAAGAGATCCAGGAAATACAGATGTAACTCTGTGAGATGAATTAACAGAACACTAAACAGTTTCTCAGAAAGCTTCTTTGCAGATTTTATCTGAGCATATTTCCTTTTTCAACATAGCCCTCTAGGGGCTTCCAAATATCACTTTGCCAATTCCACAAGAACTGTCTTAGCGAAAGGCTTCTTGAGGGAAAAGCTGTAACTCCGTGAGATGATTTCACAGAACACAAAGAAGGTTCTCAGAAAGCTTCTCTCTCTTTGTTATCGGAGGATATTTCCTCTGGCCCTATAGACTTCAAAGGGATCCGAAATATCCTTTCTCAGATTCCACGGAAATAAGGCTAGCAAAGAGATCCACCAAATACAGATGTAACTCTGTGTGATGAATTAACAGAACACTAATCAGTTTCTCAGAAAGCTTCTTTCCAGATTTCATCTGAGGATATTTCCTTTTTCACCATAGCCCTCTATGGGCTTCCAAATATCACTTTTCCAATTCCACAAGAACTGTCTTAGCCAAAGGCTTCTTGAGGGGAAAGCTGTAACTCTCTGAGATGATTTCACAGAACACAAAGAAGTTTCTCAGGAAGCTTCTTTCTCTTTGTTAACGGAGGATATTTCCTTAGGCCCTATAGTTTTCAAAGTGATCCGAAATATCCGTTCTCAGATTAAACGGAATTAAGGCTAGCGAAGAGATCCACGAAATACAGATGTAACTGTGTGAGTGGAAGTCACACATCACAGAGAAGTTTCTCAGAATGCTGCTTTCCAGATTTCAACTGAGGATATTTCCTTTTTCACCATAGCCCTCTAAGGGCTTCCAAATATCACTTTGCCAATTCCTCAATAACTGTCTTAGCGAAAGGCTTCTTGAGGGGAAAGCTGTAACTCTGTGAGATGATTTCAAGAACAGAAAGAGGTCTCTCAGAAAGCTTCTTTCTCTTTGTTATCGGAGGATATTTCCTTTGGCCCTATAGACATCAAAGGGATCCGAAATATCCGTTCTCAGATTCCACAGAAATAAGGCTAGCAAAGAGATCCACGAAATACAGATGTAACTCTGTGAGTGGAAGTCACACATCACAGAGAAATTTCTCAGAAAGCTTCTTTCCAGATTTCATCTGAGGATATTTCCTTTTTCACCGTAGCTCTCTGTGGGCTTCCAAATATCACTTTGCCAATTCCACAAGAACTGTCTTAGCGAAAGGCTTCTTGAGAGGAAAGCTGTAATTCTGTGAGATAATTTCAAAGAGCACAAAGAAGTATCTCAGGAAGCTTCTTTCTCTTTGTTATCGGAGGATATTTCCATTGTCACTATAGACTACAAAGGGATCCGAAATATCTGTTTTCAGATTCCACAGACATAAGGCTAGCAAAGAGATCCAGGAAATACAGATGTAACTCTGTGAGATGAATTAACAGAACACTAAGCAGTTTCTCAGAAAGCTTCTTTGCAGATTTTATCTGAGCATATTTCCTTTTTCAACATAGCCCTCTAGGGGCTTCCAAATATCACTTTGCCAATTCCAAAAGAACTGTCTTAGCGAGAGGCTTCTTGAGGGGAAAGCTATAACTCTGTGACATGATTTCAGAGAACACAAAGAAGGTTCTCAGAAAGCTTCTTTCTCTTTGTTATCGGAGGATATTTCCTCTGGCCCTATAGACTTCAAAGGGATCCGAAATATCCTTTCTCAGATTCCACAGAAATAAGGCTAGCAAAGAGATCCACGAAATACCGATGTAACTCTGTGAGATAAATTAACAGAACAGGAAGCAGTTTCTCAGAAAGCTTCTTTCCAGATTTCATCTGAGGATATTTCCTTTTTCACCGTAGCCCTCTATGGGCTTCCAAATATCACTTTGTCAATTCCACAAGAACTGTCTTATCGAAAGGCTTCTTGAGGGGAAAGCTGTAACTCTGTGAGATGATTTCACAGAACACAAAGAAGGTTCTCAGAAAGCTTCTTCCTCTTTGTTATCGGAGGATATTTCCTTTGGAACTATAGTCTTCAAAGGGATCCGAAATATCCTTTCTCAGATTCCACAGAAATAAGTCTAGCAAAGAGATTCACGAAATTCAGATGTAACTCTGTGAGTGGAAGTCACACATCTCAGAGCAGTTTCTAAGAAAGCTTCTTTCCAGATTTCATCTGAGGATATTTCCTTTTTCACCATAGCCCTCTATGGGCTTCCAAATATCACTTTGCCAATTCCACAAGAACTGTCTTAGCGAAAGGTTTCTTGAGGGGAAAGTTGTAATTCTGTGAGATGATTTCACAGAACACAAAGAAGTTTCTCAGAAAGCTGCTTTCTCTTTGTTATCGGAGGATATTTCCTGTGGCCCTGTAGACATCAAAGGGATCCAAAATATCCTTTCTCAGATTCCACGGAAATAAGGCTAGCAAAGAGATCCACCAAATACAGATGTAACACTGTGAGATGAATTAACAGAACACTAAGCCGTTTCTCAGAAAGCTTCTTTCCAGATTTCATCTGAGGATATTTCCTTTTTCACCATAGCCCTCTATGGGTTTCCCAATATCACTTTTCCAATTCCACAAGAACTGTCTTAGCGAAAGGCTTCTTGAGGGGAAAGCTGTAACTCTCTGAGATGATTTCACAGAACACAAAGAAGTTTCTCAGGAAGCTTCTTTCTCTTTGTTAACGGAGGATATTTCCTTAGGCCCTATAGTTTTCGAAGTGATCCGAAATATCCGTTCTCAGATTAATCGGAATTAAGGCTAGCGAAGAGATCCACGAAGTACAGATGTAACTCTGTGAGTGGAAGTCACACATCACAGAGAAGTTTCTCAGAATGCTGCTTTCCAGATTTCATCTGAGGATATTTCCTTTTTCACCATAGCCCTCTAAGGGCTTCCAAATATCACTTTGCCAATTCCTCAAGAACTGTCTTAGCGAAAGGCTTCTTGAGGGGAAAGCTGTAACTCTGTGAGATGATTTCAAGAACACAAAGAGGTCTCTCAGAAAGCTTCTTTCTCTTTGTTATCGGAGGATATTTCCTTTGGCCCTATGGACATCAAAGGGATCCGAAATATCCGTTCTCAGATTCCACAGAAATAAGGCTAGCAAAGAGATCCACGAAATACAGATGTAACTCTGTGAGTGGAAGTCACACATCACAGAGAAATTTCTCAGAAAGCTTCTTTCCAGATTTCATCTGAGGATATTTCCTTTTTCACCGTAGCCCTCTGTGGGCTTCCAAATATCACTTTGCCAATTCCACAAGAACTGTCTTAGCGAAAGGCTTCTTGAGAGGGAAGCTGTAACTCTGTGAGATGATTTCAAAGAGCACAAAGAAGTATCTCAGGAAGCTTCTTTCTCTTTGTTATCGGAGGATATTTCCTTTGTCACTATAGACTACAAAGGGATCCGAAATATCTGTTTTCAGATTCCACAGACATAAGGCTAGCAAAGAGATCCAGGAAATACAGATGTAACTCTGTGAGATGAATTAACAGAACACTAAGCAGTTTCTCAGAAAGCTTCTTTGCAGATTTCATCTGAGGATATTTCCTTTTTCAACACAGCCCTCGATTGGCTTCCAAATATCACTTTGCCAATTCCGCAAGAACTGTCTTAGCGAAAGGCTTCTTGAGGGGAAAGCTGTAACGCTGTGAGATGATTTCACAGAACACAAAGAAGTGTCTCAGAAAGCTTCTTTCTCTTTGTTATCGGAGGATATTTCCTTTGGCCCTATAGACTTCAAAGGGATCCGAAATATCCTTTCTCAGATTCCACAGAAATAAGGCTAGCAAAGAGATCCACGAAATCCAGATGTAACTCTGTGAGTGGAAGTCACACATCTCAGAGCAGTTTCTCAGAAATATTCTTTCCAGATTTCATCTGAGGATATTTCCTTTTTCACCGTAGCCCTCTATGGGCTTCCAAGTATCAATTTGCCAATTCCACAAGAACTGTCTTAGCGAAAGGCTTCTTGAGGGGAAAGCTGTAACTCTGTGAGATGATTTCACAGAACACAAAGAAATTTCTCAGAAAGCTTCTTTCTCTTTGTTATCGGAGGATATTTCCTTTGGCCCTATAGTCTTCAATGGGATCCAAAATATCTATTCTCAGATTCCACAGAAAAAAGGCTAGCAAAGAGATCCACGAAATACAGATGTAACTCTTTGAGATGAATTAACAGAACACTAAGCAGTTACTCAGAAAACTTCTTTCCAGATTTCACAAGAGGATATTTTCTTTTTCACCATAGCCGTCTATGGGTTTCCAAGTATCACTTTGCCAATTCCACAAGAATTGTCTTAGCGAAAGGCTTCTTGGGGGAAAGCTGTAACTCTGTGAGATGATTTCACAGAACACAAAGAAGTGTCTCAGAGAGCCTCTTTCTCTTTGTTTACGGAGGATGTTTTCTTTGGCACTATTGACTTCAAAGGGATCCGAAATATCTGTTCTCAGATTCCACAGAAATAAGGCTAACCAACAGATCCACGAAATTCAGATGTAACTCAGTGAGTGGAAGTCACACATCTTAGAGCAGTTTCTCAGAAAGATTCTTTCCAGATTTCATCTGAGAATATTTCCTTTTTCACCATAGCCCTCAATAGGCTTCCAAATATCACTTTGCCAATTCCACAAGAACTGTCTTAGCGAAAGGCTTCTTGAGGGGAAAGCTGTAACTCTGTGAGATGATTTCACAGAACACAAGGAAATTTATCAGAAAGCTTCTTTCCCTTTCTTATCGGAGGATATTTCCTTTGGCCCTATAGACTTCAAAGGGATCCGAAATATCTGTTCTCAGATTCCACAGACATAAGGCTAGCAAAGAGATCCACGAAATACAGATGTAACTCTGTGAGATGAATTAACGGAACACTAAGCAGTTTCTCAGAAAGCTTCTTTCCAGATTTCATCTGAGGATATTTCCTCTTCCCCATAGCCCTCTATGGGCTTCCAAATATCACTTTGCCAATTCCAAAAGAACTGTCTTAGCGAAAGGCTTCTTGAGGGGAAAGCTGTAACTCTGTGAGATGATTTCACAGAACACAAAGAAGTTTCTCAAAAAGCTTCATTCTCTTTGTTATCGGAGGATATTTCCTGTGACCCTGTAGACTTCAAAGGGATCCGAAATATCTGTTCTCAGATTCCACAGAAATTGGGCTAGCAAAGAGATATACGAAATACAGATGTAACTCTGTGAGAAGAAATAACAGAACACTAAGCAGTTTCTCAGAAAGATTCTTTCCAGATTTCATCTGAGGATATTTCCTTTTTCAATATAGCCCTCTAGGAGCTTCCAAATATCACTTTGCCAATTCCTCAAGAACTGTCTTAGAGAAAGGCTTCTTGAGGGGAAAGCTGTAACTCTTTGAGATGATTTCACAGAACACAAATAAGTTTCTCAGGAAGCTTCTTTCTCTTTGTTATCGGAGGATATTTCCTTTGGCCCTATAGGTTTCCATTGGATCCGAAATATCTGTTCTCAGATTGCACAGAATAAGCCTAGCAAAGAGATCCACGAAATACAGATGTAACTCTGTGAGTGGAAGTCACATATCACAGAGTAGTTTCTCTGAAAGCTTCTTTCCAGATTTCATCTGAGGATATTTCCTTTTTCACCATAGCCCTCTATGGGCTTCCAAATATCACTTTGCCAATTCCACAAGAACTGTCTTAGCGAAAGGCTTCTTGAGAGGAAAGCTGTAACTCTGTGAGATGATTTCAAAGAACACAAAGAAGTATCTCAGGAACCTTCTTTCTCTTTGTTATCGGAGGATATTTCCTTTGTCACTATAGACTACAAAAGGGATCCGAAATATCTGTTTTCAGATTCCACAGACATAAGGCTAGCAAAGAGATACAGGAAATACAGATGTAACTATGTGAGATGAATTAACAGAACACTAAGCAGTTTCTCAGAAAGCTTCTTTGCAGATTTTATCTGAGCATATTTCCTTTTTCAACATAGCCCTCTAGGGGCTTCCAAATATCACTTTGCCAATTCCACAAGAACTGTCTTAGCGAAAGGCTTCTTGAGGGGAAAGCTGTAACTCTGGGAGATGATTTCAGAGAACCAAAAGAAGTTACTCAGAAAACTTCTTTCTCTTTGTTATCGGAGGATATTTCCTTTGGCCCTATAGACTTCAAAGGGATCCGAAATATCCTTTGTCAGATTCCACAGAAATAAGGCTAGCAAAGAGATCCACGAAATTCAGATGTAACTCTGTGAGTGGAAGTCACATATCACAGAGCAGTTTCTAAGAAAGCTTCTTTCCAGATTTCATCTGAGGATATTTCCTTTTTCTCCATAGCCCTCTATGGGCTTCCAAATATCACTTTTCCAGTTCCACAAGAAATGTCTTAGCGAAAGGCTTCTTGAGGGGAAAGCTGTAACTCTGTGAGATGATTTCACAGAACACAAAGAAGTTTCTCAGAAAGCTTCTTTCTCTTTTTTATCGGAGGATATTTCCTTTAGCCCTATAGACTTCAAAAGGGATCCGAAATATCTGTATTCAGATTCCACAGAAATAAGGCTAGCAAAGAGATCCACCAAATACAGATGTAACTCTGTGTGATGAATTAACGGAACACTAATCAGTTTCTCAGAAAGCTTCTTTCCAGATTTCATATGAGGATATTTCCTTTTCCCATAGCCCTCTATGGGCTTCCAAATATCACTTTGCCAATTCCACAAGAACTGTCTTAGTGAACGGCTTCTTGAGGGGAAAGTTGTAATTCTGTGAGATGATTTCACAGAACACAGAGAAGTTTCTCAGAAAGTTTCTTTCTCTTTGTTATCAGAGGGTATTTCCTGTGGCCCTGTAGACTTCATAGGGATCCGAAATATCTGTTCTCAGATTCCAGAAACATAAGGCTAGCAAAGAGATCCACGAAATACAGATGTAACTCTGTGAGATAAATTAACAGAACACTAAGCAGTTTCTCAGAAAGCTTCTTTCCAGATTTCATCTAAGGATATTTCCTTTTTCACCATAGCCCTCTACGGGCTTCCAAATATCACTTTCACAATTCCACAAGAACTGTCTTAGCGAAAGGCTTCTTGAGGGGAAAGCTGTAACTCTGTGAGATGATTTCACAGAACACAAAGAGGTTTCTCAGAAAGCTTCTTTATCTTTGTTATCGGAGGATATTTCCTTTGGCCCTATTGACCTCAAAGGGATCCGAAATATCTGTTCTCAGATTCCACAGAAAGAAGGCTAGCCAAGAGATCCACGAAATACAGATGTAACTCTGTGAGATGAATTAACAGAACACTAAGCAGTTTCTCAGAAAGCTTCTTTCCAGATTTCATCTGATGATATTTACTTTTTCAATATAGCCCTCTAGGAGCTTCCAAATATCACTTTGCCAATTCCTCAAGAACTGTCTTAGCGAAAGGCTTCTTGAGGGGAAAGCTGTAACTCTGTGAGATGATTTCACAGAACACAAAGAAGTTTCTCAGGAAGCTTCTTTCTCTTTGTTATCGGAGGATATTTCCTTTGGCCCTATAGTCTTCAAAGGGATCCGAAATATCTGTTCTCAGATTCCACAGAAATAAGGCTACCCAAGAGATCCACGAAATTCAGATGTACCTCTGTGAGTGGAAGTCACACATCTCAGAGCAGGTTCTCAGAAAGATTCTTTCCAGATTTCATCTGAGGATATTTTCTTTTTCAAAATAGCCCTCTAAGGGCTTCCAATTATCACTTTGCCAATTCCACAGAACTGTCTTAGCGAAAGGCTTCTTGAGGGGAAAGCTGTAACTATGTGAGATGATTTCATAGAACACAAAGAAGTTTCTCAGAAAGCTTCTTTCTCTTTGTTATCGGAGGATATTTACTTTGGCCCTATAGACTTCAAAGGGATCCGAAATATCTGTTCTCAGATTCCACAGAAATAAGGCTAGCAAAGAGATCCACGAAATACAGATGTAACTCTGTGAGATGAATTAACAGAACACTAAGCAGTTTCTCAGAAAGCTTCTTTACAGATTTCATCTGAGGATATTTCCTTTTTCACCATAGCCCTCTAGGGGCTTCCAAATATCACTTTGCCAATTCCACAAGAACTGTCTTAGCGAAAGGCTTCTTGAGGGTAAATCTGTAACTCTGTGAAGTGATTTCACAGAACACAAAGAAGTTTCTCAGGAAGATCTTTCTGTTTGTTATCAGAGGATATTTCCTTTGGCCCTATAGTTTTCAAAGGAATCCCAAATATCTGCTCTCAGATTCCACACAAATAAGGTTAGCAAAGAGATCCAGGAAATACAGATGTAACTCTGTGAGTGGAAATCACACATCACAGAGTAGTTTCTCAGAAAGCTTCTTTCCAGATTTCATCTGAGGATATTTCCTTTTTCACCGTAGCCCTCTATGGGCTTCCAAATATCACTTTGCCAATTCCACAAGAACTGTCTTAGCGAAAGGCTTCTTGAGGGGAAAGCTGTAACTCTCTGAGATGATTTCACAGAACACAAAGAAGTTTCTCAGAAAGCTTCTTTCTCTTTGTTATCGGAGGATATTTCCTTTGGCCTTATAGTCTTCAAAGGGATACGAAATATCTGTTCTAAGATTCCACAGAAATATGGCTAGAAAAGAGATCAACGAAATACAGATGTAATTCTTTGAGATGAATTAACAGAACACTAAGGAGTTTCTCAGAAAGCTTCTTTCCAGATTTCATCTGAGGATATTTCATTTTTCACCATACCCCTCTATTGATTTCCAAATATCACTTTGCCCATTCCACAAGAACTGTCTTAGGGAAAGGCTTCTTGAGGGCAAAGCTGTAACTCTGTGAGATGATTTCACAGAACACAAAGAAGTTTCTCAGAAAGCTTCTTTATCTTTGTTATCGGAGGATATTTCCTTTGGCCCTATAGACTTCAAAGGGATCCGGAATATCTGTTCTCATATTCCACAGAAATAAGGCTAGTAAAGAGATCCATGAAATACAGATGTAACTCTGTGAGATGAATTAACAGAACACTAAGCAGTTTCTCAGAAAGCTTCTTTCCAGATTTCATCTGAGGATATTTTCTTTTTCAAAATGGCCCTCTAAGGGC